>NC_047137.1:5792816-6128173 GCF_009829125.3 Periophthalmus magnuspinnatus
TACAGTGCTGTAGACCAATCAGCAACAAAATCGCTGCTGGAAGAATGGGAGTCAAAGCTCACTGCCATTAGTATCGATTGCAGAAGTTGTCATCTTATGTGGTATACTGTGTGGGGGAGAAAAACTAAATATAATGCTATATTAAATGAACTAAAAATAAACAACACCACTGGACATAGCTCAGAAACAATAACACACACATTGACAAAGAAGCGGTTCCAGTTTTAGATAAGTTCACATTTATTCACTTATTCACCACAAGTAATTTAAATGATGCGTTCTGTTTTACGTTCACATCTTCAGTTAAGTTCATTTCATACTTCACTTCCTTTGTGGCACAGTTAATCATTCAGTTCAGTAAAATATTGTTCAGTCCATTCCAATCTAAAACAGAATATCACACAGTTCATGGTACAGTTAACGCGAAGGCAAGACTGCAGCTCCCCAAAAGGGCCAGTGACATCCAACCCCATGCCTGGACGGAAATGTTTGTTCGTCTTCACTATAGCCAGGCTACTAAATGTACCCCTGGAGGCACGTCGTCACACCCACAGTGAGTCATTACTTCACGGATCAAACTGTCCAGCACCAGCTACACTGAGGACTTCAGCAGGGGACACGACAATGTCACAGCCGACTACACCGAGGACTCACTGACCGCAGTACGACACAACGAATGGGGTACGATGGTGGTGACGTAGTGCGGTGCAAGGCTTTTTACCACACTGTGCCACAAAACATTATTTACAAGCTACAGATTGCATGAATTTGGAAAGAACAATTTACCTGGCCCTGCAGAGATGGATATGCAATCAACCGTAACTTGTGCATGGCAAGTAGGAGACCGCAGAGAGGTATTTTTTGTACCTCAAACTAGGAGAAAACTGATGCTTGTGTCACATCCAAAGAAGAGCTTGGAGTGTGTGTGGAGAACAGAGATCATGGAGTGAAAGAAAAGAGGCCCGCCTATGGGCAGCCTGATTACAACTCCACACACAGTTATTGTGACCTAGTACAGGAGCATTCACCCACTTATCCAAAAAATTGCATTCTTTTCTCTCTCAATTAGTGCAGAGCTTTCTCCTTGGGCAAGACAGTTAACCTACCTTAGATTATTTTCACACTTAATGCACTCTGTGAACCGATCCAAGTGGGAATTAGATTTAGTTCTGTTTACTTAATTTTTTGGTCAACCTTGTTCACATAATCCACACATGATTCCCCCCAATCATTGCGCCCTGCTGATGACCAAACATATTTCTATGACAACGTGCTTCAAGCCCACAGAGCTGTGTGAACATGAAGTAATTTACATGGAGCTATATGGTCTTTTCTTTCACCTGTCACCGTGAGGACTATACACACTGATGACAACAGAGAAAAAGCTTTTTGGATGACACACAGACAAATGATCATTATAAAATTAACATTAAAGGAGAAAAGTGCAGAATAAAAACATTTCAGTCGTATCCACAGCTAAACAGAACGGTTTTGAGCCTGAATTTAAAGATTGTCAAAGTAGAGGCCTGTCTCACATCTTCAGGGAGAATGTTCCAGGTTTTAGCTGCATAAAACAGCATAAAACATACTCAAAAGATGAAAACTCCCCAAATGACAACCTGTGAGTAACTAAATTATCTCTAAAAAATGCACACACACCTCCATTCATTTTGTTTGCTCATGTTCCAGATTCAAATTTGAACTTGGGTGGAGTTGATCCCACTAGAACTGCATTACCTGTGTTTTTGTCTAGCCATGTTTTAGTTAAAAACATGAAGTCAAAGTTAAAAGAAGAAATAAAATCATTCATTAAAAATGATTTGTTACATAAAGAGCTGACATTAAGCACAGCAAGTTTCAGAATAGTTTCAGTAGAGCTTATAGGCAATGTGAACAAAAAGTCTCTGATTGGACAGTCTAACTGTCCTTCTGTTAACCAGTCTCCATTGCATAACTGCAGATATAGCTTCATCACAGGGCCTCAGCATGACATTATCTTTATAATGTCTGCATGTCCTGGGACAGCAGAGGCCCTGTGTGTCCGAGCTCTTGGTGATAACAGCTCTGTGGGAAGGCAGATGGTTGAGGTGCTGGTGATGACTCCTTCACTGGAGGACATGGTTCTGCTGCTGGTCGCTTGGTCTCTGACTGGCACAGCAGGAATGCTTCTCTCATTCCTCTTTTCTCTCACTGGCCCAGGACCCTGTCCAGGCCGGTCCCTCAGAGCGTGGAGGAGGTTATCCGTCAGCACTCTCACTCCACCTCTGCTCAAGTGTGGGCCATTTCCCTTGAACTGGTCTTCTCGTTTCCAGAATAAATCTGAGTGCACACGCATTGAACAGCCATGTGTTCAGCTGAATTTGTTTCTTCTGTCTGTGCTGATGAATGTCTTAACCTCTACTTTATAAAGCTCCTCAAATAATTTAAATTCTTTTTCAAGATTTCAGTCTGTTTCATTCTGGTATCAACTGCACAATCAGCTGTTTAACTCCTTGGTGTGTAGACAACATTTTTGGCAGGAGTTTTGTAATCTCAGAGACAGTGTATCTGGAATAGGAGCATGTTTTCTTTCCTCTGTCTCACATCTCTGAGAGCACTTTCTCCTAACAGCAGCGTATCTCTGACCTTGACGTTTGACACAGATTGTCTGTCTGCATTCTTTTGCCAACTTCATTGGTCTTGTTTTGTGACAAAAATGTTAAGTGTCACTGTCTGTGACAGTGGTGAGTTTGTAAGATGTATATTGGGTGATGTAACTATATTAGCATTGTCTTTTATCACTTGTTGCATTGGATTGGCATTCTTGTCTTAACAAAGTTTTGGAAAAGACACCGTATAACTCAGGTTTAAGTTGAAAGTAGCAGTTTTTTCACCCTCCTCCCTGAAAGTGTGTGAAAGTTTTTCAGATTCTAAAACAAATATCCATGCTTGTAGCTCATTAATTTGTTCCTCCTTAGGTTTCTTCCCTTGGACATGTCGCTGGCTCATCAGAAATTTTGTTAAAAAATGTTAAAATGCTTTAAAAGTCTTGGTTTACTTAAAAGAAAATCAAAACTAAACAAATTTTCCAGCACTGGAAGAGGTAAAATTATTTAAAATCAAAGTAAAGAAGGAAGCAGCAGGAGCAAGCAAGGTTCGCATCTGCACTCTTCAAAAGCAGAAAGCAGGAAAACCCAGACCCAGGCATAGCTGCACAGACAGACTCAGGCTCACCTGTGCAGACAGAGGCAGGAGGAGAGCAAGTGCTTTAACTTACACCATGCATTGTGGTCCAGAATGCGACTGTTGGCCCAAGTGCACCACACATAGACCTGAATAGAGGCAATGTGAAAACTACCTTAGTTATGTAAGATTGTCATCATGTCTTCATGATCAAAAGTGTGCAGCCACGTCTCTTTCTGGGTCAGGGCAACTGCAGTAAAAGTTGTTCTTGACATTTCTGGTGAAAGGTCAGCCACTGTCTCCACTGAATCTAGTATCAGTGGAATCGAGTATGGTATTTAAAATATCTATCTTGCATTGAGATTTACAACATGTGTTCTATTGCTTAAAAATACTTGCCATAGTCTGGAATAGTCATAGCAATAACATCTCAGTGAAGACTACTGACTACTTTAACTTTAATTAAATATTGCTTTACAGTGTAAATGCAGTATTATTATTGACTTACATTACAAACCACTCAAATACAGTGTTATAATAAACCCATCTCAAATACCATTTCCTCAATACAGCTCTGAGAATTCTAGACACACTGTATCACAGAAACAGGCACGTGAACCATGCCCTGCTGTCATTGTATAATGAACCCAAGATATGTGTGAAAAACAGCACATGTCACATCCACATGTATTACACAAACCCTGCAAAAAGCCTGCAAAACACAACAAAAAGCTTCCCTCTATCTGCTCTCATGAAGAATTCACTATGGCAATAAAACAGCACTTCATTTAATTTAATATGTCACATAAACCTACGCAGAGCTCCTAACCTGATTTAATTCCACATTGTTCATTGAGATTCCACCAGAGAACTGACCTTAAAAGCTACTCACATCCTATTAGATTACTGCTATATTGGAAAAAATAGTAGCTTTTAAAAACAGCTGAAGCAAAAACCATGTTAATTTCGTGTCCTCTTCGGAATTGCGCTCTCGGCAGGTGAGTAATTGGACCCGAGGAGAGGGTGCGAGCTAAGGCAGGATTTAGACTTTTTAACCAAATGGCATATTACACTTCTAATTAGGATTGTGTTTATTTGTGTACTCCTTTGAGATACTAGAAAGAAAAGTAGTGCTGCGTCAAGTTTAACTCAAAGTTTGGGGCGTCAACACGTACCCTGAAGTGTGTACAAACAGTGCAGTGCAGAGATGGTTGTGCTGTTGTATAATGTATAGTAGGTGGAAAGTCTAAAAGGAAAAAAAAATAGATAGTACTGCTATTTTTAGTAGTCTTTATTCTTTCCCTGCATATTTATGGTAGTAAGCCATAGCCACAGCTGCCCTGGGGCAGACTGACAACCATTGGCTCCTCTGACCATCACCATTCACTCGTGTCATGCCTAAAAACATAAAAGCAGATCCAAGCAGGCTTGAACCGCAAATATTTTAGTTGGCTTGATAGGTTTTCCACTATAACCTATTATGTATTAAAAAATGTGATACTGGTATATTTGGGCAGTACAGAGGCATAAAAGAATAGTAAAATATGGTAAAAAGTATAATACCACATGATATGCAATACATGACAAGAGTAGTGAGTGATCCCAGCTCCAACTATAGTGTATACTGACACTAAGTAAGAGGTTTGTGATTGGTGGTAGATGAATATAACCTGACTCACGCCAGATGACATTATCAAACTTTGATGGCTCTCACAGAAAGCGATAAAACACAATTCGTTTGGGCACTTCACTGTTGGCTTCCTCAGTGCTGATCTGTGATTGGGCCTTACAGCAGGTGTGTGCCAAGATGGATTCTCATGAGTTTGAAAACTCACAAATATCACATGAATCCATCTTGCTCTGCAAGGTTAGGTTGGATTTGCCCATTTGGTTAAATGTTTCAAACTTCTTGATATACTTTTGTGTACCCAATGCAATCACAAGCTCATCTATTGTAACTCAATGCAAGCAATACTGATCCTATGTAATTATGCACAGTGTTTAACTCTAAACCGATGTGAGTAAAATAGCCAATCATTTTAACAGTACTGTTACTTCAAAATAACATTACTCAGGTAAAAATATAAAAGTGTCCAAAGAATTATTTGGGTAAACTACCACTCAGAGCAAATATTTCAGTGTCTGGGTGCAACATTAGATTTTTTTAATTTTTTTATTTGAAGTTAATGTTATTGGAAGGATGTGTTGAGATTACATTTAAAATTTGTCAATTTCTTAAACATTTTTACCACATTTCTTATATTTAAATAAGTGCTTGGACTTATTTATGATTCCTTCAGCTTTCTTACCAACTCTCTTTACATTCTCCTATTTGTTACCATACACAACATCATATGGATCTATCATTGGGACAAAACAACCAGGGACATGCTACTGCTGACTCCTGGAGCACTAAAATTCAGCATCAAAGTTACAGAGGCATGAAACAGCAAAGTAACAAAAACTGCCAGTCCTCAGAAAGAGATGTGATTTTGCACTATTGCCAGAAGTTGAAATGATTAATGGTTGTGGAAAAACAACTTAACAAATATGCGAAAAGTATTCACAATCCTTACGCAGCAAATGCGGAACCGCTCACCTCTCCAGACTTTCCACAAGCACACACACTACAAATGCCGCTGGCTGTTACATGAAATGCAATCTTACAAATTAGAGTCACTTAAGATTATGATGATTTACCATAATATATTGGCAGGATTTGACCGGGCCTTCTGGATTATTAAATCAACATAGTGGCATTTATTGGAGTAAATTACAAATACTGAAAGAAAGGCTTGTTTGCTTAAGTGCCTGTGGGAGAAGTGATAGTCCAGCTTTCCATTGTCATCTGCCAAAACAGTTATTGCATTATTCTGCCAATAGTAGGAGTCTCTGTAGCTCATTTCAGTTTTTTTATGATTAATATTGGACCATCTGTCTCTAACTATTTTCGTCTGATGAAACACAGCCTAGAGAGTTGGGATCTTTGTTGTGTACGCCAGTAGTGTATTCATTGATTTTAGACATCCAGGAATAAAAAGTATCAAAGATTAAGACTAAAAGAATTGAACTTCACCACCAGGTTGGTAGTAAAACATTGGCTAGAGGGATCACCCACAGGAATACTACACAGAAACAGGAAGAAGATGGAAAAACTACGCCATCCAGGAACTTCTCTTGAAACCAGTAAGAATATTTTCAAAAAGTTAAACAAAAATGTCAAAGTCAAGTCTGCAAGTATATTCTGTGGTCAAAAAAGTCATTTGGTACACGTTTTGTCCCTTCTGAAGCTGGTAATACAGTAGATGTGTCTGTCTTCCTCACATACTCACACCAAACAGTTGTTGGTCCATGTGTATACGCTGCTGTGTTGATTCAGGCCACCGCTAATCTCTTTGTACCCCGCTCTCCTCCCACTGAGCGCACTGATCCTACACTCCATCTTACAAACGGCGCTGTTACCAACAAAATACCCAAGGCCTTCATCAGAATTACAAATAGGTCCTGAAAAGACTGGAGAGAACATTTTTGGATGGATTTTTTTTTTTTTTTTATTTATAGTGTTTTAGAAAATGATGTTGCCATATCCACACTACACCACAATTTAAATAGTCCAACCACATTTTATTTCATGATTAAAAGCGTATCTGTAGTTGTGTTTATGTCATTTGTGCGTGTAATCCTGCATAATAATCCTCTTTAGGTCAGCACGTCTTAAGCCATGAAGCTCCTTTATATTTTTAAACTCCATACAACTGCATTTTTAATCACTTTCACTATACTCAGAGTCCTAGTGCCTTCTACTAGTGTTTTTTTATTTTATTTTTTTCCCAGCCACGCAACTCCAAGGCACATGTTTCAAAAATCTATTGTTTAAAAAGTCAAAATTATCAATAATATGATCTTTAAAGCAGAACTAACAGAATTCTTCTCAAGTACAAAAAATCAAATTTACCTAGAGACATATTTGATAACTCTATATGCGTGGTACAGTGTAAATAAATATACTGTAACAATTCACATTACTTTGTTCTGTCTGCGTCTAATTGTAAAACATTTTATTGTTCACAAACCTGGAAGAAAGAGCCGGTTATGTCGCTAAAATACACTCAGGAGATCATGTTTACTTGCAATGTGCCAAATGGTTTGTGAGAGCAAAATTACATTTTTGAGCTTTTAATCATGTTATAATGGTAAATAAAGTCCCAAAAGCACCAAAAACATTACTGGAGTTGCATTTAACTTCATTCACACGCTCAGAAAACTCACTAGCTTCACACAGGTGTTTTATATAAATCATCACCAGACCCATTCTGAGCATGTCGCCAGTCAAATTGTGTTTATTACAACTGCATGCTTACATTAGCATGGTGGCTCTGTTACTAATACAGCTCTTTTTTTCCCTCCATGGTTATTCCCGCTGTAGATGATGGAGCACATACTGATGAAACATAAATGGTTTTCTATACATAACCTTTATTTTAAGTTGTAGAACATGAAATGCTCAAGTATAAAGCATGTTTTAAGGTCAGTAGCATTACAAACAGTACATAGCATGTGTCCTTCAAATGCCTACTTAAAATGCTTACCTGGATTCCACCTATATACAGTATCCCATTTTATAACACTCCTGCATGGTACATTTTACTCAGTCTATATGTATTCATAGCTATCAGCTCTGTGCAGACACGTTCTCAGCAGCCGATAGGGCGGATTCTACTTATTTCTCTAATGTTTTTTTTTTTTTTTGAGGTACTTCATTGATGTGCTGATGGAGCCTCACTAGTGCTGGAGCTGCAGTTTGCCAGGCAGGTGACCAAGCCTAGCATTCTTCCTCCATGCATTGTGCGATAAGCATAACATGAGAACTGCTCCAATCAGGTGGATTTCACGGACTATTGGTTTCTGTGACTTTCCTCCGCTGAATGTGTCGCCAGAGGAACACAAATGCACTCAAGTGGTCTGTGTGGGAAATTAGAGACTTGTCGTAAATGCCTGCTAGGAGGAAATACCTGCATTTATATTTATTTAAATTTTGTTAGCGTTGGACTCACTATGCAACCCTGATAAATGACATCATGAATAGACACTTTTTTTAGTAATTATCTGTTAAAAATTAGATGGACTGCAGTGTATCTATTTGCCGTTTCTTAGTCATTCAAGAAACTTAAAACAACACTGTGTAACTTTATGGAACATGGCACGTCAGTTTCATGATATCATGGAAATAAGTTCAAGTTAATTAAAAGTTAATAGGTTTAAGTTAATAAAAATAAAGTTAAAACCATACTTTGGAATTTTTTCCACTTAGATAGATACAGTTTATGTCACACTGTGGAATATTATAGCCAAAGCTACAACATTCCCATGGAGACAAGCAGGTAGAGGCCCTCCTCTAAGCCAAATAAGTCAGGTTTGTGGAGATGCAAGCCTGCTGACAGTCGTGTTGCATGTTTTTGTATGTTTTTAAGTGCAATGAAACATCCAAAATGGCAGAAAAGTTACACTGTGGGCCTTTAAATAGAACAGGAACAATTAGAATCAATCTATACAATGTCGATCTATACTCACTTTCCTTAACAAACATGCTCACAAATTTGCTGTGCTGCTGAAATGAAAATAATGTCTTGTAAATTTATCAAACGTTTTACAATATTGAAAAAAACGTGTCTTCAGCTATACTTTTCTGATTCTGTAAGACTAACACCACACATTTGTCCCTGGCATCAGGACAAGCTGGAAGCATTATTCATCTTGGTCACTTGTACTGGCAGTCTTATTCCCCCTAACTCTACCCAGCGTAGCCAGGGTATCAGCCCAAATCACCTGCTAAATCAAGTGTTTCTGTACGTCAGGACTCCGACTAAACATGGCCACTCGGGAGCGCACCAGCCTTAACCAATCTGAAAATACATCTAACACTTTAGCTGCATTGTAACTACAACACAGAACACACAATATTGGTGTAAGGACAAGACAATATGAGTCTAAGAACAAGAAGACAGTATTGTTCATGGATGATTGAGGAAAGCGATGGTAGAATACTTAAACAGGTTGTATAGAACAAAGATAAGAGATGTAAGATGTGAGTATCTACAATTTTATTATTTAATCACACAACATGATGTATTTTTTATCATCAAGTTTAATATTCCATGGTTCCATTGGAGAAAGAAAAAAGCCCAAGAGTTCATCCCTTAACTTTGTCACCAGGTGCTCCTAAAATTCACTGATAGCTCTGCACTGAGCGACACAAAAGTGAGAGACATGCCCTCTGCATCACAGCAGCACTTTTGGGTTGGCACTTGCTCAGCACATTCATAGATTTGGGGATTTTTGGGACGGCAGTGGCTCAGCACATTCATTCAATAAACACACGTCTCACACCCTGGAAAGTGAGTGATCTGTGGCAAGATGGCAGCCATGCTTCCACCAGTTTGCCCCAAGGCAAGTTGCTTGTGAATTCATTCATTCACAATTATCAATGAATGAATAGTGCACAAAACTTATCAAGTATTTGAGCATCTGGGAAAACACTAAAATGTACACTTGCAACTATAATATTTAAAGAGTTGATGACAAAGACACATTGTACTAATACAACAGAACAAAAAATATTGAAATATTCCAAGCAGTCAATGGGCATGGCTATATAAGCCTTTTTGTCTACAATAAAACACATTTCCCTGCATTTTGTCACTAATTCTGTAAACTCTTTACAGAAGTTGTGCAGATTGGGCATTACGAGTCAAACACGCCACATTTGGCCACAGTACAAATACTGATCCTGCATCTTAACTTCAATCTGCCAGTGCTCTACTTTCACACCTATTTCTAAACTCAGAGTGAAATTAGGCCTTTGTCCTTGACAGTTTCAAACTTCATAGATCCCTGTGCAAATGCATTTTTACTCCTATGTTTGGGGAAATAGAAGTTGGAGGGATAGTGGAGATTAATGAGATAATTCAGAGGCTGATATTGTGGGAATGGCTGTGGCATGCAACTTCCTCAAAATGTTTTGCTGAGAAAGTGGGTCAAAGAGGAAGGGGCTGACTATGAAATGATATGGACATCTGGTCTGAGGTCATCATCAGCACAAACAGAGACACATTACAAAGGTACACAAGGGGAGAGAACTGGCCCCTGCACAGACTAGCCTAGAGCAAGCTCCACAGAGACAGAGAAGGGGGGGATCTTTAATTCAAATGGGTCAAAGTGCAGGTTTTTAATTATTACTCAGTTTGATGTGATTTTTTTTTTCTTTTTTTTTCTTTTTACCAAAGTTTAACTTTAGTTTATAGAGGAAATGTTGAGAAGAAAAGTGAAAAAACCCCAACAAAAACATAAACTCTCAAGATATTTTAGTATTGTCCATTCCAGTCTAGTCCAGCCTAGTCTTTGCTGTCACTGTAGGGAGTATTATACTTCTGATGACATAGGCCAAGATAAAAAGGATTGAGTTGGCAGTGTGATCACCTCTACCCATATTATCACATTCCATCCAAAATGCAGGGACAACAAAATTAAAGTGTTATAAAATTGTATATCATAACTACAGTGTAATTGAGACATGTTTTGATGTTGGCATTGTGGTAGATGGGTTATTATTACAGTCATGAATCAAATCAAAATTTAAATATGTCATTGTCAGATTTAAAATTGCTTTTCATGTTAATTTCATGAAATAAACAATACAACAATCATGCCCTTTAACACATAAAGGAGCAAAATGTCTTCCTCCAAAGTCTGAATTCTGCTCCACATGCTTTTAGTAACAAACAATTGGCTGTAAAATGTGTTTAATTGCCCACGGGGAGTTGCAACATGTAACTGAAACAGTAGGAAGAAGGACGCTATACATAGTGCAGTGGATAGGTTCAAAGACAGAGGTGGTTGTTTTTGATTGGTTGACAACGACAGACAGGTGACATATTCTATGGACAAGACAAGTGACTTCAAATTCACCAGTTGAATACATACAGAGCCCTCAAAGATGCATCCATCTGTGGTTCGTTGGCAGTTACAAGCTGAATTTTAGCACCCACGGCACTCCAGAGCACAATGAATGATACATAGAGGTGAGTGAACCCAAAGTCGATGAACAGTTTGTGGGCAGTCAGACATTCTGATGAGCAGTTAAGGTCAAAGGGCAACAGAAAACTCCATTGTATTGTTAATAAATTCTGATAACAGCTTCAACCTGACCTGTTAAATGTTACAGATAATTTGCTGTAAAGCTAAGTGCAATGAGAATAATGGAAAACAAATACAATAAAAGTTTTACCTACTTGCTGATTTTGGCCAATTTGCAAATTTTTGCTTGTTAGAGGTCTTGGTTTATGAATTTCTATATAAAATGCTATGGGCCATCTGCCACATGGATATGACTTGCTATTGAATCACTAAATATTCAGTGGGGTCCCAAGGAAATGTCACCAGAAACTTGGATGTATTGAAGTATATTGAGTCTATAATTATCCAAATACTAATACAGCACAAAGACAAAACAGGTGATGACAAGTGGGCCATATAATTGACCCGCTAAAAATATTTTAACTTGGACTTGGCTTGTTCCTCCACCTGACCAATCCCATAAACATGACCTAACTGTGTCCCAAGGTTTACATGTTCAAATCACAAATGTTTACTGATAACATCTGTAACAATGATTTATTCTTAATTAGCAAAACACTGAACATGATGGCCAAGTTGTTTATGTTATAATTTGGCTCACAAGGCGATCATCCAATTAGACAGCGGAATGAGCCTTACACGATTGTCTTATTTGCGTTGCCAGTTTCAAAAAATATAAAATCCAATTGGTTGAAATCAAAAAAGAAAAAACTTGCTCTGATTTGATAACTCAGTACCTACCCCCCAGCACCTGCAGCCAATCATTAATTGGTGCTAGCGCTGCCTCTCCTGCTGCAGTATGTTGTCTGTACTTACAATGAGAAAACACTTGTATGTGTCCTTCATGCAGGTTTAGTTACTAGAAATCCAAGTTTAAGTGTGACTGTAGTATGTGTGATATAACATATTGTTCCTTTATGTTTTGGGGTTTTTTTTCTGCCTGAATTTGTCCTGTTGGTATAATAAAGTATGAATGGCATGAGGAATCGATGTGCGCACCAGAAATGAGGTTACGGGAAGCCTGTGCAGCTCTTTAATTAGCTTATTGGTTTGGAAAAGCAGGCGGAGGATTTAGGAGCGCACTCTTTACTTTTCCCTGACCTAAATGGGATAAATTGAAGTGGGATTAGTTCTCAGTATCAGCCTCAGCATGTGAACAGTGAAATATAGTCCTCCTCCCGGTGGACACACGGGGAAGTATGATGTAGCGCTTGAGGCAAATAAACTAAAAGTGTAGGAAGAAAGACAAACTTTTACTGTACTATGGAGTGATTTAGAGTATATTTATGGTGAGTTCAATAATTCAAAAATGTCGAGAAAGTTGGACATAACTCTCAAATGTGAAATGTCCCACATATTTTGAAATGATTCTGTTGCAGATTTTATTGCTAAGATGTTTTGTCTCCTTGAAGATAGTTATGTTTATAGTCATACTGTGGAGCATGCCAGGTAATTAAATTAAATCTCTAGAGAAAAGCAGATAGGGGATCCACTAACAGAAAAGTTCACATTGTTTACAGTGCCAGTACCCAAGCAGATAACATAATAGCTAGATAATAATATAAATATTGCGTGAGTGTGTGTTCCTTTAATAATAATAATAATAATAATAATAATAATAATAATAATAATAATAATAAAAACTGCAAGCAGTGATAAAGGCCCTCATCACCTTTTGCGACCGCTGGGTACATGGCACCATGGAGTTCTTGCCTCTAATTCCCGCTTACATTGCCCCTCCCCCCAAAATCAGTGACTGAGTACTACTACTCCATTCATTCCAATGAGAGCCTTTCTGACATTTTCATGTGTAGCAAATTTCAATAGTCTATGACTATTTTTTTCACCTCAGTTAACAAAAAAACCCATCTAATTCAATGAGAAATGTCAGACGTTGCCATGGCAATGCACTTTTAAATGGAGCTATGTTCTCATTAGATTTTTTGTTCAGTATGGGAATGTCCATGCCAAATTTCAAATGTTTTTGACAAAGTAAAATTTTTTTGATCCCATTCACAATTTCAAGGGGGCGCTGTGGAGCAATAGATTGTCTCAGTTATGTAAATTGTATATCATTAGGTTCAGATCCACAGTGTTACCAAAATGTATATTAATGCCGGTTTACAGGGCACAGAATGTTTGAGTTAAGTGCAAGTAAATACTAAACGCCATTATTGTTTGCATGTTGGCCACACCCACATTTTATGACTTAGCAAAATCCAAAAAAGTAGCCTATAATCCCACATGTGTCTAGTTCATTTTGACCAATTTGCAAGTTTCTTGAATGAACATCCATGGCGTAAAAAATTCAAACGTGAGAGTTAAAATTTCCGTCAACCGCTTCCGCCCACAATGGCCGACTTCCTGTAGGGTTGGGGTGAAGTCATAATATATTTTTTACTCGCCTTGACATGTTCTATGTTTGTATTAAATTTCATTTGTCTACGATGAAAGAGGTCTCCCAGGGCTCCCATTGTCCCCATGAAAATCAAAGTTTGAGGTGGCGCTACCGAGTCCGGGTTTCGGACGCGGTTTTAATGAGTCCCTCACCAGGACGATGTCCCAGCTTCGGGCCTAATAATAATAATAATAATAACAATGTATTGGATATATAAAGCACTTTTTGAACTTTCAAAGACAATTTTACTGTGCTTTATTCATTCACATACACACGGTGGTAGTAAGCTACTGTACGCCAACACTCACGCACACATTCATTCAATAACAGTTTTTGCCACTGCTGCCTATCTGTGCCACCTGATATTCCTAGCAGGCCCCCAACTAGGTCCAGCCTTACTTACCTTCTGAGATCTGATGACATCAGGCTTTGACAAAGAGGTGTGACCATACACACACGCTGGTATTGCCACATAAGCAGTATTAAAGCTGCCAAACAATGTGAAAGGATGTTTTAAGTGAATTTGGTTTCACTTATTTTCTTTTCTCTATTTTTTGTCTTTTAGCAATGCAAAATACATGCTTGTTTTGTCTGTTCGACATCATTATAACGTTGTACTTTCACCAAAATAAAAATGACCACAATTACACTCCTGGGTCTTAATTTGGCTTAAGTGTAGATGTGATGTGATGAAGACTGCAGTTTTGACCCATGGACCAGCTGCCAGAAATTGGTTTGTTAATCAATCCAACATTCCATGACCAATTACATCCAAAGCAGATGATCTACACAATTCTTTTACCAATGTACCTCATGCTGACTTCTTTTGATGTAATGGGTGTCTCTGTAGATATCCAATATACTCAATATTCAACACATCTAGCTTCGCAGGATAGAAGCAATTTTTTCACCGTATCATTGATAAATGTTGCGAGTTCAATTCCCCAGACAGTCTTGACCTTTCGGTGTGGAGTTCGCATGTTCTCTCCTTTCTTCTTCTTACTGCCTAAGCAATTGAATTTTGATCCATTTGCTGCGTCTTAATTTCCCACTGGAGTGAATACATGTCAGGAATGAATGCATATTTAGCAGTAAAGCCTTATTAAATGAGAATGGGCTGCAGATTTAATTGTATTGAACAGTTTTAAAATAAATATTCATCACTGGGGTATTCTATCTTTGTGAGAGATGATGTTGGATGCATTTTTCAATCTCAGTGGCACAAATGTTGTTGGTTTTTTTTATTATTTTCTTTCAATTTTCTTTTCTTTCTTTTCAATTCATTATAAACCATGCACTGATTTATATATTATTTTTAAGCATTAAAAAAAAATCAAAGCATTCAAATATTTATTTATTTATTCATTTATTTATTTTATTTTTATTTTTTTACCAACTATGTGCAAATTCAATGTAGGATTGTCAAAAGTATCGATACCCAGATTTATAGTAAAGGACAAATTTAAATCTGTCAACTGGAGAAAAAGTTGTAGGAGTAAAGATGTTTCACTGCTCATCTAAACTGGTTCTTTAATTCTGGTCAGATTAATGGTGTACAGTGCCTTATATTTGTATGAAGGGATAGTGTACCCAATACTAACTAATACCATCAAAACTTGAAATTTGAAATATCAATACAGAGAAAAAAAAACTTTCCTGAATAATTTTAGAATGCTCTTTATTGTAATTATTGCAACCTCTTAGTAATATTAAAGAACCTACTATTACAGTATTTTGAATTTTGTAATTTTAAAATAAAGGTATCCCTATTTCAATGTAATAACCAATTTTGTACGCATTATGTTCACTAATACAAAAGTCCCATTCTTTCCAGAAAGTCAAGTGCTCAAATACAAGGTTAAGGAGAATAGGGGGCTGCTTGGCTGGATTTGTGAGATTTTCTTTCTTTGCCCACATATTGGCTGTCGGAAGGTCACCGCGAAATTGTTATGACAAGATTAGGAAACAATGAAATCTTGTTGGGAGCGCACACCTGTGGTAAGCTATTGTCTGCTAAAACTGGCCTATTTTTCTGCGTCACAGTCAAGGAGGTATTAAGAAAGACTAGACAAGTATCCAGCCATGTAAAGTTCTACTCAAGTAAGTTCTACTCAAGAAAAACAAAACTAAAAGGGAGCTGGACTTTTTAGTTATCATTTTCTCATTAATATTTGGGCATTTTGAAAAGATATTTATTTATTTTTTTTCACTACTTAACTGTGTATATGGTGTTTTAATAGCATTATCTACTGTTCCTAGTCATTTTGTTAACTTTAGTGCAAACTAGGTAAATGTGACCGCCGCAACTACTTGTACTTGGTGACATCACAAGAGACTGACATGATTGTGCCAGGTGTTTCTGATCACAAATACCTGGCTGCAGACGTGGAGTTTGACGTGTGGATACCTGTTAAACCAATCACACTGTTCCTTATGCCCCCTGACCCCACCCCTCCTCCGCTCTAACTCTTTTCTTTAGTCCTCCTATACTGCCCAGTGTAGCAGCTCTATCTGAAATGTGTTTGTAAGCAGAGTTTATGTGTTAAATCCCACTTTAAACAATGCATTTTCTGGCCCTATTTTACATTACTTTCTATTAGAATCCTGCTCTTCCTCTACTACTCCTTTTATCGTCATACTTAGCTCTGATCGACGTAAATTAGCACTTGTTTCCTAGCTTTCCTGAGGTGGAGCTATGATGGGCTGTGTTGTCTTCCATGTTCTTCTACAGACAGTGAGGCCTGCTGGGACTGGGTTACCACTCAGGGCTCAAGGCTGTGCTATGCGTTAACATCTTGATGGAACACAACCAGCTAATGAACGCTATTCGAGTGCTGCAGGCCCCAACCACTCACTACTGTATCTGCTCTCATTCAGTTTCTGTCAGTCTCCACGGTAACGCTGGCCTCTTAGTTTGAATGAATTGAACATGGGTTGAAAGAACTAGGATGCATTTATTTCCATAGTTGGGATATATGCTACAAAATCACAAGGGCAGCGCTGCAGTGCTCAGAAAAAGCAACTAATTAGAAGCAAGATACGCATTTATAGCCAGGTGCCTTCTGTAAAATCAGAATCTGTATCTCACCTTTTCACTATTTTCTCATTTATTTCACTTATTTCACTTTTATTCTTGTTTTTATTTACTTATTTATTTAGTCAGTTAGTTAGTTAGTTAGTTAATTACTTAGTTAAGGCTTGTCTAGAATAAGCGTGATAAATATCTGAAGCCCAGGCATGCAAATGGTAAATTTATTAAACAAGAAATGTGGAATAAATTGTAGGAGCCCAAGTTGAAGAGATGAGCAGGAAAAGTTTATTTGCCATCCATACGGGACCCTGTGACACGAACCATCAGGACACTGCGCATGACATAGTGTTGTCCATCCCAGTCTGAAGTCCAATCTGGCTATTCTTCCATTGTAGGGAGTATTATACCTCAGATGATACTATTTAATTTACTGATGGAGACATGGCTTTTAGCGGCTCACTGACCATCACAATCACTCATACACAACACCACACTGGTCGAAGCTGGGATTGAACCTCCAACTTTCAGATTTTTGAGTGAAAGCAATAACGACTGAACTAACGCCACTTTGATATCATGTGTTTGCAATAGTCTTGAAAAGGGCAGTATATGAAAGTGACCCTGGCCTGCATTCACAAAGGGATCACAGCGGAAAGAAAAATGATGGTTCTAAGTTTTCTTGTTTCAAGGTCTGGTTGGATATGCACCAACAGTCAATGGCGGTCAGGTTTTATCACTGCGTCTATATGAATGATAAACAGCCTTCATCTGCCTGGTCTTATTATTATTATTATGTGGAAAGTATGAAAGCTGGGTCCCTGTGTTCACATAAATAGAGCAGCCATTCAAGGACCAACCATGTATTTTATATGCACTGTCACTTACCCTGCAACTCAATATTTTCTGAGCACAAAGTGAATGCATGCATCTACAAGTATAAGCAACAAAAGTAACAGAAACAGTGATTTTCAATTCCAAAACAGGTATACTGCGTTACGGTCAGTATTTATAACTACAGCCATGTATGCAGTTTAGATTGTATGCAGACTTCTTAGGTGCAAAACTGTATTCTTTATTATGTTTTATTTTTCCCCCCATACAGCAATTATAGACAAGTGGTGACTGTTGTTTCTAAGTCATCATTTTCATCTTTGAATTATTACTGCTACTGCACTGCTATATATCTAATACATGGCCTCCACAGTCCAATATTCCCAACTGTGATATAGTCTGTCTCATTCAGTATTGATGGAAAGTATTTCACTGCCCACAGCTACAATGTTATTAAGAGTGTGTAGTAATTCTTCTGTACTGTGAGCATTCAAACTTGTGAGGCAGTTTAGTCACTTCAACTATTCCTATTTTTAATTAGTTTGAACATACTTACAGTTCACTATGGGGCGCCTGTCTTAAGATTAGTTATGTAGATCAATAACACCTGCAGCCTTTTACCATCAAAAAACATTGCAAAAATCAAAAGTATACTGTCAAAACCAGACTTGGAGAGACTTATCCATGCATTTGTCCATTTGTCCATGCATTTGTAGGTTAGACTACCATAACAGCCTGCTCACTGGCCTCTCCAGACAGCTGCAGTGCATCCAGAACGCTGCTGTTTGGGTCATGACTAGGAAGTACGAGCACATAAGTCCTGTGCTCCCAGTCTCTGCACTGTGGCTCAGAGTATAGACTTTAAAGCAGCTCTGATTGTGTACAAGCCTCTCCATGACCTAGCACCATCTCTGACATGTTAGTGCCATAAGAACCATCTCGCACTCTGAGGACTTCAGGGACCGGCCTCCTGCTGGTCCCAGAGTCAGGACTAAACATGGGGAATCAGCTTTTCATTTTTTTGCAGCTTTTACTTTTCCTGACCTGTCTTCTTGAAGATGTGAAACAAGCCTCTACATTCACAATGTTTAAATCTAGGCTCAAAATATGTCTATTTAGCTGTACATATGAGTGAAAGGTTTTTATTCTGTACGCATCTCTTTTAGTGTTAATTTTACAATGATTATTTATGTTTTGATTTGTTTGTATTGTAATTTTAATGTTTTTTCTTATTCTGTAAAGCACTTTGAATTATTTTGTGTAAGAATTCTGCTATACAAATAAACTTGCCTTTCCTAGGCCACCTAATAACTACAACACTGGGATTTCAATACTTCCTTGCCTAAGTTTTATACTTGACACTCTTAACACCGTCCTCCATACTCTGACCAACTCCATCTCCAAGATGTGGACAGCTGGACCATCAATACATGGATCTCCCCAGCTCTTCTCCTTGTAGATTAACTGCTGCACCTTTGACCACCATAATGATCTGTCAATATGAATGCAGAAAGTTACAATCTCTTGTTATTATGGTAATCCATTGCCCTCCATGCAAACAGGAATACAAACTAATTATTACTGAGAGAACTGTTAGTGACTTTTGTATAATGTTAGAATTAATTTCATTTCAGAATCATTCATTATTGCATGTACTGTAGTGAAATGTAGGCCACAAAATTTAAATTTTCTTAAAATGACAAATACATTAAGTTATTAAATGAGGAAATAAGTTCTTGAAAACTAATTTTATGACATAAAATGCCATTTCAGCCCACATTGGAACATTAGGTCAAATGTCAAACACTGACAGAAGGCCTGAATCCTTTCCATATTCAATTGAAAAAAAAAAAAAATCCTCTTCTAACCTCTTCCAGATTGGCAGCTAAACTCATACATTATAATTGTGCATCTCTTTGACTATGTAACTCTATGCTGATTACAGGGTCAGTGAATAAGCCGCATTTGAGTCTCCATAGTAAGAGAGCTTGTCAAACCCAGCTAATTAAACACTATTAGAATGGAGATGACGGTGCTTGGCAGGCCATCACCCACGCTGCCCTCCGGTGACCACCGGAAGTCTACAACAGAATAGCAACATCCCTATAGTGTAGTGTTAGAGACTCAAACTTGGTCTGATACGCTCTGGTTGAATGAACAGAGCACCAGAACGTTATGACCGCTGACAGGTGAAGTGGCTGTGGCTCACATGGTAGACAGGGCTTCCACATTTTCAGAGAACAACAAGTGACCAAGGCTTTGAAAAAAAATTTAATAAATAAGTGATTCTAGTCCTATAAAATGACACCCTAAATAAAAGCAGCTAGTTAAATGTGTGTGTCACTGCTGAATAAGCCCTATGAGATTTTAAAACATTAACAGCTTATATTTCAGCCATTACTGCAAATGAAAAGTCTATTAATGTTAAATGTAACCAAAAAAAAGTATTTAAAAGTGGTTATAAAAAAGCGTACTTGGCAACTTTGATGGTAGGACAGTCATCTTATAACTCGAAGGTTGTTGTTTCAAATACAGGTCTAGCTGTCATTGTGGCAATATTCAATTCAATTTATTTTTGTAAAGCGCAAAATCACAATGCCAGTCGCCTCTTAGGGCTGAACATGAGAAATGATTTAACCAACAGAAAGTTAGAAAATTAACAATGAAAGAGAAACAGACAAGCAAATTAATCAACAGAAAACAAGCAAATGGATGATGGATTAAGGAACATCCTGTCCTTAGACCCTTCTTCTCGGCGAGGAAAAACTAAAAAAAAAAAACAAACAAAAAAACCAGTGGGGAAAAAGAAAAACCTTAAGGAGAAACACAGAGAAGGAGAGATCCACTCCCATGGACGGACAGGCTACAGATGTGTCCAGGACTAATGTGCATCCATTTGCAGATATGAATCATCCACCATGCCTGTGTGAATTATGTAAGGTAACTGACCAATTCCTGTATGGTACTGACTTACTATAGTACTTTGAGGGGCATAATGAGACAACATTGTGGCTCATTTGTCCTCTTACTATTATAGGGTTCTACCTGATGGTTTTTGGGTTTGGTTTTTTTTGTCAAAATTGGGTTATTAATATTTGTTTTGCTGAGCACCTTCTGTACACACTGTTTAGGTTTATATAACCAAAAGCCCATTTCAGGTTATACAGGTATGAGGTTATGCACATTAAATGCACGTCACAACATTCAGAATTTCTAGAATGAGTGGCAACATTAAATAAGTGTCAATAAAATCAAATAAATAGCAATAGAAAATCAGTTAACGGTTAGCTAAACAACGGCGATATTGCAAACTCCACACACATTTACCACTGATACAGACTTTGGATTAGACGCAAAAAAAAAAAAAAAAAAAGAAAGCATAAGCCAATAAGGCACAAAGAAACACATTTTGTCTGTTCTTCTGCCCATAGTTCTGCCACTCAGTCATAATGTAGAGAAGGTTTTTTTCTAATAAAATGATGTCACTGCATAACCCTAACCCTGACACATAGAACCCAATAATTCTAAGGGGAAGATACGGTCTCAAGATCCTTCTTCCTTCCGAGATCTGGAGATGGGTCCTTGGTGTGCTCTGCTTCTCGTAGGTAGCTCCAGCTGCATCAAAGCATTCCTCTAAAGGAAAGTATGAGAATAGTGTTTAATAACTCCATAACTTCATGTTTTGTTAAAATACATCATTATCCTTCAAAGTTGGTCTTTGAGTGGTCAGTTTGAAGTATTATTTCTCTCTGTCCCTGAAGCAAAGAAATAGTTTTATTTGAAAATGACATGAATTGGTTTAGTCACATCTAGACTGTGAAGGCCTTTTAAAAATTGTATTTTTTTTTATATAGTTAGTTCTTAAGGTGACCTTTTAGCACTGATGAATCACTCTAAGTAGATCCCTCCCCTCCAGTGTAGTGTTTGTGTCCAAATGGATAGACATGCTTGGTGCAAAACTAAACAAACTGTGAAATAATACCCAAGTCAAGCTAAATAATCTCATTAAACCTCTCAGAGTTTACCAGATCACCTGTTCCAAGCTCTCTAGCTCAGTTTGTCACTATTTCTTTTGATACCAACCACTGTTTGTTGTGCTTAACTGTCCATCCATCTGTGCAACATGGTATGAAGGGAGGTCAGTGTTTATTGTCATGAACATTTTATAATACCATACATCATCATCATCAAAATAGTTTTGTACCTTTTTATATATTAAGTCAATTTAGTCAAAATCTCTTGATTAATCAGAAACTATATTACCTAAATGAATAACATATTTAGCAAAATATTGTAACTGCAAATTTCCGTAGTTAGAGTCGGTGCAGGTCTGTCCTCTGTGACTCCAGTTCTAGTACAGACAATAGTTTTATTATCAGCCAAAAGTCTGTTACATAAACAGTCTGATTCTCTCATCAGTGCTGCTGCTCTGAGTCTTCTGCCCCACACTTCACCTGTGGTGGTGGAGTCTTTGTTTGGGTTTAATCTGCACCTTTCTCTTTCTGTTTGCTTCGTTTAACATTCCTGTCCTATTGCTCTGTCCAACTCAGACGTCAGACCCAAAAAAGTTTTGCAACAGCTAGTTAAAATTCATAGTACATTTACAGGTGCATTAACTGGTATAGAGGTGGATTTACTTGTCTGCATGAAGATGTAGGCAGGTCCTCTCATATGCTTACAGTAAAATGGTATGTTTATCAAAGTATTATTTTAGAAATAAAAACATAATTGAATAAACATGAGTTTAATAGTGTAGAACACAGAACATCACCATCACCACCAAAAATTACATAATGTACCTTTAAATATGAAAAGCTATTTTGGATCTCACTGAGTAACAACAGAACACTGCAGAAGTTTAGTTTTGGCTCTTTCCATGAAAAAAATACATGATGTGAACTTGCTTTGGTTGTTTTCAGATCTGTAGTTTCAGTTGGCAGACTCTGAACTGTTCCTTTTGCTGGCCATAGACAGCGTCTGTTCCTCCAGCCCGGGGACAGGCTCCGGGTGTCTGAGATGTGGCACTGCTCATCTCTTTGACATTCTTTGGAAGTACTTTGGCCACTGGAGTTTGCACTGAAGGCCAGTATGTTTTAGATATTATCGTACAGAAAAGCTCCCTGAAAATAACTTTTTCCCCTGGAAGTCACAGTATGTATCAGGAAACTTTTTTTTTTTCTTTGAAGAAATCATACTAAAGTACAATTAAAGTCCAACTACATTTAAAACTGACCCAACAGGATGGCTCTCTTTGGTTTTGGAAGAAAAATGGTCCATACAGTTTGTCAGACTTGTAATAAGGGTTGGGTGATGGTGATAAAAATCTAACTGTGATCTTTCTGGACAACTATTATGTCCCTTTTTTAGATAGCAATGTGCGCATAAGGTCCGCAGCACCACCTTGTGGCTAGAAGAAAAACTGCATTTGGCTCCTATCTCATTGTGATTATTGCTTCTCTGTCAATGTAGCTCTGTCACTGACATTTTTCTCATCTTATTAATGTATTAATCCCTTGTGAGGAAAATGTATTTTCATATGAGCCATCCTCCCCCTGCAACTTATCAGGAACAGTGGATCACTGTTGTACAGCACCCATGGGCTCATCTCCAGATCTTGGGCTCAGGACATTTACCTATGGGGCATACTTTGGGACGATGGGAAAAAGTGGAGTTCTTGGAGGAAACCCATCCGGAACTTGAAATATAACATTATCTAATAACTTTACAAGTTTGATAGAGGCTATTCCATAACACAATTGCATTGGTTTTGAATATTGCTGGTCAGTCACTTCCACATTCCATGGGAAAAGGTCCATGGGACAAAAAAAGGGGATCACAGACAAGTCCCATAGATGAATGAATGATCAAACATTCTCCTACACATTTGCCATGACTGTGTGAAATATGTCTTTATAACACAGCCTTAATTCACTCCGACAGTGGTATTCTCTCGGGTAATTAAAAGCACAGACAGTTAAAGCCGGGCCTGAAGGCGGCTCTGTGTTGCGTAATGTGCTTGTTCCCTTGGCAAATGCTGAGTAGGTTTATTCAGCATGAAGCACAAAGTCATATCATAGAATTCCTGAGGCATTCGGCTGCAGCTCAGAGTTGTGTAAAATAATTCCAATTAAGGTTCAGAGTTCAAGGTTCAAGGTTTCTTTATTAGGACCCAGAGGAAAAATTGTTTGGAAAAGGGATCGCAGCAGTCCACTAACAACAAAATGAAAATTAAGACACAGAAAATGACACGGATATATCAGGCACTCAACACTGATGTCCTGCAGCCTTTGAAAGTCACAGTCCCCTTAGTCCTAGTTCAGCAGAAGCCTCAGGTTCTGTGTAATAGTGGGATTCCCATGGGCATCACTCCTGTTCAGTTTCAGTCTCGATTACACTCATTTGGGAAGCTCTATTCCACTGATTTGGCTTGTTCCCCCAGCTATTGTATTTAGACTCTTGAAAGACAGAGTACTATCATTTTTGTGTTATGTTAGAAAACTTCACCTGTCTATCTGTGTCTTTCACTTAGCGAGTAGCCACACATTTTTATTCACTTAGTTCATTTTAAGAAGTGGTCCAAAGTTTTTACTTACTTTATGAATTCCGTGCATCCCAATTACTCACTGTGATGAGTTTATAAGCACTTTTCACAATTTTCAGAGACCAGAGCAAAGTATTGCCATCACAAAAAAGCTAACAACAACTAGCATGACAACAGTGTGCTTCCTGATTCTCACTTGACACCTGTAATTGAATAAATACAATATGGATACAATTAGGCCATGCTTCTTTTTCTTTTTTTTTCCGAGCCTGGTATCAAAAAACTACCTTTAAAAACTACCAAAACTACAAACTTTTATCACCAGAGGTATTCGTTTTACATCAGATGCAATTCCAACTTCACAACCTGCCCCTCTGTCTAAACCAGTACAACTTTTTAGTGTTAATCTAACACTGATAGCCTTAAAATCGTGTTGAACTTCATGATGTGGGGCAACAGTACATTATTTCTGAAGCATGGTCAATAGCGCTCACCTGATGGGACGCTAAGGCTAATCAGGCTAACATGGGTGGACACCTGTCTGAACATATGCCAAGTCTGTAAACCCGGGGAGCGCATTATCCACTGACAGCTATTTTCTGCCGCCATTCTCACTCGATTTGACCAGAGAATGCACACAGGTGTAAGTGGTGCCGTTAACAATAGCTACACTGAGGTCTGCCTGCCCCAACGCTGTCTCTCTTCGCATTGTACCGCTCCAAATTGGCTTCCTGGGACAATTAGATGGAGCAGAGCCTGTTGTTTCTAGCCTCCCTGACACCTGTGCTTTCCCCGCAATAATGAGCACCCGAAAAGAAAACGCATTACAAAGGTTTGTGAGGAGGAAATGAAATAATTAGCGTGTGATTTTATTAATGGAAGCCTGATTCCATTTTGCGGTGCATTTTGGTGGCGTGCTGGGGTTGCATGCTGCTTCAGACTAATGCCACAGTTGTTAATGTAATGAGGAACAATGGGTTTCCTGTGGTGAGAGTTGAAATGACAGCTCGTACACTGTGGCGCAAAGCATTCTGTCAGACGGAACCAGCACATTTCACAAGTCTCTTTTGCCAAATGAATGTCCCACTATATCATCAGTCTAAAATGTGTAGTTGCGTGGATTCATAGTACCTACTGTTAAGGTAGTATAAGAAGAAGCTGCTAATTGGATGTTTTCAGTGTTTACAATAATACGTCATTTCCATCTCAGACAATATCTGTCCTGTCAAATAAGGCATATATGTTACAGGTCTAACAAAATGACTGATGTTCGTGTCAGCTCTTTCGAACACTTCCTTAAAATGAACTGTTGGAATCAGATCTCATTTTTGGACCAAATCTTTTTCTTACCAGGCTTTTAAGCATTTTCACACTCATTAACGATGATCCGACACGAGAATCAGCACAGAAGCAAGTAAGAGCTTTGTGCACGAAAAAACATCTGGAATCGTAATAACAGTTGGCTTTAAATTATTATTATTATTATTATTATAGTCCATGTTTTATTTGGATTATGCATAATTTCAAAGGGTAAACACACTCTCAGTTTGAACCATTTCTGTGCCTTGGTTGTGTCTCTCTGTGATTAGTTTGTAGATAAAATGAGTTCTCACACTGGTTTCTGTCATATAAATAAATAGTAAAAGGGCTCTTTGAAATGAAGAGATCCAAAACATTCAAATTCCATAAAATAACTGAAAACCCCATCGCAAAACAAACTCTAATGATTAAATAAATGTGACTGGAGCAAGTGCTGGGTCTCCTTTTCTCCCTCCTGTCCCAGAACGCAAAAGGTAGCGCCACCATGGGCTTGTTTTAAATTGATGTGTATTGTACAGAGGGACTTATGGACGGAGCACCCTCTTCCCCTGGTGTAACCCAGACACCAGTCCTGTGGGTGCCGGGATAATAACTCTATAAAACAAGTGCGTGCATTCAGTAACTATGTGTCTGGCTGTGTCTGGATGAGAGACGAAGATAGTGAGAAAGGAGGATGTCCAGAGCCTGTGTGAGTGCAGATTGAGAGCGTAGGGGGGAGTAAGGGGCGGGCACAGAGCAAGTAGAGGCATTGAGAAAGGGCAAAGAAATGGAGGGGCGACCAGGAAAACGATAGGCCTATGTGACTAGTTTGCGGGTGTGTTCATTAAGTTGCATGTGGTACCCTCCCAAAAGAAATCCTGCAGGCTCCTCTGACTCCAAGAAGACAGAATCCCAATCCAACTGAGACTTGGACTCACTCCAAGTCAGTTGGATTAGGGGTCATTATTCATCCACCGAGAAGAACTCCAAGTCTAACTGAGACTGTAAAAATGAGACTACAATGTATATGTGTAGTCTCGAGATGGGCTGAATTCTCCCTGGAGGTTTTGCCTCAAATGGAGGAGTTCAAGTATCTCGGGGTCTTGTTCACGAGTGAGGGAAGGATGGAGCGTGAGATTGACAGGCGGCTCAGTTCAGCGTCTGCAGTGATGCGGTCGCTGTATCGGTCCGTTGTGGTAAAGAAGGAGCTGAGCCCAAAGGCAAAGCTCTCGATTTACCGGTCAATCTACATTCCTACACTCACCTATGGTCATGAGCTCTGGGTAATGGCCGAAAGGACAAGGTCGCGGATACAAGCGGTTGAAATGGGCTTCCTCCGCAGAGTGGCCGGGGGCACCCTTAAGGATAGGGTGAGGAGCTCGGTCACACGGGAGGAGCTCGGAGTAGAGTCGCTGCTCCTACACGTCGAGAGGAACCAGTTGAAGTGGCTCAGGCATCTGCTCAGGATGCCTCCTGGACGCCTCCCTAGGGAGGTGTTCTGGGCATGTCCCACCGGGAGGAGGCCCCGGGGAAGACCCAGGACACGCTGGAGGGACTATGTCTCTCGGCTGGCCTGGGAACGCCTTGGGGTCCCACCGGAGGAGCTGGAGGACGTGTCTGGGGTGAGGGAAGTCTGGGAGTCCCTGCTTAGACTGCTGCCCCCGCGACCCGGCCCCGGATAAGCGGAAGAAAATGGATGGATGGATGGATGGGTTTTGCCGGGTTATCCTGTAAAATTCCATGTAGCTCTAGAGAACAAGCCCAAATGCTATTCAATAAGTCACATGTTAAAGGTGCACTATACAACTTTTCTGGTGAAGGGTCTGTCACCTGATTGTCTCCATGGAGATTTTATCGCTTTTCCTGAAATGTTTCACCGTATGCCATTACACTTAAATATAATTACATGGACGTGCTGCCACAAGGACAAATTAATGGTCCGATCGGATATAATCTCCAAGGAGTCAAAAAGGTGGTGGAGTCCTCTAGAAAAGTCATGTAATGCATCTTTAAACCAATTAAGTCCTCGGCCTTTGATGTTTTCATGTTTTGCCTCACCATTAGTATTATGTTCTTCCGCGTTTACCGGCATTAATAACTACATCTGAGTGTCCTGATGGGAATATTTGCCTGATGATAATTGCCCATCTTGAATATTATGCTATTTTCCCATCTGAGGTAGCTGCATGCTGATCCTTGCTCATTTAGACAGGCAGGTTATGCCACCATAGCTTTTGCAACAGCATCATAGTCTTCTTTGGTTGGCTTTAAAACTGTAAATGGTCTCAGTCAGTTTCTCAAGGACTGAATGTTTCATGCCAAATGAATCTCTGAAATGGATCCAATCTAGGTTGTGACACTGGTTCACTTGTCATAGATGGTACTCTATGTCAGCAGAGAATCTTTTCGGCCATTCACATACACAGGAAAGAGCTCATCTTGGACACTTGCGGTGTTATCTTCTG
Source organism: Periophthalmus magnuspinnatus (assembly GCF_009829125.3). NCBI lineage: Eukaryota > Metazoa > Chordata > Actinopteri > Gobiiformes > Gobiidae > Periophthalmus > Periophthalmus magnuspinnatus. Next base: position 5,820,677 of record NC_047137.1, read on the forward strand.
AAAGTGGCACTGGTAGTAATTCAGTGAAAGGGATTATCAGAGTTGGTCTTGCCGGGAGGTCTGAGATATTGGTGAGGTTACACAGGGCATTGTTAAAGTCAGGATCCTGAAATTGTACTTTGAGCCGAAGGCATTTTTAATCCAATTCATCAAGTCATCCACAGCAACAGGACATGGACTTACTGACAGTTTTCTTATATCCCCTTCAAATACAGTTAGCCTCAGAATCAGTTTAGTTTTTTCATTTTTTTTTTTTTTTTTTTTATATATTGTTTTAGCTAGAGCTGGGCAATATGGCAATCTTCTTCAAAATTATTGGTTTCCAGAACAGCGATAATGACGTTTAATTTTTGCCATTTAAAGGAGACATATTGTTCTTTTTTCCCTTTCTTTCTTTTTGTTGCACTCGATGCACTCGTTCATCCACTTGATGGCCCTCTAACCTATAACCATATACACCTTGTATAGTGTATATATTCTATGGTATACAAATACAAGTTAAATTAACATATTATATGCAAATTTTACTCTTCAAAAACTACTATTAACCCATAGTCTTCAAAAAGCCACCCATTACAATACACTACTCCACTGGAATCAGCCAGCTGGGAAGCTTTCAATCTTGACCCTTTTAGGTGTTGTTCTTTGTAAAATGCCATATGTACATTTATTTGATTTAGTTTCACCAGTAGGTGGCAGATGTGAAAACCGTTCCTCCACCTCTCACCTGGCCCCTCCTCCCCCCTCACCTGCTGTTTGTTCATGCTCAACTGTGCTCTCTGGTTTTCTTTTGTCAGGCCAAAGCTTGTGAGAGTTTTAGATGCAAAATGAAGTTATTTTAGTTTAATCTCATCTATTAACATAATCCTGTTGTTTAGTGTTTTAAGAAGGTTTGATTTAATAAAACTGTCCACATACCACAGGTATTAATGTGTTAGCATGAACGAAAATGAAAGTTTCACATTTTCTTTTTATGTGTCAATAATGTGAATAATCTTATACTGTGATGTTTCCTCTGACAATAATGTTAACACTGAAACCTGATATTGTGAATCCCTAGTGAATATACTAAAGCATTGGGTCAGCCAATCCTATTACAGACTGGGACATTAAAATAATAGAAATGGATCCATTGATTTCCTGTTAATAACTGCAGAATTGAGAAGCCCTGCCTCTTCAAAGGGAGTAGTTTAAACCTCAAAGTCATCTAGATAGAGTATAAGCTCAATTCTAAACTCATCCACTGAAAGAAGTTAATTTTCCTTAAAGTGTTCTCCATCCAGATATGAACTGAATTCTTCTGGAACATGCAGGTTTGCAGGCATTGCCTTTTCCAGTATATCTGCTTTTTCTGTAGCATATTTTGTATGAGGACATACACTACTATTTTTGTATGTTTTTTCTACAGTATATTCAGCTGGCATTACCAGGGGAAACTCATTTCTCAGATAGGCAGCTCTGCTTTTTTTTTTCTTTTAACCCAATGATCCGTGTTTGCCACATACTGATGTCATCACAATATTTTCCAAAGCAGCAAACAATTTCTTTAACAACCATTTCATCCACATTTGAATAATATTTAATAATATTTTTGCAATACTGTCTTGACATTACTGTGCAGAAGTGGATGAGACATGTCATGTATTTGGTCAAGATGTTCAATGACGTCTTGGACTGTAGTCTCTGAAATATGAAAAATGGTTTGCATTTTTAATAACAAGGATGCTACACTGTGTAACAACTCAGGCTTTTGGCCTGTGGCACAGTCTCACATATCGATCCCCTGCCCTGATTCTTTGTCGGGAAAATGTTAAAAGTTACTCAAGGAAGAGCTGTATTTCTCTCACCGCAGTGGTTGTTCTGCACATGTGTATCTCTGCTACAACAGCAGTGAGGGAGGGGCTGCTTTTGTACTACTGTCATAATGCATTTTGGGAAGTGTAGTTCACCTTATTTAATGTATTGGTGGGTCATTAATGAAAGAAATCATACTACTGGCAAACAGACAAATTGAACTTGGCCCTGTAGGTTGGAGTCAGACATGTCTGTTTCAAGGCTTAGGCAGAGCTTTCTCAATTCGCTCCATAGCCTGCCCCAGCAACTCAAGCTGCTGCCTACTGGTTGGAGCCATTGTTCATATTGTCGTTATTTTCCCATTGTAACTGCTATGTGTTAGAAGCATGAAGTAGGCTATAGGTGGCATACTTTTGGGGGACGAGAGGACATAGAGGCGGGAAAACATGGTGGTCCACTAGAGGCTCAGCAGGGGCTTTATGGGTTAAATAAAGTATAATTTGACCACAATTATTTGTCAGTGTATTGATGCCGAGACAGCAGCAGACCGTGAAGTAACAGCTACATCAGTACAGAAGGTTTTTAAATGTAGCGTTAAGTAGCCATTAGCCTAACAAGTCACTTGAAAATTTAATTTTGATGGTGGAATTCAACATTCAACTGATATTCATCAACACAATTTAAATACAAATCCTCAACACATGTGAGTGTTCAGGTTTATCTTTATAGTAAAAAATGATCACAGCAGAAGAGTCTTGGCTCAAGCAGTACTGCAAAAAGAAATGGGAAGGGCTATGGAATAGCCAATAAGTAAAGTGGCTTGAACATAAAAGTGTGTTCCACGGTATGTACTCAAAGTGAATGGCTTTGAAAAAGTGATTTACTGAAGTGAGTTATAACAAATGATAAAATGAACATTTGGGCTAACAGTGTGGACAAAAAGTCCTTCAGTGTTCTCACAAAATATCATTTGACAAATACAAATATGTGAAAATATCTTTATTTTGGTGATTTGATGTTTAGTGCAGCAAAAAAGAAATAATTGTCTGTAAATTGGACCAAACATTTGGAGGAATTGTGCTTCTCCTTAAGTGTGATGGCATCAATATAATTTAGAACACTGCTCTACTTCCTGTAATCTTCAACCTATTTCCACATTTTATTCATGAACTGTTACCTGATTGGTGTAAAAATATTTATATTTACAAGATGTTATCTCATCACATTCAATCAGAATTTCACTGAAATGGTTACCGGTATATTTACTGAGATTTTTTTTCTTTTTTTACAGAGGCTTTAACTAGTTTCTCTGAGAGTTAAACAAGAGAACAAACAATAGCCTGACGATGGGAAGACTGTGCTTCGTGTTGGCAGTACTCTGTTTACATGCTGCTCTTCATTTAACCTCTGGGACTTCTTGGCAGTCAGGCATAATTATTTTGGTTTGACTATTGGATCATGTAAACAAGAGGATCTGCATACAATGTTGAGAAAAAGCCAGCGAATTTATGCTGAAGTACATTTCCTGTATTCCTTTGTCAATAACTTACAAATCCTTTATAAAATATTTTGATAGACTGACCATTTTTGGAATTTCATTTAAAACAAACACATGCTTTCTGCTTGTGCATTGTCCACCATCCAGTGGCTTTGACCTGTGTGTTATTGGTGAGAAAAAAGAGTGCATGTGCGATTTTTCCTTCTCAAATTAAACATAAATGAATGCATAACAAACAGTGTAACAATAATTTTAAAAAAGTTTGTAATTATATGTCATGTTTTCCTTCTCTAATTATTATACATTTTGATTGACTGGTTTAAATGTTGGTTAAGTTTACAGCCCCAATCAAAAAGCAAGTTTGGAAATGGGCCTACCTGTGTTTGACGTAAGGCTAAATAAGTACACATGCAAGGATACACTGATAAAAAAGGTCTTTAATAAGAATTTAATGACTTGAGCAGAATCTGGGAAAGGGCCCAAATGAAAGCACTTTAACGCTCACCATCTGTAGGTTATCTTCATCCACCCGTGCACATTCAAGCCAATTTGTCATTATCAGCTGCATATCATTCCGCCTTCTTTATACTGCTACTGATCACCCTTTGAGTCATTTCTACAGATGGAATCATTTAAGTAGCCCCCTTTAAAGAGCTCTTACCGCACATGGGCTTGCTAGTTTAGAAAAGAGAGTCATTTTTACATTGAGATTTGTTCACATTTCCTAATGAAGTACTTTCAGTCTGTGTGCTGAGGAAGGTCATGTATTGGTCTATTACTGTCTCCGCAGCACTCACCATTGATTGGCCTTTGCAGCTCGGTCATCTTCAGCCCATCAACCCACTGCAAAAGGTTAAATCTAATCTGAACCCAGGGCTACTTGTCTTTCTTGAAGACTCTGACAAAAAACAAGTGTGATTTTAAACTAAATGTTTAAAATCTAAACTAAATGTTACTTTTCTGATGAGGGTTTGCCACCTGCTTGCCTCCATGGAAATGTTATTGCTTTCCCTGGTATGTTTCATAGTGCATTTATTCAATTTCAGTTTTTTTTAAGTATTTTTTTTAAGGATAGTTATAATCTACAACACCAGTGGATTATTATGTTATAATTTTCACATTGCAATATGCATCTAAAAAACTGACGTTGCCGTATGTTTCATTGCTGTAATTTGTCGGCCCCTCCTATGGATAGCTGCACATCAAACTAGTGAGTCATGGATTTTATAGTCATTTGTACCAAAATGATTACACAACACTTTTGAATCCTACGTGTATCACTGATTAAGAAAAGAATATTGGAGAATGAAGTATGGAGCATTGGGCGTATGCTAGAGGTGGTGAAAAAGGAGGTGATCAGCAGTATGGTGTCTTGAAAATAATCAATGAAAGATTGCTCAAACATGCACAAATCACTCCAAATACAACTTTGAGAAGGTAAATGAGAAGAGGAAACAGCTATAAGATGGTTAAAAGCTGTACTGTGAGTAGGGTCACCTCTCCACAGATGTGATCCATTCCTTGGTCTGGTCCAAGTGAAGGTTTGATTTTTAGTGGGATGATTATATGTCACAATGACCAGTTGCAGTAGTTGACATGTGTAAAAGATTGCCAGATGGATTAAGCAAGAGGTACTAGTTTTTGGGGGTAGCCAGTGGCATCTGCATTGCTGAACATGAACATGTCTTTTTGTTTACAGCAAATATACATATAAATAACTTATATAAACAACTAATTCAGATATACACCATTACTCTCACCTAACCAGGACAGCACTACCCTCATCATCCGGCTGGACTTCAAAGCCCCCATGCCCCCCTCCTCACCCTGACGCACACCCCCATCAGCAACGTGGAGTTTGTTTGAAGTATCCTTCCACAAAACAAAAAAATAAATAAATAGTGTATAGTGATATAAATAGTGATAAACTACCTCACCACTAACTAATGGATAAAGAATAGCTTTTGAACTAATTTTGAATATCTGCCTTAACAATTACTATAGTTTTATCTAAATTATCACATAACCCCATATCATATTTTTTCTCGGTAATCCTCTTCTAATTGATTCTGCAGCACAGCAGTAGAGTGCAAACCTCCTCAGTGTCTTTTCTTGAGATTTACCGGCTTAATTAAATGTTAAGTGGTATTATAGATGTCATTTGGGTGGCAGTGGCAGCAGACATCCATTGAGTTTTAGTTTTCACATCACCTTTTGAGCTCAGAGCCACAGCACCAGCAATGGCTTTGTGTGTGGAATATATTCATCCACTCCCATGCATTCTAAAAAGTCACCATTTTGATGTGTACCATGAAATACTGTGTGTGCAACTGGATTTAATCAAATACTACTCTGACACGTGGAGCTCCATGGAGAGTCTGCAAAGTACAACAGAATAAAACCCATTGCATAAAATAGCTGATAGGTCGGTAGTTCATAATTTGCACAGACAGGCAGCAACAATTACAGTAAAAATAAGTGAATTGCAGTACTACAAATTCATATCACATTCTTTTCCAATATTTTACATAGATGTATGCTCTGGATCTTCTCTCCCTGAGTTCCATGAGCATGATTGACAGATGGATTAACCTATGAAATGAATACATTATTTTTCCATATCAAGCTGGGTAACTTGCCCGTGTAATCCCTCAGTTGTCCATGTAGGTTTCATCGTAAAAGAAAGTGAGAATGAGAGAATATATTTCGCCACTCATCCTAGTAGCTTCTTCAGGTCAGACAGGGTTCCGATAAGTCACTGCCTTATATCTGTCTCAAGGGAGGCACTAATTACACTGAAACTAACACGGAAATTAACACACCCTCGTTGTTTATGAGGATATTTTGGACACACGCTACAAAAAAACCTGTGATTGCACTGTCATAAAATCCGATGGACTATCTACCCGGGCTTGCAAGTCTAATAAATACTACTTTCATTCCATTAAGTAGTTGAAGTTGGAGGCACAAAATCCGTACTGTTGTGTCCACTAGATTTATGCACGTCTTTGGAGAGTGAGACACACATGTACACAGGGATGTTGTTTGTACCCAGCATTTTAACCTCAAATGCTGGGTGTAAAAAGAGAAATTAACCTGGCGAAGGCTTGAGCTTGTCCCACCAAATTCAGTGCTTTCAAATATGACTTTCACCTACTTTTACCTGTGACAAACTAAATAAAAATATTGATACTCTGAAGTGACACCATGCTGGGGGTGTCCTACGTGTATCTTTACGGTGGAATGTTTCGCAGTTACCATGGAGACACAATGTACATATTAGCAAACACAGCCAAAAAGATTTGAGATTATCTGAAAACTCAGGAAAAAATACAAAATGGATTTAAACACATTTTCAGGAGCCTGTGATCAAAATGACTATTAGACTAGACTTTGTTCGTGGTCTTGTTTAGGTGTTTGACTTTGAACAAAAAGGTGATGGTGACTAACTGAAAAAGTGTTGGCTTATGCTTGCTAGCTTATGACAGTAATATTATTTGAGAGGGACTTATTTAACAGCACAGATCAGCAAATCAGCTCACCTGTTATAGCTAAATCAGTTCTTTATTGTCAGATTGTGTTAAAACAAAACTCAGATAATAGTCTAATAGAGCCTCAAGACAGAGCAGTGCCTACAGTTAGCTTCACAGCCCCAGAAATGTTAATGACATCAACTGCAAAGTATCAATACTTCAACTTTCTAATCCCATTAAAGTCACCGAAAGAAAATATAGGGACAGAATAAAGAAATTCTGCTTTCTTTAGCACGTGTAATACTGAACACATATTACAATGTGATCATTTGCATCAACATAAATTCTGATTGTAGATATTCAGTCTGTTTCTTGTTGACATGTCTTATATATCCTGCATGGTTGTAATTATGTACGTATTGAGTTATTCAATAATTCCCCTAATAAATTTTTACTCTACCAATATTTTCTCACCAAGCATGAAATTGTTAGTCTTTTTTTCGACTTCCACTATATTATGCATGCAAAAAGTTAGTTCCAGCTTTTGTAATCATACCCAAACTCATGCTTTCCGACAGACTGTGCAACTACTTATGTGTGAATATTCCAACTAAAAACGCAAACTGACTTGTGTCATGCTACTGCGTCGTTCATATTCCTACTTCTCTGATATTTCTGTTCCCTGTGTGCATCTTACATTCACTTCATTTGGTATACTTCATTATAACAGCATTGTGTCTTCTCAGACAACATTGCAAAGCCCTATTAGGATGGAAAAAGGTAAGAATAAAGTTTTAACAACAGCTTTAAATAACACATATTACTTTGTATATCTTAAAAGCTACACAGAGGATCTAATTTATGTCTATCTCTACAATAAATCCTTACATGTGAAATTGTTTTGTTTATTTATTCACTATCTGCTGATTTTCATGCACATAAGAAACGTTTTTGTTTCCCCCACTGCGGCACAGCTTCCAGTTTTATTAGTTTGTGCCACTTCCAGGCTGCAAACTGTAAAAGTGTTTTGTGGCAATCAGAAAAAGCACAAATACATTTCATTAAATTCATTCAGGCAATTACATTCCATGACAGATTTATTGTTGTTGTGTGGTCACATTTATGGTATTGTGGGGATTTGGGAATTGCAATTAGTTTGCCTTTGCTGCTCATGGCTTGTTTTTAGTTAGCAATACTTCATCTGCCTAATCTTAAGAAGTAGCTGATTGTAACACTTTATCATTTACAAGCTGATTCATTCATATATTTAAAAATATATAACTATTTATTTTATTAAAGGGGTTAATATATTTTTTATAATATAATAACCCCTCCTTGAACCGCCACCTTAATGTGGTGGAGGGGTTTGAGCACCTAAATGATCCTGGGAACTACGTTGTCCAGGGCTTCATGCCTCTGGAAGGTCACCCATGGCAATAAGGTTTTGGGGGACGGGTCAGAGTAAGAACGGTTCAGAAACCTTTCACAATAACCAGAAAAACAAGGCCAGCTATGTCGCCCGGACTAGTGTTACCGGGGCTTTGGAACCCAACTCCTTGAGAGGGGCTGGACTCTCCATTTCTCTGGCATTGCCCGCAATGTGACGTGGTAAACTGGCAGGCTGGTGTGGGCTTGCTTATTTCCCCACAACTCAGCACCCACATGTTGGAGTTCGTCCCGGTGAACGAGAGGGTCACCTGCACCTTCAGGGACAGGTCTCTCACTTTTGTGTCAGCCTACGGGCCATGTAGCAGTGCAGAGTACCCAGTCTTCTTGGAGTCCCTGGGAGGAATACTAGACAGTGCACTGACTGGGGAGTCTGTTGTTCTACTGGGGGGAACACCCACGTGGGCAACAGCAGTCACATCTGGAGAGGGGTGATTGGGAAGAACGGCCTCCCTTATCTGAATCCATGCTGTGTTCTATTACTGGGCTTCTGTGCTAGCCACAGTTTGTTCATAGCAAACACCATGTTCAAGCACAACGGTGTCCATCAGTGCATGTGGCAGGAGGAAACCAGATAGACCTGACAGACCTAAGCGTACTGTGGGGGTCTGCTGGGAATGTCTGGTCGACCCCTCGGTCAGTGGGGTCTTCAACTCGCACCTCCAGGAGAGCTTCTCCTAGATCACATGGATTCCGAGTGGGCCATGTTCTCTGCCTCTATTGTCAATGCGACAACTCATAGCTGTGGTCGTAAGGTCTATGGTGCTTGTCTCAGTGGCAACCCCCAAACCCGGTGGTGGACACCGGAAGTAAGGAATGCTGACAGGCTGAAGAAGGAGTCCTATAGAGCCTTGCTGGCTTGTGGACTGAAATAATCTACTTAAAATGAATTGGGTACTCTTTACTATTTTGTTGTTATGTTAGAAGACACAAAGTGTCCAGTGAAGTTTTCACCTCATTTGTAGTGTGTTTGTTGTCAGTGATATCCACTGTCTTATTCATCAGTATTTATTGATTTTAGTACGACTGCAAAATAGTTCATGCAGAATGTCTCTCAAATAGGACAGCAAAGAGTGCCATCAACATGCCTCTAGAGTGGGGCAGTGCAATTTACTACCTGATTTGCATTGATCAAGAGGAAAATATTTCAACTTTCAAGATGAAAATTAATGACTCCAAAAAGAGTAATGTTCATGAATGCTTGGCACGACACAGGTCTACTGATTTTTAAGCTCACTTAGAGCTACTGTCTTCTCCTCTAGTTGTTAAGTGAGTTGTGAGTTGTTAAAAGTTGTCACTTCTGGGCACAATTGGCTGATTTCTAGGATTTCTAGTTTTAAAAGTTTAGAACAACAAAATGTAGTTTTCTATAAAAGACTATGGTAAAAATAATAACAACAATGTCTAACAGTAAATAAGTGCAACTCACCCACAAATTGCATATGCGATTTCGACAGACAGTTTTGCAGGTATTGATAAACCTGTCCCTTTGTGCGTGCCTACCATCACTGTCAGGATCTGTGAAGTTCTTTCACAAAGATTATAATCTCAGAGTGAATACAACTACGAAAAGCTTAATTTTTCTCTGGCTTCTTCTCTCTTCCATCTGTCAGGGAGTTCCATCAGTGAATACCGACATCCCGTTGGCTGATCCCCAGTCTGCATGTGAGTCACATTTTTGATTATTGTTGCCTTTTATCGGCCTGCAGCTGCACTGGCTTTGATAAGCAAGGACTGGAGCTTTTTCACTGTAATTGTCCATGGCCTTCTCGGAATAGGTATATTTAAGTGAGTAAGGGAGCACTGTGAAAAAAGAGCTGATATGACTATCTGGATACCATTGTATTTTTGTATTCATGTATTTTCAGTAGTGTAATTATACTCAAGAGTACTGTCATTTATAAAGCAATGCAAAGCGTCCAGCCATGTGAGCAATTCATTTGTCTTATTACAATTACAACTGTATCAGATAATAAAACCCAGCTCGAGAATTCAGTGTAAAAGTGCAGCTCAACACCATATTGTTTATAGACGGCTACATTTAAAGGGGCTATAGCTTAAAATGTTTGCAGCAGTCCAAACTTATTCACTTTCTTGGCACATTCCTGGCAACCTAATTCTCTACCGCAATGAGTTTGTAAGCACTTTTCACAATTTTCAGAGGCTAGAGCAGAGTCTTTAGCATGCATTAAAAATACTTAGATTAGATGCAGAGAGTACACAGTGGCCTCATTTTGACCTTAAATTATATATTATGCTATTTTTGATCTATGTTATAATATTTTATCATCATAAACATACCTGGAGTTTTGTTTCATTCGCAAATGTTTAACACAATAAGCCTGTATATTTAGACTGTGTTCTTCTTTCAAACTGAAAACACTCCGTTGCACCTTGTGATGTCATCAATACAATGAGCGCTGCACTGTGTTTTTAAACTCCATACACCTTCACTAGAGTCATTTCAATATTTGCAGCTGTGGAATTGCTAAATATTGAAGTTATACCTATTGTTTTAGCCTTGTTGAATATTTTTTGTTTCTCAATGCACCAGCAAATATTACAGACTGGAAATCTCAACTGAACAAAAGTTAAAACGAATTTTTTTAGAAAGAAATATTGTAATGTACTATAGAATAAAGTAGAGGTTAAAAAAGTAGGAGTTAAAAATAGCTGTTAACCATAAAACTACCACTAAATGACATCACAAGGTGGAACAAAGCATTTTGAGGTTTAGGGATGCAAACAGTCCAAAATGCAGACTTACTCAAACTTGTGTGAATGAAACAAAGCAACAAAACACAGCTTCTGGTATGTTTTTGAATAGATAACAGCATTCTAACATGGTTAAAAGCGCACAGGAGTCAAGTTTGCGTAACAGAAGATTTTTAAGAGCTCTTTTCTTATTACAATTTATCTGTACAAAACAAATTTGACTTTATTACTCAAAAAATCAGGTGCAGCTGTAAAAGGTGAGCACAATGATTGCAAAGGTGTTCAAAAGTATCACAAGTCCTCCAGGATCACTGCTCAGTGCGGTAAACCTTTAATGCCAATTGGATAGAGGGTGTAAAGTGGTGAAGGCTAGATTTATGTTCTTCAGTCCTCCTCCCTGGTTTTAATACGGCGATGAGCACTGCACCAACCTGCAGGCCTCGAGGTTTGGAGCAGAGAGAGGTCTTCTGTAGTTCAGTCTGTGGAGTTTTACACGAACTCTTGGTACTATGTAATACATGATACAATACTAATACTTTGGGACATGCAAAATATGAGAAATACCAACCAACTACAGAATATATTAATAACTTTCTGATGTTTATATATTGCCTACTTTTTAATAATGATCTTAAAAACTTGCTTTTTTCATATAGGTAATGCTGTTTTGTTTTTTGTTTTTTTGTGGGGGACAAGACACCTCCCACATTGCCAGGTTTATCAGTGTTATTATTTGTAATATACTTTTACAGGTGTCTGTGTAATGCCTCAGTCGTCCAGGTATGATCTATAGCAAGCCAACCTCTCCTTTGAAGATAGTGACTGTAATTGTGAAGTGAGAGAGTCGCAGACCAATTAGAGAGTTGAAAGAAGTTTTATCTGATATCAGAGGAGGAAGATACAGACAACAGGGACATGCGTTACATTACAAAGGAATCTTTATTACTTATACTCTGAGAAAGGTACTATCTATAGAAGGCTGGTCCTATAAGGAGTTAAACTAATTTTACATACTGCCCGTACAAGGTCACAAATGGGTAGACCGTGAACTGTTAACCAGAAGGTAGAATATGCCACTGAAAAGATGGACTGCAAAACATCTTGTCACAGAAGTAACAGGTGGCTGGGAGGACATCTTAAAATAAGCATGTGCAGCATTCGTACTGAGAAAGTTCACCAAGTTCACAGTATTCAACACAAGATTTAAAAGTAGAGAAATAAAACAAAAATCATGCTTTCAGTGAGGAACAGATCTTAGCCAAAGAAAGGAAATGAGGAGTTAAAGAGGCAATTTCTGGAGAAAGACAATTAATCATTTTATGGGGGGGCTTAGCCATCATTTGTTTCCTATTCTAACTCCATCCTCAGACATAAATGAAAATAAGGAAAACAATAGTGATAGCCAGTATGCTAACAGTTGTAGCACAGCTTAGTGTAGTTCAGCAGACCTGGCTAACAAACGGTAACTGTTAACAAATAGGTGTGTTAGTTTCAGTGTAGTTAGCGCCTCCCTTCCACCAGCAATCTGACCAGCGCAGCAAAACGTCATCAGTCTAATACTTTGGTCCAGTTGACAGAATAGATTTTTTCTTTTGCTATGCTTTTTCACAGGTATGATTATAGGTCATTCTTTTGACCAATGTCTGTTTCAAATGGTTTCAGCAACAAATAAACACCAGAAACACCACTGATTTTCACCAATGATGCATGGTTGCATGTGGCTGTATGTGGCATGTCCCGTAATGTGGCATTGTTTTCCATGTAGCTGAGCAAAATGAACTTTAGCACAGATATATTGTAAAAGCAGCTCTTGGAGTCAAAATGAGACATCTAACTAGAAAGTATTTTATTGTCCGATAATCAGGAAGTATGTGTTAGCATGATAGTTGTTGTTAGCTTTAGTGTCAGGACAAATCTTAGGACTGGTCTGTGAAAAGCGCTTATAAACTAATTGAATGTTATGCTTGGATCGCATAAAGTAAGTGAGGAATAACTTTGGATCACTGCAAATCGTTTATAATGTTGGCATTTTTATTCCATTCATCCATTTTCTTCCATTTATCCGGGGCCGGGTCACTCAGCAGCTGTCTAAGCAGGGACTCCCATTCTTCTCTCACCCTAGACACTTCCTCCATCTCCTCTGGTGGAACCCCAAGACATTCCCAGGCCAGCCAAGAGACCTAGTGTGTCTCCTGTGTGACTGAGCTCCTCATCCCATCTCTAATAGAGCGCCCAGCCACCCCGGGACATCAGGTACATTGCCTTTAAGTCGAGGAATGAAGCAACAAAAAGTGACAAGCATCTAAACCCTTCTTTTTATATATATGGGTTTGATTCCATGCTAATATAAGTAAGCCTTGTTCAGCTGTGCTTTTATACGTTCTGTGTTGTATTAGACGTCTAAGTGCCTTCGAGAGCACGCTTCAACTGATGTACTGCTGTTAATGGCGCAAAACAGCAAGGACACATCAACCCTGTCACCGTTCAAATCACTTACAAACTTGTGCGCTGCATGGAGATCGCAAATTACAAAAGCATTAACATAAGTGGTTTATATTCATGGCGGAATACATTTGTCTTTCCAACTGCATCTTGGCTGTAGACTTCTCGTTTTGTTCAAGAACAAATTAATCCTGTGGTTTTTGCACATTTTTTGTTTATTGCAGTCATTATCACACTACTGGGGAGGACTATTTAGAGAAAAGGGAAACAGTTCTTAGTGAGATATAACTCTACTGAAGCCTCATGTCACACAAGGCTCCACCTGCAACACTGCTGATATAATTATAAGCTGTCAGAGCTATTATAAAATCTGAGTTATTACAGGCTCAATGCTGTGGTAACAACATTAGTAAAGAGGTGAAGTCTGCTATATATCAGGAAACTAAAACATTACATTGTCATTATTGCATGTTTTCTCCATAGACTGTATAAAGAAGTCGATTAAGGGAGTGTGACATCACCCATAGCGTTCTGCTCCAGTCAAATGAAGCTCATCGAGGCTAGCAGTTATAGGGGCAAATTTGGCGGCGGATTCCATATTTGAAATTCCAACCGCGAGTATCATAGCAACCAAAGAGCCAATCCAGAGCAAGGCTGCTGAAGGTAATGCCCCTTCTTGCCCACACCGCTGGTTTAGCAGGGGGTGGGCGCTTAGCAACGCTGTCAATCAAACCTGTTGCTAACACTAGCGGACTGACCTCAGTGAAAGAAGGCACCTGATTTATTCGCTATTACTGTTCATATCTTCATTTATGGACACAATAGCAAAATAAAAATATCAGAAATGTAAAGGGAGTTAATACAAACATTTTAAGACCAAAATGATGACTCTGTTATGGAGAGAGGGGTAATGGTTTTTCAGTGTGAAGTGAATTGGAGCCAGAGTCGATGGAGCCAGAAGGGCGCCCATGCTCACTTCTCATTTGGAACACAGTGGCTTGCAGTTTTGCTATGTCCAATTATATTTACAGTCTATGGTTTTCTCTCATTTTTGCATGTGCTAATATATTGTGTGGACGGCTTTTACACAGAATACTAACATTTAATAACTTTTATTATTATTTCTTACTTGTTTTACTTGTTTTTGCTTCCCCACACCTTGCCTAGAGAGTTGGAAATTAGGTTTGCCGGCAAAATGGGCACATTTACAGAAATGTTCATTAATATGTGCTATTCAAAAAAAAAAAAAAAAAGAATACATTTAAATCAAGAGTCAGCTTGGAAATTATTGTAATTGATTTTAAAAAGTATTGCTGTTGTAGACAAGTGTGTGGTGATGGTATTGTCTATCTTAAGATTAAGAATATTGTACATATTATTATGCAAAATCAACTGTTATGAGGTTTAACTGTGTTATAATGCTTTTTCCTCATTGTGAGTGATTGATAAATGTTTGATTGTCCAGCAATACAACAACAGACAACATTTTAACAGGAAATCAATGGTCTTGTTTCTATAATTGAGTCATTTATGCCATTGTGTGTAACTTTTAAGCCAAAAAATAGACTAAAATTTAAAAAAAAAAATTCAATTTGGTTGTATGTATTGTACTGAGCATGCATCCAGAACATACTTGCATCTCCACAAAACTGACTCTTATTTGGCCTGGAAGAGGTCCTCCTGTTTGTTTCCATTAAAATGTTGTTCCTTTGGTTATAATCTTCCACAGTATGGCATAAAACTATCTATCTCCATCTAGAATGTTCTGAAGAATGGCTTTCCGTGCCACCAAAAGTTGCATACTGTACATTTAAGGTGAATATGGCAGTTTACAATAAACTCAACAATCATGAAAAATTATGATTTACAAGTATTACCATTGTTATATGTTCCAATACAGACAGTAGTATCTGTTTATTTGCTCTATGAACCTTTTCTGGTGGACCATCTGCCACCTGCTTCCATGTCTCCATGGAGATCTCTGCGGAGACAAACAGGCCCTGGCCCTCCACCAGAAAAGTTACACGATGCTATAATACATTTTTTTTTTAATCTCTTAATCCATTGCAGAAAGTTAGTAATGCTATTAACCTGTCAGTTTGCAACAATTTACTACAAGGTTATACTTTTTAAATGGATGAAATATCCTGCAATCAACAGCACGCCTAGATGGGGTTATGGGAAATCTGGTCATTCTACTTATCGTACCAAAGGTGTCCTGGGAGGCAATGGAGTGAAGTCGTCTGGGTTTAAGCTGGTGCACACAGGGCTGCCAATGAGCCGAAGAGCCTACCACACAGAGCAGTGTTTTGGGTCTGACTCAGTCCATATCTTCACTCAGGGTACTCTCCTATTCACTCCCCACTCCCTCATTTGTCTAGTATTTTCTCTCCTGTGGCTCACCGGACCATTGGTCTGCCAAAATCTCACGACGTACACATTTATTCTCTTTGGCTCAAAGTTCTCCGACAATGGTCCCTTGCAAATCTGCCCCATTAAAAGTGCATTCATTTGTGCTCTAATTGGAAAAGAGTTTTAATGAGTGAGAGAGATTGCTGGCCACCAAACCAGACACAAGGGAGTCTTATTGCCTTGGAAAAAGCTGTAGAAATGGTGTGTTTGGCGCTGTTTGTGCTGTGCAGGAGGGTCAATAGAGGAAAATTAACTTGGTGAGATGTTTGTTGGTATTTGTTAAGGAAGAAGTAGGAAATCACAAAAACTTTTACCACATCTTGTAGTCTGTGAGTAAGATTGGCCATGGATAAAGTGTAAATGGCCTGGGATCTAGAATACACGCTTCTTCAACACTTTACCGAGTGATTGACAGGTGGGTTAGCCAGTTGGGGACATGCATGAGCCATCCGTATCAAAACAAATATGGCTACTGGCAAGGAAAAAAGATCACAGGACACTGAAAAACATTGTGGATTTCTGCAGAATTAATCAGATGGCCTATTTTTTGTAGTTTAGTTAAAGTATTATTTCCAAGGTTTTGCTCCTAGTCATTATGTTTCTTGATGCTATCCACAGGTGTCCGTTCACTCTTATTTTGTTTTTTTTCGGGAGCACAGGGTTTGGTTAAGGGTTTTTTCCAACATCGTAAAAAACTAAGAAGAACCAGCAAGTTTTACAAAGCATTGAACCCTTTTCTTTGTTTCCTGTGTCCTTGTTAAATGTTTCGATCCACTTTTGGGTCATAACAATAGTGAACAATGCAGACAGTGGACACATACTTTTACTGTGGATTGTATGAGGCCATAGAAACAGGATTAGTCATAGCCACTTTCATTCACAGTGGATCCAACATGGTTCATTTTTGGGAAATTGTGAGATACAAATTATGCCAAAGTGGTAGCCAGTTTTACTATTCAACTGCTCCCCTCTGATTCTGAAAGTTCTGTAAATGAATTTCACAAAAAAATAATCATACATTTCCTTGCAAATCAAGATGGATTCTTGCTATAAGAATCTATCTTTAACCAACCAATGACAGGGCGGCACTGTGGTTTGGGGCTCATGCCAAAGGTGAAGAACCCAACCCATCCAAAACAAATATGGCAACACAGACAAACGCTAAGAGGCTCCTATGGACTCTTTTCAGCAAAACTACACTTTAGAGAAATACCAGAAAAGAGCTTGTGTCATAATCCTCTTAAACTATTCAATAAAATTTGTCTGATTGCTTTCAACCAGAGAAACCCCATATTGATGTCCTTAACTGGTAGAGCTGCAAGATTAATCACAATCAAATTGAAACTGCAATTTGAAGAGTTGCAATTATCAAATTGAAAAAAATGTAAGTAATGTAATTTCCTCTGCAAAACAAACAATGATCCTCTCTTACTATGAAAAAAGCTGCCAATCTTATAGTTTAGACCTCCAGGAACATGTTCTGAAATACATAGTATTCTAGGATTAGTTTAATAGGTCTTCTCTCAGTTCTCTCATTTTCTTCTTCTGGACAGGTTTAAAATATTAATGTATTGTAATTGCAATATTTAGATTTCTTTTTTTTTTTCAATCATGTAACCATATTTATCGATACATGCTTTATATAAAAAGCCAAAAATAATAATATAATATAGTTTGAGTAGCATGTGTAGGGAAAATCAACTCAAAACTTCAGTCTAAGTGAACTTTTCTCAAACTGGAGGTCGAGCACACTTGTGGTATATTTGCTGATATTTCAGTACAACCTCTTGACATTCAACCCACAGCTTGTCCAACTCTTGTAGAGCGCTTGATTTCCCCTGGACCAAGAAATCGACATTTAATCTGGTATTTACTAAACAAGACTGTCAATATACACAAGGGAACCACAAGGATCAGTGAGAGATGTCTTAAACACAGTGGTGATTGGCCAATAGAGGGAGGGTCAGTCAATCAGTCGTATGTGAACATTTCCAAGATTATATGAATTGTAGTAATGAAACTTGCAAACTGCTTTTTTCCAACGTGTCAATGCAGACCTCCACCAAGGCCATATGCCATACGTATCAGATGCAGTGATTGATTGTTTTCTTTTTTTTTTTTTTTATTCCAGTTCATTTTTATTTTTATTTTCATATTTTCATTTATGCCATTCTGCTGTCAGACAAAAGCCAAGCAATGTCAGAAAAAAATAACATAACGAAAGGAAGCAGCAGAGATTTTGCAAAAGTCTACAAATCTGAGAGATATTTTTGAAAGTACATGCCAAAATTTACTTTTAAGAGCTCAACTTTACTCCAACAACCCTAATTTTCACCAATCATGGCACACACACACTGCTCTTTACTTACTTTGTTCCCCATTTTTATATTCTTAAACAGTGATAAAGGTGTGTTGAAATGAAATGAAGTACTTGGTAACCTGATCTGCAGCTAGCGGTGGTCGGTGACAGGGAGGGTACAAGCAAAATCTTGTTTAGGGCCACCAAATGTCTAAAACCGGCCCAGTGTGCAGATGTCCACAGGTGAGCTTAGACAGATACAAATATTGCAATTGAACATGTCCAAAATATTACACAATGATACACGGCTGTCGTATATCACAGCTGCATAGTAGACAAAAGCATATTACATCTTCTCACGATGTCTGGAGTGAGTGTGTGGTCTGTGTTACCTCCATTGGTTTTGCTGTCTGTTCACATCAGCTCACACCAGTGCTTTCAGGTGCCACCTCTGCATGCCCTCTAGCAAGTCCAGCCCTTTGTACAACGTCAGCCATTCCACCTGCCCCACACTCAGCACTGTCCCATTAACAGCTATGCACTGGCCTACTTAAACACAAGTCTAAACTTTATCCCCATCCATTTTTTATCATTCGGACTGACGTGATACAGTTCTGGGATTATAAACTGCAGACTAAGTGAAACATTATCCAGTATAGAATTTTAGATATACAAACTACTTCAGTATTTATTTAGTACTTTAAGTCAAGCTGATTTGGGACTGAAAGTACAGCATAGTTCAATCCACTCACTCAACTTAAATAGCATGTAAAAATATGACTGTCTAGCGCTTTTCTCTCACAGCAAGAAGGTCTCAGGCTAGTTCACATAGCAATTTCTGGGTTTTTTTTGTTTTTTTTTCATATTGGCTATTTTTTCTGCAGTTTGTTTCCATGGAAATGTTGTTCCTTTGGCTATAATCTTCCACAGTATGGCATAATCAATCTCCATAGAGAATGTTCTGAAGTATGTTCTTACAGGTTTGCGTGTGCTTTAATAGAGGTTTGATTTGTTTTCATACCTGACAGTTTTGAAAAATCACTAGCCGTTTTCTTCAGCTGATTTAAACAGGTTTTGGCGCTGTCTTCCTACCGACAGCGCCATCTGCAGTCCAACTTTTTCAGGACAGTATCCCAGGTGCGTGAGAGTAAAAAAGCCCCCTCGTCTCAGTTTAAAGTCTCATGGGCATGTTTCCGTTTGTTGTCCTCTATCCCAATGATGTTTGCTTCGTTTCAGTCCGTAATGTGGTTCTCTCTTTTACGATGGCTCACACATATCCACTCAAATGAATAAAAAAATGATTGCAGAGACATAACATTTTTCTTGCAATATTAAATCGTCCTCATAGTCAATAATTGCTTGTAATAATATCACAGTGAGATTGATTTCAGATGAGATGACATGTAAATATTGTCTGATCCTAGTTGGCATATGTACGCAATCATACATTTTAATAACAAGCTTCATTATCGAATTCAACCAAGTAATTATCATTGTTATTCATTATGCTAACTCTACATTAATTGTGCAGAAACTCTCCCCTTACCCCACCCCACCCTTGCCTTCTCCCTCTGCAAAGATTGATGCCTCCCAGTCACTTCTAATAAGCCACACTGTTAAATCATAATGATACTTTTAGGATAGAGCAGTGTAGATCATTTGGGAGAGCGATGATTTATCACGTCTTAACCGCATCCACGCAAACACACACGCGATGAGGCTCAGAGTGAAACAAACTTCCCTTCTACCACCTTGCAGCCACTGACGATTCAGTGCTTCCAGGAGCTATAAAATACCCCCATTTTCATTAACCCTGAACTGAACCGGAGTGAACAAGAAAAAGGGACTTGCGCGTGACAAAATTTACAGCCACGCCTTCTGGATGGTTTATGCCGCTGAGATTTCCAGAGCATTCAATTGGTACAGCAATAATTTAGAAAAAGCTACAGTAATGGTCTATTTTTTCGGTCTTTTTGTAGGACAGCCAAATGGGGTGAGCATAGATAGCATCCCGTATCGATGCCTGCATTAGAGGCAAAACATAAGCAGCGAATTTTGAAAAACCTGTCCTCATTTGCCTGCGATAGTGACACTTCATTCCATTAGGTGTAAGTGGTTGGAAATGCCATTAATACATAACCGAGCATAGCCTAGTATAGCAATGCCAGTAGAGCTAAAAAGCAGGTTTTTATAGCCAATTCCAAGCTTGATTTTGCAGGGTATGGCTTCCCCCTTTCCGGATCTTCCCGATACCTAATTAGCCAGGGTCTGCCGATCCTTGGACAGTGGTAACTGTGGCATGAGATCTGTTGCATGTACATGTAACCTTGCTTGGCTTGTATATTCTGTTTGCTATTCTTTTGTATGCCATGAAGATTTCTTACAAAATAAAGCTACAAAAACAAAAAAAAATGCCAGGGTCGGGTCTCGAACTAGCACTCTCAACTCTCAAAGCTTTTTTTTGGGAGTTGGTTTCTCTGCTATAGTTACATCTTTACACTTTGGCTCAATCTTGTCATCCTATTTGTATAAAGTAAAGATATCCAGTAGGGGGAGCTCTTTCATTGAACTGAAAACATTTATTCTATTTTAAGACTGACATATATAAATATATAATAGCAAGAAAGAGAAAAATGTGACGACCGTGCGGAGGTATCCACTGCAGTTTTTGATTTAAGTGTTAACGAGTTCAAACGCTTAGTAACGTCTTCATTAATAGCATAACCCTAACTCCTAACCCATTCCATTAGACACAAGTAGCCATAATGTATAGCATCGCAAGCAGATGCTGTACAAACCCCCCCAAACCATTTCATTCTCAGTGTTTTTCAGTGCATCATAATTCATTATCAGCGTTGGGTGGTGGTAATGTAAAAGTTCTGCTGCATGGATGGAAGTGAGGATTAATATGAGCTCTGACCTAACTCCATATACATAACCGTATTTCAATTAAACTGGATTAAGAAGGCTTTCTGTAGATCCATGACATTGCAAAACCAGAGTCTTCAGCTGCAGCTTCAATTCTAAAAGTTGTTTTAAAGGGTCTTTTTAAACTTACATATACAATACACATTTCAGCGGAATGAAAAAGTGGGAAAAAAATCTAAGCATTACATTAAAGGGCCCATATTACACTTCTGATCATGTTATAATGTTGTTTCCTCATCGAAAACCTACCTGGACTTGTGTTTAGTTTCATTCACACATGTTTAACCAACAAATCCTGCATATTTAGGCTGGGTTATTCTCTCAGATGGAAAACACTCGGATCCACATTGTGATGTCATGTGGTAAAACAGGGAGTGCTTCACTGTTCTTTTAAACACCACACACCTTCACCAGAATCATTTGGATAATTTCAGCCCTGGAATTGCCAATCTCTACTCAACAAAAGGTAAAAGTTTGGCTGTTAACTCGAAAACTACTGCTTCACGGGAGAGAGCATTTTGAGCTTGAGAGATGCAGCCAAACTAATAATGCAGCTTTATTAAAAAATGTGTGAATAAATGATGAGGTAACAACATTCTAACATGGTTTAAAGTTCCCAAGAGTCAATTTTGCCTAATATAGGACCTTTAAAATAGTTCCATACATACAAAGATGAGTAAATGCAAGATAAATTCACATAATGCCATAGTGTGGAGCTTTCCAGACCAGGCAATAACATCTCCGTTGAGACAGGTAACAAACACCCCCCTTCCCCCCCATAAAAGCTAAACAGTGTACCTTTAAGCTGGCATCCATGGCAATATAAACTTTATACTTTGATGACTATCTGTTTTTATAGGAGTTAAGGTGTTGTGAATTCCAAATCCAGGAAATAATGGTTTATGTTGTGGCTTTTTACAAATCCTTAGACGCCTAATATTTACTGCAAATGCCATATATATTGGAAAATAAGTGAGAGTTGCTTTGGGAATTGGGAGTAGTTGCTCCTGAACTATTGAATATGCCGAAATAATTACTGTATCCTTGAGGCCTATAGACTACATTTCCTCTAGAGGTTATCAATGTGAGACTTGAGTTACACTTACAATGATTGGAAAAAGGAGTAGATAGTGTTGCTGAACAGCGTAACTTTGTATTTTAGACAGCTTCACAAACAGATTTTTTTTTCTTTACACATGATTCCCAAATTGTGTCATGTTGGAAGGGTATGATCGGAAAATAAAAACACGTTAAAGTCATGCATTATGTAAACTATGTAAACTAGCCTGGACATTCCCACAAAAAATAAAAAGTTTTAGTTCTAAAATTAGCACAATTCTATAGCAAAACAAATGTGTTTTTATGTAGTGCTTCTTAGACCTCAGAGCTTTTCCTCGTTCAGAATTGCTCCACGTGTTGACTATTTGTTTGTCACTGTGTTTTTTACTGCTCAAACTAATTGGCCTTGATGGGATTAATAAAGTCATCTGAATCTGAATATGAAATGAAGGTTGAACTGGACATAGAAACAGACTTTTAGAGTTTAAAATGTACTTTCTGGAGCGTTTAACCCTCATCAAAAACATACTTGGAGTTGGAGTTGTATTATGCTATCTTCACACGGGTTTCATTGATCCATGAATCCAAAGTTATCTTTTGTGCGCACTTAAAAATGCTCTGTTTGCATTTTGGCCAAAACAGGTAAAAATACGGCCTTCTCCTACCGAGTTTTTAAGCCCATAAGCCATCTCCAGAGTCATTGTGCAGTCAAATTATGTTCACAGTGAATGCATGTTTTTTTTTTAGCATAGCATGGGATTCATTTGTTTATTTCCCCATTGTTCATTCCTAAATGCCTCACTGGAAATGGAGGTATATTTTTTGTTGTTTTTCACATGTAGACATTATTTTAAATTAGAAAATGTGAAATACTTTTCCCAAGCTAACTACAGGGTTATTCTTTAAACCTTCATTTTTTTTCTGCTTTCTACTTTTTCCTACATATTTACTATTTACTTTTTAAACCTGTTATTATCTAATGATTTAAATTACACTCTGCTCTCATTGTTACCTGATATTCATGGTATAATTCCAAAATACTGCCATGAGAAAGAAACACACCTTGCAGATGTCTACCTATCTACACCATGGTTTCCAAAAGCTAAGTATGAAATTGCTTCATTTGCTTTTGTGAAAAGACCTTATTTCCTTTTTGATAGTGTGCCTTCAACAGTTTTCATAGTCTATCATCTTTTTCTCCCAAATTAATCTGGCTAATGGGCCCAGCTCTTGTGCAAGTGAGCAGAACACAAAATACAACTTCAGTGCAAATATGTGATAAATGGAGTTTATATGCAGAAGTGGGCAGAGTTGCTCAAAATTGCCTAAAAAGTAAGAGTAACGCAGTAGTAGTACAAGTAATTACTCAATTAAGAGTAAAAAAGTATTTGGGAAAACTACTACTCAAGTAACTTAAAGAGAATCAGTCAGACGTTAATGTAGTTTAAATTACAAAACATTAAAGGGCCCATATTATGCTATTTTCTGATGTTATAATGTTGTTTCCTTACCAAAAACATACCTGAAGTTTTGTTTTATTCACACATGTTTAACACACAAAGCATGAATATTCAGGCGGAGTTCTTCTCCCAAACAGAAAACACTCCGTTCCACCTTGTGATGTCATGTGGTAATACAGGAAGTGCTCCACCTTTACTAGTATCATTTGTATAATTTCAGCCGTGGAATTGCCCATCTCTACTGAACAAAACATAAAAGGATCTGTTAACTTTTACCTACAGCTTCATGACATCACAAGGTGGAACAGAGCATTTTGAGATGTAGACAGACTAATAATAAAGCGTTACTCGAACCACACACAACTCCAGGTATGTTTTTGAGGAGGTAACAACATTAAAACATGTCTTAACGCTCATAAGAGTCCAATTTGCATAGTACGGGACCTTTAAGTAATGGACGAAATCTTGTATTTTCAAAGGATAGGCATGAGAAGAAAAAAAAAAGAATGATATCTGCAGTAGCGTTGTAAGAAACACAAATGTTCAAATCATTTAATATCGTCAACATGAAGCGTCTGTCAAATGTAGACTTGCTCAGTGGGAAATTTTACAGCAACTTCAATAAACTATTACTATATTAAGTACGAGTAAAGGTACACTGCTTGAAAAGTACTCTGAAAAGTATAATTTCTTGAAAACGTTACTTAAGTAAACGTAAGTAAGTACTGCCCACCTATGTTTATACTCTTGTCTTAAGGGATGGAAACTACTCAAGGGGAAAATCCATTGAATACAGCTTGTAACACAAAAACAAGCGTGCACAGTTGATACAGACTCTGCACTTTTCAAAGCTGGAAATGCCTGTCCTATGTATGAACCACAAACCTCACCGTGACACTCTTTAATTAGCAGTAGATCAGTGTGAGTGGCAGGGCAAAGCATTATGGGATTGACACATACACACACACATTGACACACTAATCTTCTAATGCTGAGATAGGAGAAAGTGGAGGCAGTGGAGCTGAAAATCTCCACTATTGAAGATCCACAAAGATACTGTGTGCCTTGTGTGCATATAGACTGCTTTCAGCCGTGATGGTGTGAAGCCCGAGACAGGAGACATAATCCAGTTTGAGATTGAGATTTTGTTTACGTTTTAATCATAAATGGATAATGGCAAAGCATGTCGACCAAGCAATGTGCAACCATGTGAAAATCAATACAAGAAAGTTGATTTATTGCAAAACATACCGTTAATATCTATTTTGTTAATTGTTTTCCTAGGTTTGAAAATTAGTGTTTGGCAATACATTCTAAAGGTTGGTTTGGACAAAATGCATGTATTTTTTTTGTTTTTATGGTTGTTTTATCTACCATCTGTTTCCTATTTCTTAAAAGCATGAGAACGAATCAGCTAGCAGTAAACTTTTTCAGGTAGTTTGGATTTCACAACAAACATTATATCTTAAAATTAGTTTTAAATACAATTCATTTCATTTTTCCCATTCAAAAGATATACTTTCTTTTTATGGTACCTGTCCAAATTTTTCATCATTCTGAAACCCATGGATATAATATAGCAGCAGCATTTCCCCACAGTATATTCAGATATACAGCAAAGTCAAGCATGTACATAACACTGTATGACAAGATTTCCATAAACATAAAAAAGTAATTAAGGCTATTTAAAAAACGATAGGATCGCCTCTCCCTGTGCATTAAACCCAGCTTTTCATGGCTAAGGTAAAGGTCATATTTGAATTTTCTTAGGCAGGTGGTGCACATTGTGAGCAGATTAAAGGAAAGCTAAGCATAATTCTCATTCATTAATTTCTTGTTAACACCAGATCCTGCTGAGCCTTGCCTTTAGCCTTGATCCTTGAGAGAAGGCCTGAAGGAGATCCGTCATCCACCATTGTGTCAGCCTCTCTGTCAGATCGCGCTGTAATGAGGCTGGCAGCAGCTGCTCACACACTCTGTTTGCTGAATAATACATGTGATGGGCCCAGAGCTCCACCAGTGAAACTAAAGGAACAGATTCGTTTCAATCAGGTCCTAACTACACCTTTTGGACTCACTATTAAGAATACAATCTGTACATTCTTGATTTGGTCTCTGCTAAAGAGCTGATTCAGAACACCTGGAAAGCTCTCTGTTTGATGTCAACATTGCCTTCCCAGTGGTTCTGGTTTAGGTTAAAAAAAAATAAAATACTGGCGACTGAACTACACAGTGGATGAGGACTTAACACCTCTAGGCTGGTTCTCCAGCTAGGTACTCGTGAATTACTTTGCTCAACGAGATGAACTTGCAAAATGTAGTTCACAGACTCCAGAGAATCCATCCTGCGCTCCTCCTGTATCTGTATTTGGGCTCAAACCTGTGGTTTGGGCGGAAACCAAAAGTGATGCTCTCAGACGAATCAAAGCAACCTGACAACACTGACTGATGTCCTTCAGCTTTTTTTTTTTAGCAGAAATACTGACTATTTTGTTTGTGAACAATGTGCAGAGGGAAGCGTTTTTGTGGACGGGAAAGATGTCTCAGTTTTTCTCTGAACTGGATTTAACAAAAGTTTGATTTCACAGCTTGTTCCCCTGTGATTCTTCAGACAAAAAGCGTGAAGTAGTCGTCTGAATGTTCCACTTTTTCCCGATTGTTTCCATGTGACGTCTCCCAGAGGTTATTCAGGGAATGGTTCATTCCCTGGTGAACCATTAACTATGGTTAACTATCAACTGTGTGTATTTAACATTTACAGTATTAAACTAAATTAAATTAGCCTTTTTACAATTTAAATTTTTTTTTTAATAAATTCTCCCCATTAGTATTCTAGTGTCTGCCCTGCAGCATGTATCCCAAAGGCTAATATTTGAAATACTTTTATGCTCCCTCTCAGTGACTTGTCTATAAATATGAATTCCCTACAAGAAGTACATGTCAGCACTGAAAAGAATACAAATGACTATTATTCTGTTTCATCTTCACTTAACCTCTTCTCTGGCCTGCTCATTTATCACAAAGACATGCGTGCTGAAGGATGACAAACTCACCAGCAACCCGAGGAGATGGGTGGCCATACATGATAACAAATACATTATAGAATTGTATTTTTCTCAGGCTGCAAATGTCATCTTGGCTCGTCTTTACTGGATTTTCTTGAATAAGCCTTACTTACCCCTTCTGTCATCCCATCCAACACCTCAATTAATTCTCTTTGTCCAATATTTTCCTTTTGAGTGTTCCATGTGTCATATTGCTACAGGCCAAAATGAATAAAAGATGCAGGTGAGAGGACAAGCAGAAATGATTAAAGACACAGGTGATAAGAGAGGAAATACTGAAGGAGAATATATATGGAGTAAAATGGCCATCTGGGAATAGGAGAGAGCCAAAAGTACCTCAGGGAGTTCTAATATCAATCAGGAGGAGGACACAGTGATTAGAGGGACGAGCTAAAGAAACTACCATTCACTAAAGATCAAGAGGAGTTACCCGCGGTTAAATGACATGAAACCACTATGTGCTATATGCTACATGTGCTATGACATTACTGTGATATTAGCACCAATTGTTTAGGTGCAGAAATGCTTTTTTCCTATTCACCTTATTCTGGATGTTGTCGTGGGAGCTGCCATCATCATTGGGGTTGTATTTTTCCGCATGGGGCTGCCGATTTTGACAGTAAATAAGTTCTATAGGGAGGACAAAGCCGTTTTAAAGCCTCCCAGAGAATCAGTGCAGTGTTGACTTGTTGATCACATGAACATTAAGCAGTTTACACAAATCAGGGTACTTTATATCATGTTTTTGAGGTGAAACTTTTTTTTTTAAATTAATGGGATTTCCGCTTAATCTGAAGTGCCACCACAAAGAAAGTGCGGTTTGGAGTTTTTAGGACAAAAAGTGGGTAGGGTGGAATAAAAATCTGTCAATAAAATCTGTTACACACAAACTTTAGTGGGATTAATGAATATATGAGGTGCATGCTGTGAACATGTTGGACTGTAGTCATAGAACATTTTCCATTCATTGTCCCACATTTACTTTTTCTTCATATAGGGACACAGGAAGGACGTTGGGTGAAGTGTCTACCCCAAGGACACAACAACATTATGCAATGATCTGAGAGGGGTTCAAACTGTTGACCTTTGGGTTTGTGGATGAGTGATTTAACCTCTGTCTAATCTGTTCCATATTTTCCCTTGGTTTTAGAGATCGCATCATTCAAAATAATCTTCATTAAACATCAATATTCCCTGCGTGCCATTATGCCTGTGTATAAAAAATGCCTCTCAAAAAGCTGATGAATACTATCTTATTGGGCAACACAGTCACAAGTGATAGCCCAGGAGAGTTCAGTCTTTGTAAAACCCCGATAAATGAAAAAGTTAAAGTATTAATATTGTTTTGAGTAGCGTCATGCCTGGATGAGCAAAAAATGAACTTGCATGGAATATGAATGCAGACGCTTGTAACTACACACAATATGGGATCTTTAAGGTTCAGGAATGGCCACCTACCATCACAACAGTCTGCAGCAAACTATAGAGCACTTTAACATTCATGTGATGGACAAGCCTGAAGCCCTACACCACGCAAAGACAATGTAATTCCATCACCCAAAGACACTCTCTTTCATTCAAGATCACATTCCTTAAGTAAACAATACAGTTACAGTAATGAGTGTTGGTTAAAACTACACTTTTCTTTTTTTTTTAAAGACATTCTTGATTAAGAACAAGGCAGTCTTGCCATACGACATTGCCATCTAGAGGTCAAATCAGGGTAGAGCCTGTGATGTAGTTTACCTATAGACCAAATGGACCGAAGGAAAGTTATTCTTGTTTTGGATACTTTTAATGAATATTTTTGAGTAGCTATAATCTTTCTAAACACTTTATGATTTTTTTTTCTTTACAGATTACATTATGATTTGGAAGATTTTTTTTTGTTTCTTTTAACACCACATGACATTCCTCACTCTCGACATTAGTTATTACTCAGGCAACATTTACCTTCTGGTTGGAGGGCAGGTCTTTACTAACTGCACTACTGTCATTTCCCTTTCCACATTTTACCACTGACAATGCTATTGTTTTTTCATGATCCTTTACATTTTCTTCTTCATGTCAGGAATCCATTGTAGTTTAAACTCATTTTGAGATGGTCTGTCTGCAGTTGTTTGGACTTATTTACATTTTTCTCTGCCAACTTCCTGTTTTTAGGCAGAGAGCAGCGAATTTTCATTTATAAAAATATGTGTGGACAATTCACAACTCATTTGGATGTGACCCAGGTTGAACTTACATCATTGTGGAACTGTTAATGAGCTGTAGATTTTATTACAGCAACTAGTATAATAGATTCACACTTTAGGATTTAAAAATGTCAGCTTTGTTTTGCATGATTTCAGGGCGATAGATACGTTTTATGCCATAGTGTGGAAGATTATAGCCAAAGGAACAACATTTCCATAAAAACAAGCAGGAAGAGACCCCCCTCCAAGCCAAATAAGAGTCGGGTTTGTGGAGATGCAAGTCCACTACATTTTCAGTTAAATACAAAACAAAAAAACAAACAAAAAACAAAACAAAAACACGCATTCATTCATACATTCACTTTATTCTACTTATCTAAAAGGGTACATAACAAGGCTTTAATTTGACAGAATTGGTTAACAGAGATGTTGCTTTTTTGTCTGTTTTGCTTGCCTTCAAAATTCCAGACTCCACGGGTTAAGTCTGGAATATCTGATATTGATCTGTGTAAAAATATAAAGAGATGTGATTGTGGATTTCCAGGCAACTGTTTTGTTTGTACTGAAATAAGATCAAACTTAAGCCACTTCAGCCTAACAGTTCCTGGAATAATGGATGATGCCAAACAAGTGGAGGAGCAACTTGAGAAGCAACTAACACAAATGCAGGTTTACTTAAAAATAGGCAAATGAAATAAATAACTGGGTATTTCCATCCATCCATCCATCTTCTTCCGCTTTATCCGGGGCCGGGTCGCGGGGGCAGCAGTCTAAGCAGGGACTCCCAGACTTCCCTTACCCCAGACACGTCCTCCAGCTCCTCCGGTGCGACCCCAAGGCGTTCCCAGGCCAGCCGAGAGACATAGTCCCTCCAGCGTGTCCTGGGTCTTCCCCGGGGCCTCCTCCCGGTGGGACATGCCCAGAACACCTCCCTAGGGAGGCGTCCAGGAGGCATCCTGAGCAGATGCCCGAGCCACCTCAGCTGGTTCCTCTCAACGTGTAGGAGCAGCGGCTCTACTCCGAGCTCCTCCCGTGTGACCGAGCTCCTCACCCTATCCCTAAGGGTGCGCCCGGCCACTCTGCGGAGGAAGCCCATTTCAGCCGCTTGTATCCGCGATCTTGTCCTTTCGGTCATTACCCAGAGCTCATGACCATAGGTGAGGGTAGGAACGTAGATTGACCGGTAAATCTGGGTATTTCTTGAAATGAAAAACAGCATAGAAGGGTCAGTTTTTTAAAATGGGAAGAATGTGTCTCTTTCTTCATATCCTCCAGTTGTTCTGGATTATTATTGGAACAGCTGACTGGATCTACAAAGGCCTATGAAC
Source organism: Periophthalmus magnuspinnatus (assembly GCF_009829125.3). Classification (NCBI taxonomy): domain Eukaryota; kingdom Metazoa; phylum Chordata; class Actinopteri; order Gobiiformes; family Gobiidae; genus Periophthalmus; species Periophthalmus magnuspinnatus. Next base: position 5,850,791 of record NC_047137.1, read on the forward strand.
AGCTATTGCACTTAGATATACTACTTGTTTTAGTTTCACCTCAGTCAAAAAGTAACTGTATGTAAAAAAAAAAAAAAGAAAGAAAGAAAGAAAAAGCTGTGTATTCCTCAGAGCAAAGTTGGTGCATCATGCCACTGCTAATCACTACTAGCATGCTAACAGTGCACCAGCCATACTTATTGAGTCACAAAATGCTTTATAAACAGATGAAGACAAAGCATAGTGGTCTGATTGTGATCTTAAGAGGAATTTGTGATCTTAAGAGGAACCATACACTGACAAAAATCAGGTACATCCTATAGACTGTACATACAAATGGACATAGCTAACCTGCTAGCGACAGCATTTCGAATAGAAAGTGAGCACTTTTGGCTCCATCGACTGCTGCTGTCAGACTCGTCATTTCGGTCATGTTTGCATTGACCCGTTCTACATGGTCCTGGTATTTTTATTTTGCTATAGTGTCCATAAATAAAGATATGAACATTAATAACAGACAAACCAGATGCCTTCTTTCCTCAAGGTCGCTCCTGCTAGCGTTAGCACAGGTTTTGATTGACAGTGTTGCTAAGAGCCTACTCCTTGCTAAACCAGCGATGCCGGCGGGAAGGGACGTTACCTTCAACAGTATTGCTCTAGATTGGCTCTTTGGTTGCCATGATACTCGTGGATGGCATTCCAAATATGGAACTCGGCTCCTATATTCACAATTATAACTGCTAGCCTCGATGAGCTTCATGTGGCCTGAGCCGTGGGTGACATCACACTCCCTTAGTCCACTTCATACAGTCTATGGTGCAGCCCCTTTAAGGCTCTTTTGTATTCGATCGTAAAGTAACAGTACAAATTGCAGAATGAATAGCTGAACAGTTTGTTTGCCAGTCTTCACATCTGCTTATCATGTCTGTGCATGCCCCAGGCGTGACTCTACAGCTCTGGATAACATTTACTGGATTTATTTTCCTGTCCGTGGCATCTCATCAGCGTTCTCACACTCCCATACTGTACGCACCTGCCATCGTAGATGATATGCACGTCTCCCAGCAAAAAGACCTTGTGAGGTGGCCTTGTTCAACTAAATTTGATAGAAGGCAAAGTAAATAATAAGCCAACCTTTGACACAGCATATATTTTACACTCCGCTTGGCAGAATAAAGCATGTTTTTCAATATGTGGTGCATATTGTGACTTTCAATTCACTTCTGTTTCTCCGCTGAAGTTGAAATATACTCTGGCACAGTTCTTGACATGGTCTGCACTGCAATACACATTTAAGGTGCACTATGTAACTTTGCAGGGTCTGCCACCTGATTGTATCCATGGAGATGGTATTGTTTGCCTAGGAATGCACTTGTTGCTATGGGTGGTGGGGTTGCCTCTTCGCAGATTTGACATGTAACTTGGCCTGGTGGTATCACCGACTTGTCTCCATGGAGATATACAGAGAAGTTTAATGCCATACTGTGGAACATTCATCCAGCGGATAATCTATCGGAAAAGTCACATAGTGTACCTTTAAAGGGGGTGTAAGTAACACAACCCCTTTACAGATAAGTAAAACTGTTGTGTTGGCCATACCTGTAAAATGTAACGTGTTTAATTCATTTGTTTTAACAAAGATGTTGCATTTTTAAATTGACCTGATCTGCACTGCCATACCAATTAAAGGGCTGTACTCATTTAAGTCAAATTTGTTTTCTTGCAGTATAGATATTGTAAAAGCAGCTCTGAAAGTTGCTGGTGAATATTTGGATGCTGGGAATGGCCTCATAACATGAGGATAAATGGAACCACTGCAACCCATTTAAAATGAACTAGTTCTGTTTTTCACGTTTTTAAGACTTTAAAATCTGGTATAGTGTCTTTAACTTAAGTTGTACTGGTAATCAGGTTATTTTACTTTACAGCTGTTTGCAGACTAAGGTTTAATAGCACTTAAGCCAAATAGCCTACTGTTGTTGTGCCATTATTTTTTACTACATTATAATATATACTAAGATAATTTTTTTTTTTTCTATCTTTGATAATGACTGGAAAAATATAATCTTTTGGGAGCATATTATTGAGCAAGCCTCGAACAAAACTGGAAGCTATACCCTGATCAGAACTCCAAGAGTATTATGTAGCTGCTTTATTCCCAGCATGACTGCACTTTCCTGAGGTTATTTCCACTCAAAAGCCATTCACTCCCCAGGATTCTTCACAGGATCTAAAGGTAAAGACAGATGCCATACCACTGTTTCACAGCTTTTATGAGATATAATTGAATGAACCCTTGTTTGATTCGTAATATACATTATTCCACTTAATAAAACTATTAGACATGGGAGATGTATCAAAAAATAGATAATATCACAATTGCTGTTTTGGAGAAATGAAAAACTGGAATATAGAGTACATTGTCTATAATTATTAGTTTTTGTTTTTTTTAAAAATACTTTTGTGGTTCATTCTATGATCTACAGTATTTACGTTTTGTGCTATACTTGAACTTCAACCAGACATTTATATTCACATTTTAGTCACTTCCTGATGCACTGTTGATCACATGTCTGAATATCATTGTTGAGATTATGCAAAAAAAAAAAAAAAAGAAGTCAATATTGTCTATCCCTTTATCCTCTGAACATGAGACTCTATGATGGTGATGTCATCCTACTGCTCCATGTAGGAAGACAGCACCAAAATTTAAATCAGCTGACCAGACATGTCACAGCAACATCATGTAACACTGGCAACCGAAACAAGGTATGAAAATAAATACAAGTCCAACTATAGAATCTCAAAATCATTAATAATGTGGAAACCTAATGAAGCAAACATGTTAATGAAGGGATGGACAAAAATGATGACAAAAATGAATACTCAAGAGCTTTTATTTATGTGTTTGCATAATCTCAGACAGACATGCCACAGCAACATTACGAGACCACTCTGAGGAACAGATTTGACTATAAGAATCTCTAAATCATCTTCTACTAGGTACTAATCCACTCTTATGGATGGACCGGCTGTGAATGTGTCTATATTTGTATTCAGCCTGAAATCTCACACAATCTCATAAAATGTCTGTCTCTTATTCAAAAACACTCAAACATGGCAAGTTTTGTTCTACAAGTCTAATAGCTTATTACAAATCCCATTCTGGACACTCTGAATAACATCGTGAAGTGCATTTTCGATTCAAAGTATAGATAGTCTAGCATGTAGCCCTCCATCCACTTAACTTGACACGATTATGGGAAATGGGGTTTTTAATCATGAAAGTGAAATCTGCATTGAGGTGGGGGCGCTAACCCTGTTCCCTGTCTGCTCCTGTGATTGGATAGACCACTTATGCTGTGTGACCAGAGTGGACTGACTTTTATAGTCCAATCCATGTATGGACGGAGTGTCTGCTGTGATGAGATATAATGAAAATGTAACTGTGAAAGAATGGAGGAGGCCAAGTGGATAAGTAAGAGTTCAGGGCAGTCATTTAGTGTGAGTGCTTAAAAGGCCAGGGTCACACATGGTCACTAAAGTTTTACTCACAAGTTAGTGAAAATTTAAGCTTATATATATATATATATATATATATATATATATATATATATATATATATATATATATATATATATATATAAAATTGTTTCCTCCTTGAAGAGGAAACAAGGAAAGCAGCCACGTCCAAATACCTCAGACGAGTGAGGCAAGTCCTAAGGAGTCAGCTCAATGGCAAGCACAAGACCCAGGCAATAAACAGTTATGCCCTGCCAGTAATCAGATACCCAGTAAGAGTCATAAGCTGGTCAAAGGAGGAGATACAGACCACAGATGTTAAGACCCAAAAGCTCCTGACCATGTAAGGTGGGTTCCATCCCAAATCCAGCACCCTGAGACTGTATGCAAGCCATAAGGAAGGAGGCCGAAGACTAATGAGTGTGGGATCCACAGTCCAGGATGAAACATCCAAGATACATAAGTACATCAAGGACAAGGCCCCAATAGATGACATGCTCAGTGAATGTTTCAGACAGTGGAGCGCAGAGGAAGAGGTGCTGGAAGAACCAGTATGGAAGGACAAGCCCCTGCATGGGATGTATCACCTATTTACTGTTATTGCTTTAGAGTCATAAATGCAGGGTTAAAAAAAATTGTGAGAGCAGGAGAGAATCTGTTCCATAGCCAATGGACCAATTTAAATATTTTTAGATCCACAGTGCAGTTGATAATTAACACAAAGTAAATGAATGATCACATGTGATAGTTCAGTATGAAATACCAGAAAAACAAAACCGTAATATTTTTTTTTATTTAAGTATGTTTTAGGGTGTGCATAGAGAACGTCAGAGCTACTTTAGGACGAGGGATAGCTATGATTTATTTCCAGATATTGAACTTTGTAGATAGGTTTATGGGGAACATGTAAACTCCACATTGTCCAGGAATAAAAACCTGACCTTTTGGCTGTAAGGCTCCCACTTCGCTAATGATGGAGTCCTAATTACTTATTCTCAGCTCATTATTTTTAGGACAATAAATGCCTTTCCAATGAACTGCACATGAAACCTGTTCACTAAGTGCAGACACTGTGCTAGAGAGGGAGAAAACATCATTTAGTTTGAATTAAGGCTTTTGCATCTTTAACATTTTAATAATTAGGAGAGGTTATATTCACAAGCAGAATGAAGAATAGGCCTAGTTATTTTACATGTACACTCCTTAAAAGTTGTTGCATGCTCCACCATTGCATTCAAGAACTATCTGACTCTCATTTTATAAAATCAGTCATGACAAGAGTGCATTGACCCACCACTTGGCGTACGTATTAGGAGCCATATGCTAGTTTCCAAATGATATTCACGTCTAAAAATACGTTTACACACTTAAAAGAGTAAGTCAAATTGAACATTGACTTACGGCTGTTCCATGGGTGAATTATTCCGTTGGCCAGCTGCAGCGGTAAAGCTCCATGTTTCAATGGTTAGACTGACATCTAGCGGTAATGATGACAAACTCCATCCACTGATAGAGCATGGCGCAGTATCACGCTGCATTCTATCCACGTGCGATTCATTCTAACAGCGTCAGTATGAAGTGCGACTTCATAAGCCTAATTGACTAAAACTAGATTTAAGTTTGTTGACCAATGCAGATATAGGCAATTCCTCCGCCAAAATCAACAAGTGTTCAACTATTGTTAGCTGTAGCTATATCATAAAGTTTAATTTTATTTTACCTTGCCTATTATCAGCAATTTTTCGGTCTATTTTGTCACCGTTCACACTAAAACTGATGTCAGGAGTGGGATTTGAACCCACGCCTCCATTCGGAGACCAGAAGTCCCTGCTCCACGGGAAGGAGTGATCCTTGAGTCTGGCGCCTTAGACCGCTCGGCCATCCTGACGTGCTCGAGAGAGTGTTCTGTCATGAACATAATGGAACAACAGACTTTATCGGCTAGTATAATATCTAACAGCCTATTTATGGTTAAAGCCTACTGAAACCTGGTTAATCAAAGGCTAGGAGTATAACTTTACTTGTTTAACAGATAATAGTGTCTATCTGAGTGACTCATCAATAACGTCAGAAGTAGCCATAGTTAAGTCGACAGCGCCCTCTGGTGGTGAATGCTAATACCCACACCATAGTCTACAAATACCTACCTCGGTTTATGTTATTGTAAATTAAAAAAAATAGGCCTAACACCATATGATTTTTCTTTTTTTTTCTCAATAAACGTACAGAAATTGGAATAGCAATGTAGGACAACCATAGAGGGACGAGTGGTCACCGTAAATGCGCTGTGTGTGTAACTTCTGACTTTCTCGCTGCTAACGTCCACGAGGAACTTCGCATTTCATAAAGAACTTTGTCTCTTTTTTCATCTGTAAGTTTTATGGAAAAGAAAGATTATATAAAACTTAAAATGTAGTAGACGATCTAAATCTTATGGCCAACCCCTAGTATGTTTTTTTTTTTTGTTTTTGTTTTTTTTTTCTGTATTACTTCCTAGTGATATGTCTGTTCTGACTTGTTGTATACTTTTATTATTAGTAAAAAAAAAAAAAAAAAAACTTCCACTACGAACTAAACGTGAGTGAGGTCATTGTTTGTGTCCGTTGGGGTGAGGCTGTGCGCATGCGTACTTGAGTTCTTTGTAGTAGCAGGTGTGCGCTTTGCAGGTGACGGTTACTACTTTGTAAATAACAGCCGTAATAGCGACCATCAGACAATTTTTTTCACCACAGAATCGAAACTAAGTGCTTATTGTACCCTTACCCATTCATTACAGTTGTATTATTTAGAGATATTTGGATTTTTCGCGCAGAGGAAGTCCAGGGAGTGGCTAACCAGCATATGGCAACATCCCCATTTTAAAAGGAGGCATTTTGAATTAGTCTATTGTGATCTTTTGGGTACTTTTTGTAATCGCAGAAAACTGAAACGATGAATGCAAAAATAGAGCAATTCTTCAAAACGGTAAGAAGCAATTTGGTTTAATTTGATGTAGCCTCGAGGTTTGTTTTTACATTTGGCTTTAACTTGATGTGCGCGCAGGTGGAGGATGTGAAAAGTCTCATCGACACTATTACCACCCGCACAGAAGAAGTGGAAAGGATACAAAAAGTAATACTTAACAATCAAAATAATGACAAAAGTGAGTTACAGTTCTCTTAAGCTTTAACCTGGATGGACACGTAGGTCGTTTTGTTTATTCTGTATACAGATAAAGTGGGGAAGGGACTGTGCAAATAGCTGGGTCATAATGATGTATTTACTTGTATGCACATTTTAAGAACATTCATGAGGCTATATTATTTCATTAGCCTAATGTCCCATTGCTGCCATAGCCTTTAGCCTATCACTATTTATCTATATGTTTAGGCTCAGCAAATGCATGTAAGATTATATTGAAATATGTTGTATTTCCTTTTTAGAAAACACACAGGAGCTGGAGAAGCTGAACAAGGAAATCAAGGAGTATTCAAATCAAGTTCAAGTAAAGTTGAAATGTAAATTAACACTATTATGTTTGTGTTTAATTAAAACTAGTCACTACCTGTAGTTAATTTCAAAATTGGTGATATTAAAGTTTGTGCTGTGCCACAACTACAACATGTAGAACAGATAAAAGGAACGCTGTGTTCATCAACTTCATTGTGACACTCAAAACACATTTGATAGGCAAATTAGAATACAATGAAAACGCATGTCAGTGTGCCAGTGTCCTGAGCTTGTTATTACAATGAAATTATTTTGAATGTAGAGATTTGTTTCTCACGCTTTTCTAAACTGTAAATGTAGGCCTTATTAATTAGGCATTATGAAAAAGTTGACCTTTGTCTGATTTCACAGCCATGCAGAGTGACAAGAACTGCACAGATGAGAATTGTCAAAGTGTTTCAGTTTTCCAGCGAATTTACAAGAACCAGGTATTGCATGTTACATCATTGTTTTTTTCTGTTTTTTTTTTTTTTGGTTTTTTTTTTACATATTATTTGAACTGTATTATTGTTAGTTTCAGATTCTAAAATGTTATCATGACACTTTCAGATGGGGGACAGGAGCAAGTGTAACATATATATTATTTTGAGAAATGGTTTGACTATTTTTTTGAATGCCTAAGCCAATAGGAAGCCTTTTATTGGTCATATAGTCCAATAAGAATTGGCTTGTCTCCTCTGTGGGAGCACTGTTATAACAGTTATTACTGTAATTACTACATTACATGATAGATGAACAATATGTTTTCAGACTCAGTATTTATCAATGCACCAGAATGGATTTTTTTCTTATTTTTGTGTAGTTTTAAGCCTATCATGTGAGATGTAGATTGTCTAATAATTAACATCAATGACGTATTATAGATACTAGAATGAACAACTAAAAGTTTTATTGTTTTATTTATTTATTGCTGATATCATTTTTTATGTCTTTTCATTTAGAAAATAGTTTATTGAAATTATCCTGCCTTAAGGTTATTGTGTCAGTGGTTTAAAGTAATTTCAATAATATTGTTTATCATGAAAATGTTTGTAGCAATATATAGCCTAATGCTCATTTCAAATGTTTAAATTTTGAATTACTTTTGCTTTTCCAGCACTCCCACCTGACACGGAGCTTTGTGGAGGTCATGAGGAGATATTACAGGGCACAGACAGACTTCAGAGAGAAATGCAAGGCACATATCCAGAGGCAGCTGGAGATTGGTGAGTGTCCAAACCAGAATGAGCTCACCTTCATACTGCTCGCTGTCCTTCACACGAACTGTACTTCGACACAAATTAAATGTATTTCTGAAATCCTCTGCCAAAGCGCTGTCATTGACTTGGACTATGTCTATAGAGAGTCTACTCTTTTGAAGTTGTTTTAATATAATTGGATTGAAGTGTTTCATATGATTTTTGTTTTTTATATTGGTCTGATTATTACTTTCTTTGGTGGGATAGTACCTTTGGTCATAGTTTTACATGAGCTGTTTGTGAAGAAAAGGGGAGAAAAAATGATAGTAGCAATGAGTTTTAAAAAGTATCCCAAAATGCAAGGATCATTTACGCATAAGGAACAGTTAAACATTAATTTAAGACAATGAAGTGATCATATATTTTATAACTATTGTGTAAATTGGACAGGCTTTGGCCTTTGTTTAGAGTATGCTTGCCTCTACATATGTCACATATGTCACATATTGTTGCCCGTGTCTAACCAGGAAGTAAAATTATAAACTTCACCATAATTGTCAAACTAGGGAAAACTAAGTAGGATTTTTTTGTAAACTCTTAAATAAAATTAGGCTGCCATGTTTTCTGTGTTTTAATGAAATTATTAGTCTCACTTGTCATATACACTTAAAAAGGAACACAGAGGTGAACTGCTCCTTATGCTTTGCTCTTTAACACAGTGGATAAAGTCACTACAGATGAAGAGTTGGAGGAGATGCTGAATTGCGATAGTCTTTCAATTTTCATATCTGATGTAAGCCAACCTATTACATTTATTTTTTGTATTTTCCATTTTCAATTTACAAAACTATATTTCCACACAGATTAAATGTGAATCGAGACTCTCAAGCCAGGCTCTAAATGAAATTGAGTCTCGCCATTTTGATCTCATGAACCTGGAGTCTAGCATCAGGGAGTTACATGAAATATTTACAGATATCGCTTTGCTGGTAGAAATTCAGGTAAAATTGATTGTCTTTCAAATATTACAGATCTTTTTTGACAAAACCATTAAAGACCATTATATGTGTTATGTCTATGTTTTTTACCAGGGGGAATTGATGAACAACATTGAAAAGAATGTGATGAGCGCAGCAGACTACACAGGCCGATCCAAAACAGAGACTGATAAAGCAATCGAATACAAGAAAAGCACATTCAAGTTGGTTCCTCCAGTCTTCCTGAGGTCTTTCCGGAAACACTCCAAGACCTCTGAGCAAAGCACAAAGCTGTAGCTCAACTACGTTATATCTTTGTTTTTATTATTATTATTATTATTATTATTATTATTATTATTATTATTATTATGCCCATATGGTCAATTGATTTCAAAATCTCTTATAAATATGTTATAGCTGTTAAGTTCTCATATTTTAATTATATTTTAGGCTAAATATTTAATTTTCTTTTGTGATCTGTCAAGAAGAATGAGAGTATTTATTGGTAAAAATTGTAATTTAATTGTGTAGAGGCTAAAGAAGTCTTGTCTTAATGTTAATTGAAAATTGTCCACAATCAATACTGAAACTGGAGCTTTCTTAACACTAGCTAACTTTGTCACGTTCACTCACCGTGTCCAGTAGGGGGTGTAGTTATCACACTGAAGTTTTTAGTTTGTCCCCTTGTTTATCCATCTTATGTTCACAAACAAACTTTGATTTTATTTTCAACTATTAAACTGTTGTTGTTGTTTTTTATAATAAGGATGTCTGTTGAATGTAATCTTTTCTTGGTGGTAAATAGTTGCAGGTAAATCAGATACTCCTGAAAGAGGCCAATAGGCTACTAACATTTGCATATATTAAAAACTGTATTTTAAGAACAATGTTATCAGGTGTCTGTGTAATCCCTCAGTCATCCAGATCTGATCCATAGCAAAAACTAAAGTTAAATCTGTCAACTGCACAAATCGCTGTAGGAGTGAAGACTTTCCGCTGCTCAACCAAGCCCCTTCTTCAGTTTTGGTCAGATTACCGGTGGACACTGCCTTATATCTATCAGAAGGAAGGAGATAACTACACTGAAACTGTAAACAGCTATTGTCTCCAGTTTCAGCCTTAATGGCCCTATTCAAACTTTAATGGTCCTACTAGTGTTCTCTTTTGTTTGCTTTGGGACTGAGGATGGAATTATAGATCAGTGATGTCTCATTATGTCTCAGGCCTCCATTCCTGTTTAAGGAAGGATTGTGTTTCCTAACAAAAATAGCTTCTTTAACTCCCCTCTCAAATCATTTCTTTTCTTTGGCTCAGATCTGAACCTCACTATCTTCAAAGTTTTGTTTAACATTGTAACCAAGATTATATCCAATGAAAAGTGCTGTTTATGACCACTTTAAAAAACTTTGTTGCAGACATTAGGGGGAGCTAAATTCAGCCTGCATCACAGGAGCGCAGCCAGAATGAACCCATTGACTTTTCCCTTCAGACGATGCGCTGCATCTCAAATTCCATTTCACAGCACCTTTGCACTTTGCTGAAACCACTTGTTCCATATTTGAAACTAAAGTAGAAGGTAATAGATTAGCATGACAATGTTATAATTTGAAGAGAATATAAGACACATAGTCATTAGAAAGTACTAGTGTGGAGACATTGGTACACAAAACAGGTTTTATTGGTTATTCCAGGGTGATGAGGCCCTCAAAATAGGGCTTCATCACAATTTAAAAAGGATTGAGACTCACAGTGATAACTTGGACAGTGCCATTCACTGTATAACACTGCATAAAGAATATGTCTACATGTTAAACTGGCTTCAATCCAGAATATTTGTCATGTTTTCTGTAGTTTTGATATGTTTAGATTTACTTTTTAGTTTGAAGGTCTTAAATTTTTAGGTATTTTGAACTGGTTTCAATATCAAAACTACACAAAACATGATTGAAATTCTTAACTTCTAGTCACTTTAACTCATAGTGACATTCAGTTTTTGCAGTAATAGAATTTACTAAAACTTGTTGGAATGGATGTTAGATAAAAAGTGTGGACTAATAGCTGGATATAGTGTCCTTTTGCTCATTTTTGTGCACTTTTACTTCTTGACTTTGCCCTGAGCAGCCACAGCCTCCATGGCCTTCTTCACGGTCTCCTCGTCTCCCAGGAAAGACATGGGTTTGACGGGCTTGAGGTCGGCATCCAGTTCGTACACGATGGGGATTCCAGTGGGAAGGTTGAGCTCCATGATGGCTGCGTCGGACATACCTGCGGAAGAGGACCACAAGTCAGACAGGTGTGTGATGGGCAGACAGAGCAAATGTAACTAGCATTTGGAGCTGTCAGGCAGTGGGAAGAAGTAATACAAATACAATACAAAAATAGTCAAAAGTAAAAGTATCACATGAAAAATCAACTTAAGTACCAGTTTAAAAATCCACTTGAAGAGTAAAAATTAAAAGTATTTTGAACATATTTTTCAGGTGTTATAAGGCTTCAAATGTAGTGATTTTGATAAAGATTTGTGTTGCATTTTGTTCAACTGAACAAATTGAATTGATTGTTTTCTTTTAGCTGTTTCTTTTTATATATTTTTGTTTGCTCAAACTACAAACGTGTTAAAAATGAACTCCTCAGGCTTTTCAGCAGGTCTCACACAATAATAAATATAATTTACTTTTCAGTCCAGTAAAAAATGTAGTGGAGTTGCAAGTACAGATACGTTCTCTCAAATTTAGTGAAGTTAAAGTACAAAGTATCCATTTTAAAATCTACTTAAGCAAAGTACAAATACCTACAATTTGTACTTAAGAACAGTACTTTACTAATTTTATACTTCATTACATTCTAAATAGATGGCATTATCACAGTATTTGTACTAAGCCATCATATGTACGGTATATACCGTAACTTACCAAAAGTTATATAATTATTACAATAAAACAATTGGTTGTATAAAAAATGTTTTCTATGTTAAATACAAATGCATTAGTCTTATGTAACGCTTTTCCAGATGCTCAATGTCACTTTACAACTCCATGCATTATTCATACCAAAGTCTGTAGCAGTAAACTCTGTACTATTGTAGCCACAGCTGCCCTGGGGTAGACTGATAGAAGCGAGGCTGCCAATCTTCCCCGTCAGCCCCTCTGACCACCACCAACACTCACTTTCCCATCATTCATGCACCCAATGTATGAATGTGGTGTAAGTGAGTGATTGAGGGTTAATGAACATTACACACATTTTTATATGCGTATCTGAGAAAGCTCTATATAAGAATAATAATGCATGAAGACTATGTACGCCTTCCTTTTTGTGTGTGTGCAGCTAACATGGATTCACACTGAAACACCAACTTATTGTATTTTTTGCACAGATTGCGTTCAATTTGAAAAATATTACTGCAACTTTTTCTATGCACCGTCTTGGTCACCACATTAATGTAGAGGTATTTCTATGTTGAATCACTGTAATCTAGCTTTATGAATGGCATTTCCTCTTGCCCTTTAGATGGTATCACTGAACGTGTCCATGTCCGACCACTCTGTCAAGAGCACACAACCTTTCTTCATAAAGGTCATCACTGTAACTGGAACCACCTCATGACTGTCTGCCCTGTCCCTGAGCTCCACAGGCCGCTGGGCTATTTATATGCACCATAATCACTGTTTGTATGCATGGGGCAAATCTCTCACAATTATTTGTTTATTTTCGCAGACATTTTTAGAGTGTTTAAAGTACCTTCCAAGTGCTTTACAATGCCGCGGAGACTGTTGCCATGGGCAGCGATGATTACGTTTTTCCCAGCTTTGATTTCAGGAGCGATGACTTCGTTCCAGAAGGGCAAGGCGCGCGCAATGGTGTCCTTGAGGGATTCACAAGTGGGCAGTTCACCAGCCTTTAGGCCCTTGTAGCGACGTGACTAAGGGAAAAACAAAACTTATTCATTGTGTTGTAGGCAAAACATTTTTAACACATATAAAATAACTGCATGTATGAGCCATATGCAACTACATGTTGTGTATAGATCACTAGCTCCTGTAAACAAAAACCTCAGCTTCAGTTCAGTTTTATGAATCAAAAACATGAATTGCATGTTAATACATTGCCTATATTATGCACATTCTCTTTTCCAGCTTTACCTCACTGATGATTTTGTGGTACGGATGGTCCTTGTCCATGGGAGGAGGAGGGATATCAAACGAACGCCTCCAGATCTTCACCTGCTCCTCTCCGTGTTTCGCTGCAGTCTCCGCCTTGTTGAGCCCAGTGAGGCCACCATAGTGACGCTCATTCAAGCGCCAGGTACGAATTACAGGCAGCCACATCTGGTCCGTCCCCTCCATGATGGTCCACAGCGTCATGATAGCGCGCTTGAGCACAGAGGTGTAGCAAATGTCGAACTTCATCCCGGCCTCTTTGATGGCCTGGGCTCCACGCTTGGCCTCCTCCACGCCCTTTTCACTGAGGTCGGCATCGAACCAGCCACAGAAACGGTTCTCCTGGTTCCACTGGCTCTCCCCATGGCGGACAATGACCAAGCGATGAACTGCAGTCATGTTTGTAGTGTTTTCCCTCAGCCTTTTTAAACTGCCCACACACACTGGCCGACCAACAGTGAGCCCCAGTCCACATGCCAGTCTTTTTATAGCAGTGTACATGTTGGCAGTGCAGAGAAGGCAGGGATCTGTCACAAACCACCTGTAGGAGCTGGTTCTTCGGTGACAGACACATAGTCAAACCAATAACAGCCAGACACTGAAAAAGCTGGTGTGAACGTTCAACTGCGAAGGCCAGAGGTCAGACATTAGGCCAAAATAGTAACATGACTTTTAAAGGGGCATCTGTGAAACAAAAGTGTAAAGATCAGGTCTAAAGATGACATGGTGCATGGATATATTGTAAAATAATATTGAATCTACCTTACCTGATACAATGACCGTAATCCATTAAGATAAACTAAACTGTTCACCAATGCTTTACGAATACAGAGTGAGCACTGTATATAGTCAAAACAGTATCACATTCCAAGTAAACAAAACGTCCTCTCTATTCATGTTTAAACATTAGGTCACTAGTATTTTAATGTTACCTTTAGGCCCACATTGGTAGTAGTAGTTGTTAAATATTAAATTCCAACTCATAAAAAGCCTCCTGTGGCCATTGGGATTGCAAGTACTACATGACAGTACGTATTCTGATGCAGGGGCGGAGTTTGAGTGTGAATAGCTGTGAGACCAATCACACTGTTCTTATGAACTAGAATCAGCTCCTACACATTTTATTTGATCATAAATTCAACTTCGTTTTCTCACTTTTCACTTTTTGACTTGTGTGAGTGGGAAGAAACTCATATCCCCCAGGCTGATTAAAGTTCACTTGTGCACAGAAAAGCACTGTTGTAGATGGTCAGAGCGCTGTTAGGCTGATAAAAGTGTACACAGGGGGTTTGTGTGGTCATCAACTGTTACGATGAGTCAGCCTGCTGCAAAGGTCTCAGTTCCACTTCTCTCCCCCACCTAAAACACCTCTGTTTGGTACTGTGTGCTGGTAGGTATTGCTGCAAAACACTGGAAAAGGGAGTATATATTATGCACATTCATAAATAGTTGACAAAAGTGTTAAAAACCCATATTAGAAAATCAAAAAAGAATCATATCTGAAGTATATTGCCTAAGTAGGAGAACAAGTTTGTTGTGTTAAAACTACTCTAAGAAATACAATTTTGGTAAAACTTATTCAAGTACTTTTACATTAATACAACCAAGTACTAGAATGATAGGGAAAGGAAGTTCATAAGGAAGATTTACATTTATTTACATTTACATTTAGTTATATAATATGTATGTAATACATTTCCCTATGTGGAACAATAAAGTATACCTTACCTTACCTTAAAACATTGAATAAAAATGGCACAAAAATATGCATTGGCCATGTAAGCTTAGTTGTGTATACTCATCCATGGCAAATCTTTAGAGTCTCTGTATGTGCGAAAAGTTACGCGCTGAAGCCATAGCAACAGCCGCCATTATGTGCTGAATCACTGAATTCTGCTTTCATCAAACTGCTACGAAGCCTCTCCTACATACCACACATTCATATACTTCTACATAAGAGCAAAATAAACTTATAAATGAAAACACAAAGCTTTCAGCTAGTCAGTATTTGAAGGGGTGAAAACCTTTTTTGTTTTTTATGATGTTATGACAGTAACTCTCTCTCCTTTGACTAATCTTTTTTTAAACATCCATTTTAAGTTGAGTCTGAGGCTGCATAATCTGCATTTTCAAAGATGATAATGCCTCTTTTTAGATTTCACAGGATTTCTGCCCAACTCAGCTACAGCATTGTATATGTTGCAGTTTTATTTAGTTATTTCTGACCATACTTTTATAGAAATATTCAGTGGATAGTGTCTTCCTCTACATGTGTCCTCTTGTTTTAACCTGTATTCAAGTGTAAGTTCCTTAAGGTCAGATGTAGTTTAGGTTTTCCACCACTAGGTGACTTGCTGAGTCACTGCTGTTGAATCAGGACAGCACCCCCCTCCTCCTCCCCTCTCTGGCTCCCCTCTCCTCCTGCAGTAAGCACACAGTATACAGTAAGGTATGTACTTAGAAAATATATCCAAACATATGTCTACTATTGATTTGAAAAATATATAACCCTTCTGCACACTGGGCCATTGTCCAGCTGTGATTCTGCTTTTATTTATATCAAAAATTTACTTATATATGGCTGTTATTTTATTGTATTGTGACTAGAATGTTAAAAAACTAAGAAATGGTAAGTGTTGTCATTCTGTCAATCACCTTGTATTCTCCCTCTTCCCTCATTAACCCTGTCCGATATTCCTCCCACATGTATTCCCAGAGTGCCTGCTGTCTTGCTGTCTCCCATTGCAGTGTAAGACTATCAAGGCTGCATTGTCAGAGTTTGGGGAAAGCGCTTGCGTCAGAGCTCCCTCTCCGTGTATAAAAGGCGGAGGTGCTGCAGCAGTGAGCAGTCGAGGCTTAGACCTGAGCCGAGCCCACATCACACAATCAGTCAGAGGAGAGGGAGAGCAGCCTTGTCCTCACCATGAGTAGCCTTGGATATGACCCCTACTACTCACCTTCCCCATCCTACCGTCGCTGGTATGTGGAGTCTCCCCCCCGCGTCTCTCGAGGCAGGACCCACGCTGTGTACACCCCCCACACCGTGTCCTCCTCTTCCCGTGTGCAGTACTCCTCTCCGGGTCGGGTGCTGCTCTCCTCCTCCTCCCAGGCCCAGTCTCTGGAGCTGGAGCTCAGCCAGGCGGCCCAGATCAGCTCAGACTTTCGGGCGGTTCGTACCCAGGAGCGATCCCAACTGCAGAACCTCAATGACCGCTTTGCTGGCTTCATCGAGAGGGTGAGGGAGCTGGAGCAGCAGAACCGCGCTCTAGAGGCTGAGCTGATGATTCTGAGGCAGAGGCACACTGAGCCATCTCGTCTGAGGTCACTGTACGAGCAGGAGGCCCGAGCTCTCAGGGCTGCGGTGGATGAGGCCAGGGCAGAGCAACAAGCTGCTCTGGGGCAGAGGGAGCGCCTGGAGCAGACCCTGAGTGCTCTGCAGGGCCGTTATGAAGAGGAAGTCGTGGCTCGTGAAGATGCCGAGGCTCGTCTCATGGAGGCCAGGCGTGAAGCTGATCAGGCCGCTTTGGCAAAGTCCGAACTAGAGAAGAGTGTTGAAATCCTGCTGGAAGAACTGGCCTTCCTCAAGAGGGTCCATGAAAGTGAACTGGCTGAGCTCCAGGCCCAGGTGCATCTGGGGGTGCAGGTCGCTGTAGAGTCTGAGACTGCAGCTCCAGATCTGTCCGGGGCTCTGCGGGACATCCGATCCCAGTATGAGAGGCTTGCAGCCAGGAACATCCAGGCGGCAGAGGAGTGGTTCAGGGGTAAGGTAGGCACGCTGACTGAGACTGTGGCCCAGCACACAGACGCAGTGAGGAGCACCAAAGATGAAGCAGGAGAGTACAGACGCCAGCTGCAAAACCGCATCCTGGAAATTGATGCGTGCAGAGGCCTGAACGAGTCTCTGGAGAAACAGCTACACGAGATTGAAGACAAGAACAGCGCAGAAATAGCAGCTATGCATGTGAGTGTTACAGGAATGGTTATCTGATACCTGACATCCTTTCTGTATTGTAATAATGTCTGCACTATCACGTCTCACGTGTCGTCCTCTTTGTAGGACACTATTGGAGACTTGGAGAACGAGCTGAGGGGCACCAAACAGGAAATGGCTCGTTATATGAAAGAGTACCAAGACCTTCTGAATGTCAAGATGGCTCTGGATATCGAGATTGCTGCATATAGGTGAAACAAGATATTTTATCATAAGGTTCTAAGTCAATGAATTTGAAGTCATTTACTTTTACCCTCTTACTGCTTTAACCATCCCAAGGCAAAGTTAACTACTGTACTGATAAATGACAGAATTCCCATTGAGAGTGGCTTGTTTTTAGGTTTTGTTTTTTTTTCCCAAGTAAAGCTAGTTTAGTTTACCATGAAAAACAATCATGAATGTATTATGTCAGAAACAAAAAAATGTCCTCTAAGCCCCACTACATCTTCTGTGTCTGATTCCCCATACAGGAAGTTGCTGGAGGGGGAGGAGTCTCGCTTCAATGTGGGCGGAGTCGGGGCCGTGGCTTCTCTGTATAGCCACAGCCTGTCCGCCCCCTCCTACAGCCGCCCCATGTTCTCCAGCTTGAGCTCAGGCACCTCCTACCTGATGACATCACGCCTACTCAGCTCCAGCACCACCGAGGGTCTCATCTCTGCCAGCCAGGCCCCCAAAGCAGAGGCTAGCCCACCTGCTGAGGAAGAGGAGGAGGAAGAGGAGGAGAAGGAAGCAGAAGAGGAGGGAGCAGAGGAGACTGAGGAGGCCAAGGAGGAAGAGGAGGAGGAGAAAGGGGAGGAAGAGGAGGGAGGAGACGACGAGGGAGAGGGGGAGAAAGAGGAGGAAGAAGAGGCTAAAGAAGGAGAGGAGGAGGCTACAGAGGCAGAGGAAGGTTAGAAGAAAACCCTAGACCTTTTTGAAGAATTTGAATTTCATCATGACGTCCGTATAGTTTTGCCCACTAAGAAACGCAGATACAATTGAAAGTAATCTATTTACAACACAACATAAAAGATTTCAGTAAAACTTTTCCTATTTTCTTATACCTAATGTCACTTAAAATATCTCTAGCATCTTTCTAATATTTGCTACCTTTTAAATCAAGTGGAAATGCAATGGAATTTCTATTATTGTCCCTGTTACTGTTTCATTCTCGGACCAAAACGATTAAGGCTATAACAGGAGCTAGATAACTCATTAGGGATATGAGCAATTATGCAAAATAAGACTCAGGTTCACAGTTCACACCTTAGGGTAGTTCAGTTGACTTAAACAATTACAGAAACACCTTACCGAAAACAACTAGGATGTGTTTGTTTCAGTGTAGTTAATTCCTCCCTTCAGACAAATGTAAGGCAGTGATTTACTATAATTCTGTCAGAAGTGAAGAGGCTACTTCTATACTACTATGAGTGGCAAAACAAAGTCTTATCACTCTTAAAAACTTGTCCAGTTGGCAGAATTCAATTGCTGTTAATGTTCCTATGAATTCAATATATAATGGCAAAAATATAGCAGCTTAAAAATATTGTCAGGCACTATTCATTCACTCGTTCTGCACGCTAAAATCTAGTGAGCTGTTATAAAATTGACCATATTCAAAAGTATTGTTATTATTCCTGTTTTGAGCAGGTGGTGATGACGAAGAGCAAAAAGGAGAAGAGACCGAAGCTGCAGAGGAGGAGGAGGGAGAAGGGGAGAAAGATGACAAAGGAGATGAGGAAGGAGAGAGTGACGTAAAAGAGGAAGAGGAAGACAAGGACGAAGGAGGCGACGATGACACTGACACCAAAGATGAACAAAAAGACGAGAAGGAGGAAGAGCCAAAAAAGGGTGATGATAAACAGGAGAAAGAAGAGAAGGCTGAGGCTAAGAAAGTAGAGAAAGCTCCAGAAAAAGAGGAAAAAGCCGCTCCAGAAAAGAAAGACAAATCCGGCAAGGAAAAGGATGAAGCTGTGAGCAAAAAAGAAGACAAGCCTGCTCCAGAGAAGGCAGAAAAGGCAGAGAAAGAAGAGAAACCTGCTCCAGAAAAAGCAGAGAAGAAAGAAGAGAAGAAAGAGGAGAAGAAAGAAGAGAAGGCTGCTCCAAAGAAAGCTGAACCAAAGAAGGAGGAAGACAAAGCCGCAAAACCTGCAGAGGACAAGAGCAAAGACTCTGACACCAAGAGTAAGAAGTAAGTCAGCTGCGCTCCCAATGCTCCATTCTAATAGAGGCATCCGCTTGTTCCATGGTGCTCTGTCTACAAAGTACAGTAGCTATTTACAGCAAAAGTCAAGGTTACCTGCTTGCCAATATCCAAACTTGTCCAAAAAGGATGTCAGTATAAACTTGAATGTAACATGCCTAAATGCTGGATGTACGTGTGTGTTTTGGTGATCGAATAAACACTTCTTACAACCCTTAATACACTTTTCAATCATCTTTTATCTTACAGCACAGTTCTGTATTTAGAGGTATTGGGATATGATAATATAATATATCATTGTATCATTATGGCATATCATATCATATATCATTATGGCATTAAAATCCAAAATGATGTTCTGTATTCAAACTCCTTTTAGAAATGCCTAGGTTGAATAATTGATTAACAGGTGATTTAGCCTTACATTGTTTAAATAATATGTTATATGTATGTTTATACAGGTCTTTAATGGTCTTCTTTTGAGGAAACATCAAGTAATATCCCAATTAGTTCTATCCTGCAGCACTGGGGAATTACATGGAAAACAAACACCCTAAATCCGTATGATTCAATATAATAAATTAAACATCATACACCATCTGTAACCTGTAATTACTAATGTCTCAGGGTAGGCCCATGAATTTTCCATTGCGGTATTCACTCAAAAAATTGATTTTCACTTTTAGTTTTTTGACCTTGAACTTGATCTATCTGTGTCCCCAGATATGAGGTAAACCTATTCAAATATAGCTTTTTCTGATAACAAGTCTAGTGCTTAATTACAAAAACATTCGACATGATGTCCCATTTTCGTGTTAAGATATAAGCTGATGTTTTGGCTCTTATGATTATTCCATTCGAAAGCAGGATGAGCCTCTCGTGAGTCTCTCATTTGGGTTGCCAGTTTCAATGGTGAAATCAAGTTGGTTTAAACCTAAAAGGACTCACCATCTCAATCCCAGCACCTGCAGTCAATCATTAATTAGTTTGCTTCTTAGTGAATTTTGGAGGTTCAGTAAGTATGCATACAGTTACTTTAACTCCCAATCATTTAATCCTGTGTTGCATATTCTGCTCTAACATAAATAAAAATATTACAGATTACTTTTATAGAGTAGTTTTCTAAGCAATTTTTCTACCCAGTGCTTTACTATTTAAGGTATAATTCATTTACTTACAACATAATTTGCATGGGTGAAGGGTCTTGCCTAAGTACACATTAGCTGTTTGCTTTTGGACCTGGGATTAAACAGCTAACCTTTCAATTTTTGTGTTTTCTGAGCAAATATTCCATTGAGCCACTGCCAACCCAATACCTATTAAACCCAACCATTAACCCTAAAGTACTCTGTAATTAAAATGGTTAAAGGTTTCATCATCTTTGTGCTTATCATATCCCAAATGAATCTGTTTTGTGTGCAAACCCTATTACACAGCACTGTAATTATATTGTAATGTGTTAATCATCAGCGCAGAGTGTAAGGAAAGCAATAAAGTAACACACCGAGATAGAGTTTGTAGAGTTTGTTTTGACATTTATTGAGCAAATGCTGCTGGGAAGTTGTTCATGATGTCTAGAGACATGGGATTGCAAACAGTAGCACCTCATTTATTTTGTAATTAAATTCAAGTCCATCCTATGCATACAGGAACGCACATATCGGCGCATGTACAGTGAATTGATTATTTTCAGTTGCACTCAGGTAAACATAACAGACACTGATAAAAAGCATGTTTAAGGCTAGTAGTCTTCTGTAGGTTGGTTAAGCTTCGGGTACTTGATGTAATATGATCCATCGTTCAGTTGCCCTGGGACTTTCTATGCTGTCGTTGGTGTTGTTAGTTACTTTTTTGGCTCAGTAGATTTAACATCTCAAGTACAGTAAGGCTTCTTCAACCCTCCCTCCTTAGCTGCCCCTTTATCCCTTTATAGTACTCAAAAAACCTCTTAATAATATAGATCTTGCTCTCCCACCCTTAGTGCATTCATTGCTTTGATATTTATATATATATTGACTCTTTTTTACAATGTGTTCCTATCATACACATTCGAGAGGACGTTCACCCTCTCCCCTGAGCTAGCATGCAGAGACCCCTCCCCCTTTTCCCCCATATGAACTGCATAAAGAAATAAAGAATTAAGTAATAACCAAACGTCTTTGCTCCGCCCACTTAAAGCTTTCACTCGACATGCATTTTGGAGATGTTTAGCGTTTTGTTTTTGGCTTCTAGGATCATGTTGTGGTTATCTTGTAGTACGCCGCTCTAGCTGTTATGATTGGTTGATTGCTTCGTCTTTGCTTGACTTCTCCGGTTCCGCCCTTTGTCGTGGCCTCCTCCTACTCTGCCTCGGTCACCTGCTTGACGGTCTGGGTGGAGTGTTTTTCTGTCTTCTTCGTGGCCACCAGCTTCTCATGAACATCCTCCTCCACTTCCTTCATCGTCTCTGTAACCGTGACAGATTTGGTGACGTGCTTGGAGCCATCTTCTCCTGTGGTAATGGTTTCCACCGTTTGGGTGATGACGACTTTTTGGCCAGCGTCATCTTTCACGGGGCTCTCGTCCATGCCGTTGGCAATCACTTCTTTTTCTTCATCTTTTTTCTTATCTACGTCTCCGTTCAGGGCCGCGTCTTTCTTCTCAACCTTCTTGTCATCTGGCTTCTCTGGTTTGTCATCCTTGGGCGCGGTCTCCTTTTTGGGGGACTGAGCTTTTGGAGATTCGGACTTAGGAGAGCTTTCTTTGGGGCTACTAGGCTTTGGAGACTCAGACTTGGGAGAACCAGACTTGGGAGATTCTGACTTAGGAGATTCAGGTTTGGGAGATTCTGACTTAGGAGATTCAGGTTTGGGAGACTCGGACTTAGGAGATCCACCCTTAGGAGATTCAGACTTGGGTGACTCAGATTTGGTAGCTTTAGATTCTGTCTTTGGAGCTTCACTCTTAGAGACAGGTTCTTCTTTCTTCTCATCCTTCTTGCTGTCATCTTTGTCCTCCTTCTCATCTCCACTTTTAGATGCTTTTTCCTCATCTGCTTCTTCTTCCTTGTCATCACCAGCTTCTGATACAAAAGATACAATAATTGGAAAAATTATATCAAAGATTATACCTCCCTTGTGAGATAAAATCATGTAAGAACATTAATTAATTGTAATAAAAAGCAGGTTTGTGGTTTTTGCTTATTATAGACTATACTTTGACTTAGGATGGTTTCACACATTTTTAGTCCTAGTTTTGTCCTAGTTTGAGCCCAAATGTAGAATTGGTTTACTCCTGGTCTAGTCCAGATTTAGTTATGGATTTACTTTAGTCACAATTTTGATGTGGTGATGTAAGTGTCACATACCTTTAAAAACATCAAAATATGTACCTTCCTCAGCTGCCTCTTCCTCTCCTCCACTCCCCTCTTTCTCCTTGTCTGGGGATGCTTTGGACTCTGGAGCTTTGGAGCACAGCACCGTCTCCTCCACCACCTCATCTCCTTCCTCTCCTCCCTCCTCACCTTCATCCCCTCCCGCCTCATCCTCAGCATCCTTGTCTCCTTCCTCGTCTCCTCCTTCTTCATCTCCCCCTTCCTCTTCCTCCTTCTCTCCTTCCTCGCCCGCTTCCCCTTCACCCTCCTCCTCTTCCTCCTCTTCCTCTCCTCCTTCTTTTCCCTCTTCCTCCTCCTCCTCACCCTCATCACCTGGGGCGCTAGAGCTGACTTTAGCTTCAGAAGCGGCTATTACTTCCTCTTCCTCTCCCTCCTCCTCTCCCTCCTCTTCGTTTCCATCTTCCTCCAGAGTAGCGGAGAGCTCCTGAGCAATCTCAGCCAAAGCTTCATCCATTTCAGCTTTGTCATCCTCCACCCTGGTCTCTTCAATGATCTCCTCCACAAACTTGTGCTGCACTTTCAGCCTGGGAGCCTCAGACTTGGTTTTGGTGATGGTCTGGCGGTATGGGAAAGTGCTAAAGTGGGTCTCTTCACCTTCCAGAAGTTTCCTGAAGAAAGACAAAACTCACATGAGGCCTGAGTAACTTAAACTAACAAACAGCCAATATTTTTAAGTTTCTCAAGTGTTCCAAAAGCATTGATATTGTCCTGATGTATGACTACACATTGGCTTACTGTTGAATTGTAGAATTGCAGTTCTATCATCATTCTTACAAATAAGCCAGAGTACACACAGACATGTATATTGCACAATACATCAATAATGGGATGTTTTAAAAAGAAAGAAAAAAGTTGTGGACAGGTTTTCTAATTTTGTTACCCACAAACATTGGATTAAATTACTGGATTCCATTTCTTGAGAAGGGGTTAATGCTTCTCTCTCTTTGAATTCTGATGTCAACTTGTCAAATTAATCTGTATTACTCACTGTCACTGCTTATTATTCAAAGTCCTTCACAAGTGATGGCGGATTAGATCTGCTGCTTTTAAATCACTTTTTACCTGTATGCAGCAATTTCAATGTCCAGAGCCATCTTGACATTGAGCAGATCCTGGTATTCACGAAGGTGACGGGCCATCTCCCATTTGGTGCTCTTGAGCTCATTGTCCAGTTGGTGGATGGTCTCCTGTACAAATACAAACATCATTGCTGTCATTGTGTGTTTGATTATGTCTAGACACTAGGCAGTCATGAGTGTAGGTCATTATCCTTGATCCAACAAATACTTACTTAACTCTCTTGTTTCTTAAATAATTTCATTATGACGCAGTACAGTCCTCTGCATTTGTTCAGGGTCTGATTTTCAAGGGCAACCCCCCACGCCCCACCCCTCCCACTGCGAGTGGTGTGATGTGAGGACAATACAGGAGCCAATGGTCGCATCGACCCACGCCTCTGACTCAGCACTCAGCATTCAGAGAAAGTGTGCTGCTGCGTCTCCCCATAACTGTTCCAAAGAACGTGATTAATCTGAGAGTGCAGAGAGGTACTGAGAGTTTGGGAGAGGGACAGAGAGTTTGGGAGAGGCGCTGATGCGCACAGAGCCAGCATGACGCAGCACTAAAATGCTGCAACACCGCATTACGCACAGGACTATGCGCAGCTCACTAAGATATTTACACAGAGGCTTATTACTGTTAAGTGTAACAACTTTTAATTCATACAAAACTGTCTGGGTGTAAGTAGCATATAAAACTACAGCCCTATGACCTTACGTAACCTCTAACAAACTTCATCATTATAAACCTGAAACATCTCAGTGTTGCTCTCTTTACATATGTCAGTGAGGGCCATGACACAGCACAAATAAAGTGTTTTAAAGGATTCTCGGGCTTTACCTGGAGACTCGCCAGATCGCTGTTGTGGCGGTCTTCGATGTCATTGAGCTGCCGCTCGAGGGAATCCCTGGTGCCGCGCACTGACTCCAGCTCCACGGTCTTGCTCTGGAGTTGGCGGCGGTATTCTGCGATCTCGTCACGCGCAGACTTGATAGCATCCTTGTTCTGTTCTGCAGCCTCGGTTAATTTTGCATAACGATTTGTAAACCAGGCTTCTACGTGCTGTATGTTCTGTGTGGAGTGACCCTCGAGCTCGGAGCGGATCTCGCGCAGAGCATCGGTGATGTCAGCCTTGTGCGTATCTCGGCGCTCCACGCGCACCTGTGCCTCCTGTATCTGCGCAAGCAGCTCGCGTACTTCTTCTTCGTGGTTATTCCGGATGAAAGCCACCTCGTCCTGAAGAGATTGAACCTTCTTCTCGAGCTCTGCCTTGAGCAGGTCTGAGTCGCTTGTGTCCTTCTTCAGGACCCGGATGATTGCTTCGGTGTCCTCGCGGAGCCGGGCCTCGTCCTCAAAGCGGTCGCGGAGCCGCTGAATGTCCTCCTCCAAGCGCTCTGAGTCCAGGTGCACCTGAGCCTTTTCACGGTGTACCTGCTCCAGAGCCAGTCGCAGCTCACGCAGCTCCTGGTCGTATGCGTCTCCTAACTGGGTCCGGGACACCTGCCTCTCCCGCAGAGCCTGGATCTCTGCCTCGAGCTGCTGGTTGTGCTGCTCGAGGAAGTGCACCTTGTCAATGTAGACAGCAAAACGGTCATTGAGCCCCTGTAGCTGCTCCTTCTCTGAGGCGCGCGTGTATTCCCCGTTTAGGCTGAAGTCTGCGCTCTCTATATTACTATGTGCGCGGGACACCGGCACATTGACAGTGCGCTTGTAGCTCACAGTGGAGGCGGGACTCGCACGGGACCACGACTGGGAGCGGAATCCGCTGGATGGGGACCCGACGGGCCGGCTGTAGTAGGTCCGGGTCTCCATGGTTCTTCTGAACGGGCTCCCTACGGGGTCCATGCCTGACTGGGGCGCTGCAGAACTGGGACACACTGAGGCAGAGTACCGAGTACACGTGGAGGTGTGTGTGGTGTGTGTGGTGTGTGTGCAGGTGTGGCTCTGAGCGACTGAGGGCTCCTCTTTGCGAGCCTTTTATATCAGGCTCTGAGCCGGTGTCCCTCAGTGTTCGTACTCAATGAGAGAGGAGAGAGAGAGAGGAGAGAGAGAGAGGAGAGAGACTGAGAGAGAGAGGGGGGCGAGAGAGAGGGGGGAGAGAGGAGAGCGAGGGGGGGAGGAGAGAGAGAGAGAGCGAGAGAGAGAGAGAGAGGAAGGGAGGGAGAGAACGAGAGAGGGAGGGAGGAGGGAGGAAGTAGGGAAATTTCAGGCCGGGGTACCACCGGGTCTGGACTGTGGACCACGTGGACAGGACGAGAGCACTCTATACTACATACTCCCTTTTTTGTTTGTTTGATTTTACGCACGCGTAAGGTGGGTTCGTTTATAGCACAGGACTACGCAGGCGTTATAGTTCACCAGTTCAGCACCAGGGACAGCGCTCTTCAGATGTCTGTTTCTGAGCATTCCCTAAACTACTAGTTGAACAAATGAGGAAGTGTTTAAAAAGACATATTGAACAGCTAAACACACATTTCAAAATAGATAAACTTGTCGTCAGTACTCTGCATTTTCTCTGCGCACGTTTTAGCTCACACACTATCCATTATTCCATTAATGCAGTGTGTTTTCCACTAACAGTAGCTTTAGCGTAGAGATGCTTTTCTGGTCACTTGGTGTCGTAAACCGTTTATTGATCCTCTATCATTCTGAATGCTTTACTCTAATCAGAGGTCATTTGGGTCAGTGTTAACGATTATCAGTCATGAAGAAACAACTGCGTCAGGATGTTGTGAATGTCCCTGCTTTTATTGCATTTGTTTAATTCTGTCAAAATCCACAGACCATTTCCGCCTGTGCCATGAGCTTTAATGGAGGCCCATTTATGCAGTGATTTATGCCCCATGAAGTCACACCGTAAGATGTGCATCCTTAATACTGCATACAATATGACGAAGAGACAACAAAACTGCTTATTTCAAGGCAGTTAATTCATTACTGTGTACATTTCTGCTTTTGTGATAGCACTACTTGGGGAAAAAAAAACATGTAGCAGCCATACATTTACACTAGATGCCCTTCCAGTCACCATACAGGCACCATACCGTGGCTGCAGGCAGTCTCGGCAACTCTACCACTCCACTGTCACTCTGCACTTAGCGGCTAAAATACGAGTTAAAAACCACCATCAATAACCGGGTTACCTAAGCTTTTAATGGCTGACTTTGTTATTGCTTTGCCAGAGACTGATGACAGTTGACACTAATGTATCAGAGTTGTATCAGTCATATGAGGTCATGATAATTAGAATAGCCAGACTCTTACTTCAGGTTATTATTAGCATCAATATCTTAGTCTAGTAGGGCTCTAAGATTAGTCGCAATTGAATGGATGCAATTAGTAAATCGCAAAGGCTGCATTTTTAAAAGTTAGTTCTGTAAAACCATGTTCTGAAATATGATTCTTGTATTAGTCTAGTTTGTCAGTTCATTTTTCAATTATTTTTTTATTTTTTTCTTTTTCTTTTTTGTTTATTTATTTATTTATTTTAGTAAATTCTTTATGTTTAAAACAGAATCATTTTTTAATTCAAATCACAAAATCATAAAATCACAATTTTAATCACAATCTTAATTTGTTCAGCCTTAACACAGTCTAACATACCTCACATCCAGCGGCCACTCTTCAAATTGTTTCTAACATTACTGTGTTCTTTATCACTGTCCGTTTATCCGACAATTACATGTGTGGTTCAAAGTCATATTTCTCTCTTGTTCTCGGTGAGGATCTCCTGATCGCCCTCTGCGGCTGTGGAGTGGTGTGATAAACAAGCTGGCACCGAGGAGTGTGTCCGGGCCCAAAAAGCGTCCGCATCAGTTCTGGGCTCGGGCTCCGACTCACTGCAGAAGGCTTGGAGGCTTTTCAAATAGCACTGCAGCAAGTCAATGAGCCCAGCCCAATACTAGCCCCTGTGGCTGCAAACGTGATCACAATTACATTGAAATGGCAATTTTAAAAATGTTTGCAATTAGGCATGAATTTATTTAGGCAGTGCCTTTAATATTAGGCAGCAGAAATTCCTTTGCAAACAAGAAAATGGAAAAAAAAAAACTAATAGACGTTCATAAAACAATTATAAAGGCTAAATAATGCATTAAGAAAATATGAATTAATAATGAACAAATAGTAACTTCTTAAAGGTCAGATAGATAGATAGATAGATAGATAGATAGATAGATAGATAGATAGATAGATAGATAGATAGATAGATAGATAGATAGATAGATAGATAGATAGATAGATAGATAGATAGATAGATAGATAGATAGATAGATAGATAGATAGAAATGTTTAACATTGCAGCTTAGTAATAACATCTCCATGGAGAAAGCTGCTGACAGACCCTCCACCAGAAAAGTTACAGATTTATTAATACTCCAATCCAAACTCCAAACTCTAAACCATTAATTACGAAGTTATTAAACCTGAATCATTCTTAAAGCCATAGTATGTAGCCTTTTTGCCATTATGCCTGTTTTTATTGCATCGATAAAAACATGCCTTCTTAATCTAAGCGGGCTTGCATCTCCACAAACCTGACTCTTATATGGTCTGTTGGAAGGCATTCTCATGCTTGTCTCCACAGTATGGCATAAAGCATATGTATCTCCATGGAGAATGTTCCAAAGTGTTGTTTTGGGGTTTTGTTTTTTTTTTGTTTTTTTTTTCCCAAGGAGTCATGCAGTTGATTTTCACCTCCAAAAAGTTACATACTTAAATCAATTATTAATAAATTATTTGTACATGGTGAATTAAGTCTTTCCACAATGTGTAACAAGGGCCTGTCTCCATGGGGACCACTATAAAAAATGTCCTGGACCCTTATTAGTTGGGACAAAGAGCATGACACTATGAGCTGTGGGGGCCCTAATATAGGTGGTATTATAAAGAGCACTGCGCTGTATGGCCTGAAACACAAGGACAGGGTGACCTTTGATTCAGCTGACATCATCACATGGAAGCACTGCCCTGTGTCATGATAAATGTTTAATAGTAAGGGCCAAAGCAACTTAAGCTATGAATGCTTTCCCCCCACTGCGGATATGTGTAAGCACCATGTCTGCAATATTCACTACCGTTCTAGAAAATGCAATTCAATGGTTTAATAAAGCCACCACCACCACATATAATACTTAAGAATATGTATAGCAAATCTGAGGTTAGAAATGCCACACTGTTTATTTTTATGTTGTTATTGTAAAGACAAGTATGAGTATGAGTGTTTCCTTCTTTTATCATTACCCACATGCCGTTTTGAACAAAAAAGAATCTATTAAGACATCAGAAAGAGTGCAGGGTGTTGCAGAAGTGTTAATTTCTCCATTTCTGCTTTGTCATTGTCTGGGATCCTGAAAACACACTTCTTCAATACTTTAGGAGGATGTGAGACTGGTTACTGGTGAATCTGCCTGAGTTCAGATGGTCGTGATTGACAGGTGGATTAGCGAGTCAGGGAGATGTCTGTTTGTGCAAAAGAAACATGTTTGCTTATGAGAAAAACAAGAAAGGTAAAACATATCAAAAGGGTTTGAAAAGCATTGGAGATTTCTGTAGAAACTCTGTTAATAAGGGGTGAGACAAATTTGACTTTATTTGTAAATTATGGGTGACCAATAAGCCCCTTCATTTCACATGTGACACTGAAATAAACAAATCTGATTGCACGAGACATAACAGAGGGCGTTGGCACCAGACTCATATCCCTCTGTATAAAAAACAGAGAGAGATATTATTCTGAATTTGCCACGTAAGCTTTATCAACTAAATTCAGCTAGCGTTTTGTGTAATGCATTAATCCAAGCCAAACTATGAGCAATGATATGAAAGCCACTTAATAAATTAGATCAACCAGTACTTATAGACAACAGTGCAGCCTAATCCCAAAATATATCCAAACCATGTAAGTGTAAGATGACTTGACACAAAACATCCAACAACCTTTACAAACAATACATATTTCAGTATTTGGCAGCGTCTATAAGTGGTGTTAAATCCTCGCTTGTCCTCTGGCATCATAACCAGCGCATTGGCCTGATAAGAAAGTCATTGAGGGCAGTGTGGGCTGATGCAGGTGAGCAGAGCAACAATGACTGGACACAACCATAAATACTGCGCCGCCGGGACACTGTGCCTGTACTTAGCCTTTTTTAATCAGCTCTTGTCTCACTCACTTTCCCTCCATCATTCATTCTATACATTTTACAGTTCATCTTGTTTATGTTTTGCAGTAGCTTTATTTCTTAACGCCCTATTTTTATTTGTCCTTATTTCTCCTCTGACTTCCTCCCTCCTCTCTGTGTAGCAGTGTTTGGTTTGCCCTGTCCATTTACAACCGAGCTAGGCTGTCTGCACTACGATAACATTATCTCTTCGGACTCTAGAAGCATCCATCTTGTATGTCCAATGCATTCTGGTTTAAAATGTGTTAATGTTCTAAAAAAGTGGGAACAAGACACAAGTTTGTAGTTATTCCTCAAAACATCTCCTTCAGATACTGTAGTAGCATTTATGCGTGTGTGCAGTGACAGTAGGATTATTGCGTTTTCAGCGGCTGGTGGGAGCGCTGTCTTCATTGATTTACATTTCCCCTAAAGGATTTCAGAGCTTTGCTGATGCATATGTTGTTGGCCAAGGGGATCTATATTGTTTGAGTTTTGGGGTGGGAGGAATTCATTTAAGAAGGAATTTTAATTAAGCCCGACAACCCCCCTATGCAGGGTCTGTCACAGCACAATCCCGGGCATTAGTGAATAATTAACCCAGGCTGAACAAATCTTTAAAAAAGGTCTTTTTTTTGCATAGTCAAGGAATCTTACACTGTTTTTTGGTACAGGAGCCAGCTAGATTGCACGCTAAGATGACAAACCAATCCTTTCTCCATGTACAATTTGAAAAAGATTGATCTACAATACAGAGTGCACCATTGGACTTTATGAACGATGATTTGTGAAGTGAAAAGTGTGCACACAGTCACAGCCAGAAAAATCAGATAACTGGAGAAATCAGATAACTTAATTAGTAAATCTGATTATTGAGATACGTTTACATGCACAAACCGAATACTGTAATTCAAAGATGACATATCAGCTTAAATTAGCTTAAATGTTTTGTTGTATCTTCCACATTAACACACGTACAGCAATGAAAAATCTGTTTACCTCCATCAGATTTAGCTGTTTACATTACTTTACAATACTCTGACGACTCCCAAAATCAGATGATGATCAGATTATTGGATTAACAGAAAGCATACATTTGAAGATACAGTAATAATATATACAGTATACAACAACATAATCAAATGTGGAAAAAAAAAAAAGATATTGACCGAAATAGAACACCGATAATTCACCATTTTTAGTTTTAAAGCAAATCAGTGAATTCAAGCAACCAAGACATATAGACATCTCTTGTACGCTCGATGCTGCATAATCATTCATAAATAAAACCAACCAACTGACATGGGCCAGGGCGATGCAGTGTGGTGTGAAATGCACTGAGGTGGACAGAGAGCTGTAGTCATCCGCAAACTCAGATGCATGGGCCAGCACAAGGGCCCTACCCCAGAGGACAAAGTCAGCACTCAACCTGACAACAAACTGTCCTGTGAGAATAGACCAATCAACAATCTGCCCTCTGCCCTGTTAAGAACAGAGGAGAGGACCGGTCTGTAACTAAAGGGTTAAGTTTAGTCCCCAGGTAGTAGAAGAAAAAAAAGAAGAACATGTATTTATAAAGCACATTTCATATAGAAACTGTAACACAATGTGCTTAAAAACAACGAGACACAGAGAATATGTGTAAAATAATAACATGATAACAATACAAAAGTACATGCAATTTCTCAAGAGGGTCAATAAAAGCTCTATTGGAAAGGAGAGCCTGAACAGATGTGTGTTCAGTTTACTCTTAAATGAGCTTCATCAGAGCACATTTGATGTCATAAGGAGGTTGTTCCACTTACAGGGAGCGTAATGAGAGAAGGCAGCTTCACCAACTTTTAATTTAGTGCAAGGGATCACAAGAAGATTGTGAGCTGAAGACCTGAGACTTCTCAAAGGTTTATAGGGTAATACAATTCAGAAATATATTTAGGTGCCAAACTATTGAGTACTTTATAAACAAGCATAAGTATTTTAAAATCAATCCATGCCTGGATAGAAAGCCAATGGAGGTTTTTAGTGTGAGAGTAAAACGAGAACTCATTTTAGTCTAGGTCAAAATGTGAGCAGCTGAGTTTTGGATAAGCTGCAGACGCTGAATTGATTTAAAAGGCAGACAATGCCTTTCTCTGTTACAGTAATCTAATCTGCTTGTGACAAATGTATATATTAGTCTTTCAGCATCTGTAATGTAAAGAAATCCTCAAATTTTTGAAATATTTTTCAAATTTAAAAAAAGTTTAGTTATATTATATATATATATATATATATATATATATATATATATATATATATATATATATATATATATATATATATATATATATATATATATATTTTTTTTTTTTTTTTTTTTTTTTTTTTATCGAGTCAATAATGACACCAAGGTTTCTTACATAGTCCTCGGGCTCCTGAAGAGCTAATGTATGCCATTAATTGTTGTTTCTTTTTGTTAGGTTCAGTTACAATAATTTCTCTTTTATCTAAGTTTAATTGCAGAAAATTATTTCATTCATCTCTTGATACTATTAATACAGTGCAAAAGTATCTGAGTGGGTCTAAGATAATCAAAAAGGATATACAACTGCGTATCATCAGCCTAATTATGGTATTGTATATTGTATTTCTGTATAATATGACCAAGAGGAAGTAAATAAAAATTAAACAACATGGACAAAGGATGGAACCCTGTGGTAGTCTGCACGTTAAAGGAACTTTATGGGATGAACAGTGTTCCAGGGAAACAAAGTGTTCCCTGTTACTAAGGTAACTCTTGAACCATTCCAAGACAATGCCTAAAAGTCTCACCCACTGTTGTAGCCTTTGGAGAAGGATACTGTGATTAAGGAGGATATTATGTGTCAAATGCTGAACGTAGGTCTAGGAGCACCGTAGTAGATAATTTGTCTGAATCCAAGTGAATACAAAGGTCATTTTTAACAAGTGCGGTCTCTATGCTCAGATTTGATCTGAAACCAGACTGAAAAAAAATCAACAGATTGTTAGTGACCAGATCAAAAACAATTTTTTCTATTATATTACCAAAGAAAAAATAATGTAGGAAACTACCTTCACAAGTGCATTCATATCAAAAGAGCTGAAAAAAGATAGTTACAATGCTCTCACTAGGGACTTCACAGTCATCAAGGTTAGGGGTTAATTTTATCTATTTGTTATTAAAAATGTTGTGTGAATTGCAGATGATGGATTAATAATTGTATTGATTGTTGAAAGCAGTACTTTTATATTATTTGTATTGTTGTTTATGATTTCAGAAAATAACTTTTGGTTGATAGTTCTCATTGCCCTATTGTAGCAAGATTGTTTTTATAGACTTCACAGTGGATATCCATCTCCACTCAGCCAGTCTGGTTTGTTTTCTTAATTGCACGACATGTTCATTATGCGCCCATGGTGTCTTCTGTTTGTTAGGTATGTTTTGTTTTTTTGGCTCGTTTGTTTTAGAGGTGCAATATCATCAATAATATTATATAGATTTGCATTTAATTTTTCAACAAATAAATCTGAGGTGAGTCTGAGTAGGATGGTTCTGCATTATGCTCGATACTACTACAAGAGTGAAAAGTAGTCCATCCATCCATTTTCTTCCCCTTATCTGTGGCCAAGTCACGGGGGCATGGGATCTCGACGTGTAGGAGCAGCCGCTCTACTCCGAGCTCCTCCCGTGTTACAGAGCTCCTCACCCTATCTGTAAGGGTGCGCCCAGCCACCTTGCTGAGGGAACCCATTTTGGCCGCTTGTATCCGTGATCTTGTCCTTTCGGTCATAACCCAGAGCTCATGACCATAGGTGAGGGTAGGAACGTAGATTGACTTGTAAATCGAGAGCTTTGCCTTCCGGCTCAGCTCCTTCTTCACCACAACAGGCTGATGCAGTAATCATATCACTGCAGACAACTCACAACCAGGTGGTGATCAGTTAACAGCTCTGCCCCTCTCTTCACCCAATTGTCCAAGATACGCAGCCAAAGATCAGATGACACAACAACAAAGTCAATCATCGACCTCCAACCTAGGGTGTCCTGGTGCCACATGCACCGATTGACACCCTTGTGCTCGAACATGGTGCTCGTTATGGACAAACTGTGACTGGCACAGAAGTCTAATAACAAAACACTGCTTGGGTTCAGATTATGGAGGCCTTTTTTCCTGATCACCCCCCTCCAAGTGTCACTGTCATTACTCACATGGGCATTGAAGTCCCCCAGGAGAACAACAGAGTCCCCATTTGGTGCACTGTTTAGTACCCCGCCCAGGGACTCCAAGAAGGCTGGGTACTCTGCACTGCTGTTCAGCCCGTAGGCCGACACAATAGTGAGAGACCTTTCCCCGACCCGAAGGCGCAGGGACGCGACCTTCTCGGTCACTGGGGTGAACTCCAACATGAGGCAGCTGAGCTGTGGGGCAATAAGGAAGCTCACACCAGCCTGCTGCCTTTACCCATGGTCAACGCCAGAGAAATGAAGAGTCCAGCCCCTCTCAAGGACTTGGTTTCCAGAACCCAAGCTGTGCATGGAGGTGAGGCCGACTATATCTAGCTGGTAACACTCAACCTCCTGCACGAGCTCATGCTCCTTCCCCCCCAGTGAGGTGACATTCCATGTCCCCAGAGCCAGTATCCATGTCCGGAGATCCGGTCGTCAGGGCGCCTGCTTTCGACTGTCGCCCAGATCTCTCTGCTCCGGCCGCTTATGGATCCTCCCTTGGGTGGTTTGTCAACAGGGGGACGGCCCCACGTCACTCTTTCGGGCTGAGCCCGACCGGGCCCTGTGGGGAAAGGCTCCAGGGTGGAGCCCAGGTAACGGACGATGTAACTAGCCTTGATTGTTCACAGTGAACAAAAAAAAAAGCAGTACTAGAGTTAATATAAAGTTTTTTAACAGTTTGATATCTTTGTAGATTTTCTTTTTTTTCCGGGGACAAATAAGGCACTGAAATAAAATACAAAAGTGATATGAAATATTGAGATCTTTGATGGTTATTCCGAGGTCAAAAGCCTCTAGCAGCTTCATTAACATGTTTGAGTCATGGTCACTATGGCTGTGTATGTGAAATTTGGTATTCCCAAAATTAGTATATATTTAAATTCAATGCAATTCTTAAAGGTCTTATAAAAACTTTACCCTTTGGTGAATGGTAGGTAATGATAAATAGAACAGGGTATGACTTCTAAACTAAAGGGATACAGTTAAAAATATATATTTTTTTAAAAACAAAGCAAGACCACCACCTTAACTGTGCCTCGACTGTGAATTTTGGACAATTTATAAATTCATAATTTGGAAGACAAAGTTCTAATAGCTGGCTTTTCTCATTACATCTAAGCCATGTTTCAGTCTGGTAAAAGTTATTTTCTGAAATGATAAACAACAGGGCAAATAATGTAAAAGTACTGCTTTCAACGAGCAGTACTATTATGAATCCATCATCTGCAATCTGCACAGTTCTTCTCTCTACTTCAAAATGGAATGAATGTTTGTTGGGGAGAACCATAGGCCTAATGGGTTGAGTTATAATAGCAACGAGTCTGAGATTCCTTGGATTAACTCCAGTAGATCTCGTCTGAAAATGCCTTTAATTTTGTTTGCGTGGCAGTATCCTTCTCAGCTATAAATAACCATGACCTTTTATATTGAATGGCGTGGTAACCTTTAGAGTAGTAATTAAAAGCTTTTGACAGCTCTAAAACAGATGTGCAGTGCCTCTGTGTTCCCTTAGAAGTAGAGACTAGCAATATTGATGAAATAAAAATTGTCAGTAGTTTTTGTTTAAGGTTCAAGTTAAATGACTTCAAATCAATCAGAAAAGTGGAGATTTGTTGTACTCAATATCCCTATTTTATATATCTCCGAAAAAGCAATACCGTTTTTGTCTCCCACTTCTACTTGGTAAGTATAAGGTCAAATCTGTTCTTTTTTCATTTTTGTAAACATCTAATTATTCATATACCTCAGAATTAAGTAAATGCCTAGTATGAGATAAACATAGGGGCATTATGTAAGTTTTGATGTGGAGACTCCATGCAAACAAGCAGATGACTTCACTTCAAGTATTTTGGCAATAAAAACACATGCAACTGAATAAAGGACAGATGACAGCTGGATAAACATTAACAATTTAGGTTCTTTTTAAAACAATACAGAGTAGGAGATGTGTTTACCTTGTTGACGTGTTTTGGCTGCTAACTGCAAGCTATCTTCACAGCTGTCATGGGTGTTGACGTATCATTTATCACCAACTGTTTTGTCTTGAAAAGAGTTGTGAAAGTTAAAAAGAAAAATGGAAAGGTAAATTATTTATACCATACTGTGGAACATTCCAGGCAAGGTAATAATACTGTCATGGGACAAGCAGGTGACATACACTACCAGAAAAGTTACATAGTTCAAATATTTCTACTTAAAGTGAAGTCAGTTCATTCTATATCTTACTAACACACTCTATACCTTGAATTTTCCACTCTAAAAATTCTTACATAACAAGAGGATTAGTGAATATATTGAAGCAGCAGCAGTGACGATTAAGGGCGCATATGCAGGGTGCCAGGATAGGGTGCATGAGGTACACTTGAGCATCTGCGGAGGAGTGCGTGGTCTGACAGACTGTAGATACCTGTAGGTGCTGACAGTGGGGTCTGATGATGTCATCTCCATAGGCTGAGTGAGGAGAAGAGGAGCCTCCACCGACAGGGGGAGGGGCTACACTGCAGTTTTATCTGCAATGCATCAGTAGCTCTCTCGGCCCACCTCTCTCTCTCTCACTCTGAAACAGACACGAGTGGTTTGTTTTCAGCAGGTAATTTTCACACACACAAACACACAAGGACAAGTGCTCCACAATTTGCTTACATGGGCTGGAGATGTACGGGACACACACATAAGGCTAATGTTGACAGAGGAGCAAAAACATGCATCAGGGCAGCCTCTACAATAGCATTGCAACGATGTAAAATTTTCAACGGCTTAATACGTTATGCCAATTTTGATACCGCAATCATAAAACAACACATTATACAATAGTTATTTTCAACATAAAATAAATGTACTATACTATGAGGTCCTTCACTAGTTCTGTCAACAGGTATCAGAATTATGAAAAATTAGGACCATTTCCATAGCAACAACAATTTAAAATAAATGTATTTTCAATGGGAAAAAGTTCTTAAAAAATGTTGCATATAACAGGGAATAGAAAGCCAAGAATAGATATCGTCCATTCTAAAAATAGAAACTGTTCAAATGTGTGTTTATGTTCTAAACTAGTTTTACCATGATTTGGGTATCAATACTTTTAACAAACATCATCTATTTATCTAAAAAATGCTGAAGCTGCGATGTATAGTCCAGTGCTCTCCGAGTTGTGTCCTGGACTCTCCTGTGCCACATTACACTCTATAGTGGGTTACATGAGGTGATGTTATGTTATGTAACCTGAAGAGAGCGTATATGTACAGTAAGCGCATTGGTTCTTTGTACAACCAAGCAATCAAAATTATGGATCGAAAGCCAATCCGTTTTCATCATTGTCACATCCTTAAAAAATATAATCTATTAAGTTTTGAAAGTTTTACTAGTTTATGTTTTCTTAAATTATGTTTTAAGTGTATTTATAACTTGGCCCCAGAACCACTCAGTACATTTATACAAAGATTAAACAGCACCAGAGTGACAAGAGGCACCATAAACAAGAACTGTACAATCCCACAACGCAGAACCTCTTTTGGACAGTCCGCCTTTTCATATCAGAGCTGCAAACTGTGGAACTCACTGCCCACTGAAATAAAAAACATTTCTGAGTTGAAAATGTTCACCTCTAGGGTTAAGAAATGGCTGAAAATGAGTCAAAACTGTACCCACTTGTAAATAGGCAGTATGACAGAGAGAGAGAGAACGTGTGAGTGTTGAATGTATTTTTGTGCACTGATGTATCTATTTTATGGGGCAGGTGTTTTAATATATTTTGCATATTGGTGAATTGTGGAGAAGCTCAACCAGGGACGGGAGTTGAGAATTAGCTTTTGCTACAAACTCTATATGCATCACATCAGCTGCAATGTTCATGTTGTAACTATGTCAGATTGCATTGTCCCTGTCAAATAAATATATAAATAAATAAATAAATAAATAGTGGCTCAACTCTCAAATTTACACTTGTGTCGGTTTCGTCCTGGTTTGATCTCAGTGTAGTCTTGAGGTAGACTTGATTTGATCTTTTTCTGGTCCTGGTACATATATAAACACAGCCAAATTGATTAACAATATCAATTTGCATTTTGCATGTTCTCTCCCTACCATCAGTGTTTACATGCATGTTTACTTGCTTCACCAAAAGTCTGATCATTACTGAAATGTCATGTCAACAGTTACACCTGATGTGATTTAGTTTCTTTTATATTGTCCACACCTATGCATGTTTTATCGAGAAAGATTATGGAAAGTGGGCAAACTAATTTGGCCAAGACAAAAATGAACAAGAAAATGTTAAAGATTGAAAAGTTATTTTTAAAATGTATTGCACTTGTCTTCTAAATACTGATTATCAGATTTCTCCTGGCCATGTAAACACACACCAAAATCAGATCTAAGTATTGGGTTTTCTGTTTATTCTATTTGACAGTTTCTGTAAATGTACCCAGTGTGTGTGGGTTTAGCCGTGGGGTTTGTGTGGGCAGTGGCGTTAAATAGGTAGAAAAAAAGTATGCAGGCGCTTTATGAGATGTTCTGATGCCATGTTGCAGTCTGATTTGTTCCAACTTTGTCCTTCGGCTTACAAATATATTGGCAAACATCTAGTATCTAAAGTCTGTAGTTTGCAGTATTTTGCATATAGTGTTTTCAAATTGAGTAGCCTAATATAAGTACAACTGTATGGAACATTTTCAACAAAGCAATTCATTACCAAAATATAAGCAACACCAGGACAGGCAATTAAAACACCTTGTAAAACCAATTCAAAGTAGGTTCATTAATGTCACTATGTGGTTTATATAACAAACTGTATGGCCTGGAATAATTTGCTGAGGCTTTAAAATAATAATTGAATTTTATTCATAGCAATGCAATCCCTATTTAAACAGTACACATTTTGTATGGTCAGCTAGTCATTAGGTCTTTCTGTCGAGAGAGCAAACATTTTCTGGTAATATCAGTTGTGTTGTTTGATGATCAAATAACAGCCAAGTCTGCAGTTAACCCAACCTTGACCATGTGCAATCTCCTTGACACTGGTGCAGCCTGCAATTTCTATATATAGCACCATTGATTGTTTGCAGTTTTAGTCACAAAAGCTCACCAGAGGAGAGGTCTTCATACTGTCCTTCACTGGTTATATATACTTTATATATTTGTGTATGTTGGGCCATATGGTAAAGTGGCTATTGCATTATTGTCAGGTGTATAACTGCATAAAATAGACCATCAATTACCCACTACTTACTAATGGGGATACTGCACTACTGTAGCAAGGACAGCTCCAGCACAGTCCTAGGTTATGATACTCCCTACAGCCAGATTTGAATGGTCAATACCACCACAATGTTTTGAGTGTTGATGACTTTTCTGACAGTATATGGGCTTGTCCTGCGTTTGACATCCAGTGTCTTCTGCCTCTTTTTACAACTCTCAAGCTACATATGGCAAGACGAAACTGATTATTGTTTTGCATATGCATGTTTTGCCTTTCACGTAGCGATATTGCAGGTGTTGTAAATTTTGTTTGTAACCTGCTCTTCCTGTTTACAAGAGAAAAAAGTTCTACAATAACAACTGAGCCTGAGTTGCCAAATCTCATTCTCAGTATGGATAGACCATGTCTCATGTGAAAGCTCAGAACATCCAGAATTAACTCACTGAGCTGCAGAGGCTGCACTAGCACTGATTAATCTTTGGCTCCAGGTCCTGGGGTTTAGGTAGTGAGACTCATTCAAAACAACCTGGCCATCAAGTCCAATGCTTTTGCAATGAAAGATAATCAGCATTAGAATTGTTATCAGTAAAAGCTATATTTGTTTCGAACATGCTTATGTTCAAACGCATGTCTTACATACTGTCCCATTAAATTGCTTGGTTGTTCTACTACAATAGTTTTGTTGAGTATTTTCAGCTTTAGGCATTTTAATATTGATTACATTAAGATTACCACAAAATTAGCATTTCTTAAAATAAAATCAATAACACAATCACCTATACCTGACCTAGAATAATTTGTACAAACAAATTGATCAATCGAAACCTCCCTTGCTGGTTTGATGAGCGGGGCTAATCGACGTTATCTGATCCCCATTTGACCCTGGAGAAGGCAGGTCAGCATGAATTTGAATGTAGTCACATATTTAACCGCTCACACACACTTAATCAGAAGACCGTCCAATGTACTGTCCACATGTATTCTTCTATAAACTCTAAGGTCCAACCCAGGCATCTGTTTGATGAGACTGGATCCAAATGTCAGCACCTTTTTTATTTGATGGAGGAAGTGAACAGTCAGCTGCAAATGAGCACTTTAGATTGAATTAGACTGACGGACGGACAAAGCAGGGCGCCGATTCTTTCTAGACTAAACCATTATTACAGTTAAATTCTCTACAAATTAAACATGAATTTATATTGCACTATTTTTATGTGCAATGTTTTAAAGCACACTATGTATTGTTTTGGCGAGGGGGCTGCCACTTGCATGTCTTCAAATTGGGTTTTTGCCTGGAATGAGGAGGTATTATGCAAAATTGACTTTTTGTAGCTTTCTACTATGTTATAACATTGTTCCCTCATCAAAAACAAGCCTGAAGAGTTTTTAGATGTCATCCATGCATGTTTGAGTAATCTCACGATCTCTCCAGGCCTTATTTGAACCCTCCTTACGGTTAGCAGTATGTTTCAGTTCAAAGCTCAGTGAACAAGCCTGCATCACCCATGTTCCCACATGTTCACAAAGCTGATACATTAAAACCCTGTAATGTAATTTCTAAGTGTTATACCTCCTTTTTAATCATATCTATCACGCCTTTATTAAATTACGGGTGCTTTATATGAGCAAACTATCTTGGAAACATGCATTCTTACTGTAAGCTGGGTCGTCTCTCCACGGATTTGACCTACAACTTGTCTCCATGGAGATAGATTAAGGTTTTTGCTATACTGTGGGCAATTACAGGCTTTGCAGTAATATCTTCATGGAGACAACCAGGTGATGGATCCACGCTTCCACCCACCTGAAAAGTTATACAGTGTACCTTGATTGCTGTTCTCTTATTATAATTTTCCAATAAGCAAGCCCAATAAATATTACTAACAACTGTTCACAATGATTTAAATTAAAGTTGTTGAAATATCCCATTGTGTACACTGTTTGACCTAGAGGATGAATCACCAAAATTAGCGTTTCATTGTATATTTTAATGTTAATTTAATCTTTCACCGGACATGATTTTTCTAATCTGCAGA
The DNA here is from genome assembly GCF_009829125.3 of Periophthalmus magnuspinnatus. NCBI lineage: Eukaryota > Metazoa > Chordata > Actinopteri > Gobiiformes > Gobiidae > Periophthalmus > Periophthalmus magnuspinnatus. Next base: position 5,892,323 of record NC_047137.1, read on the forward strand.
GTCACTTGTCAGCCTTTCCTCTGCAGCAGTCCTCCCTCCTCCTCTGTTCTGCTCTGCTCACTGGCTGACTTTTTATGTCTATCCTCTTTTATCACCTTTCCTGCATCTGAATGTTTCGCCCTCAGCGGACTGTCTGCTTCCCACGAGTTAGTCTCAGAGCAACACTTCTGGATGATTTGAGGCAGATGAACTGAATAACTCAGACAATGCGGTAAATTGGAGACAAGGACAATGAAATTACTAAACGTGATGCAAAGTTGTTAAAATGATGGTTGCATTTACACCACAGCCCTGCAATAGCATGATAATTAGAATACAGAGAGATGAGCGTGTATACATTTATATTATTATTATTTTTTTTTATTTTTTTTTATTAAGAAAATATTAACCATGTTTCCTGGGCATTTACAGTCTTAATACCGGGTTATTTAGTTTATAGATGTTTATAGATGTGTCCTGTTTCCATTATATTATTTACTTGTCATTGTTGCACTTTTAATAATTAATAATAATAGTAATTACTGTTTGTAAATCTGAAATTTGGATTACCTATTTGCAGCTGGTTACGATGCTACTTACATCATATTATCATGCTATTGTTGTAAACTGAAGAGCTACTGACATGACTATGATTTTTATATATTTATTGTTATGACAAAAAAAAAATTGTATAAATATATATATGTAACCTGTACCCTTTATACATGAATTACATTAACTGAAACCTACTCAACCCATCCTCCCATTCCAGAGGTAATGTCGGAAACAGAATCAAAGCATAGCATTCTGGAGCTTATCTACAGATCTAAGTACATAAGATAAAGAAAGAAAATTGCTATAAAATTTGTAATAGTGTTAACATGGCACACACTTTAGTATGAAAAGAGAAAGGGTGCTATGACAGTCCCCTGTGGTACTTGAAGGTATGGATGTTATGAATTATTACCTGAAGAAGGTCAGAGCGACCGAAACGTTGTATGGAATAAAATTGCATTAAGAGTGAGACAGTGTGCGGGAGTTTTTCTTTAATTTTTAGACAAGTGCTTCACCTCCTACGCACCTGTCGCCCAGTCGGGTGTGCGGAGTTCACACAGAAACGTGTTATGAATTATTACAAAAGATTGTCTCTTCAAATATAAGAAAAGGTTTGAGTTACATTGACAATGACTTAAATGAAATTATCTTGATATTTTTGGCATCTGAATGTCTATCACATTGATGCTGCATGCTTTATCTTTCTTGGCGTACATATCTTTGCTTAATTTTATGTTCCTGGCCCTTTTATCTTCTTAATAACACTTCCTATTGTTTAAACAGTCCATCTTATCAAACCTTACATTATATTTTGATACACCCCTTTCACTTCTGCCTGTAAACCTGTTAGTTCTGTTTTCGTCATTGGCTCTGCAACTACTCCAATGCGCTTTTTATGCTTTTACACTGACCTGACTCCAGTATTTCTCCAAAAGCTGTCTTTTAGAAACACAGTAGGGTGCACAGAGGCGGGCAGAGGCAGCTGCAGAGGCTCAGCTGCAGAATAACTATACAGTCCTAGCATATATATATATAAAGAAGAGAAGGATCAAAGTGTATACGAGAAGCTCTACCCCCTGTGTGCTGTGGGGCTTCTAACCATTCACTCAATACTCATTATGTAACCTGAGCTGTTGTTGCAGTGCTGGTGCAGTGATGGGAGCTGCCAAATGCAACAAGTCATCATAGAAGTAGCTCCAAAAGTAGGTAGGGCTTGGAATAATTCTCATAGTCCTATCAGAAAGTGGACTTTTTTTTAAAACAAATCTACATCTACAATCTACACAAAGCACATATTGAATGGGCCAACATCAACAAGCAGCATCACAAAGTTATTTTATTCCATTAGCTCTAAGCACTTTGTTCCACCAGCTGATGTCATGAGGGGAGAGCTCCTCCATGTTTCCAGGCACCATCAACAGCCATTCTGATCATTTCAGCTCTTGAATTCACCTGCACTACAAAGAATGTCTTCTTACATCTTACAGCCATGTAAGCAATGCATATTAATGAACATCTGTAATTAAAGCGTAAATATGCCAGAGGGGCCATCTGTTATCTGTAGTTACACTAAAGCACAAAAATACAAACATTATACATTATTTGAAGTTTGAAAATTAAATATCAGTAATGTAATAATTAGTAATGTAATTTCTGTAAATGTCTAATATTAAAGTTAAAGATGCAGAGCCAATACAACATTGAGAATTATCAGCACTTTACAATTGTTTTAAACTTCATCAGTGCTAATGACAACACTTACCCAATATATTTTAAAGTATTTTGGATAGGCTCTCTACTCTGAGGCTTACTAAACCTCCTTCTATTTGCTCTCACTGTTATCAGTGTAAAGTTAGTGTAGTATTGAGAATGGCTGGAGGTGATAGAGGCTGAATATATTTACACAGAAGGTAATGGTCTCCGTGTGGGCTGCTGGGTGACTCAGAGCTGCTCTTTAGTATTCTGAGAAGGTATGTAATTGTCTGAGGGGGGCCGTATCCAGGGTTTATGTCATTGTTCAATACTGTATGTTCATTCATCAGCACTGACCTTGTGTTGGGCCTTTGGGACCTCAATGCATCAGTACCTCATTGTGTTCCTACTAATGGAATGAGCTGCAAAAGTGCACTTGGTTTTGTGGCACGTATTGGCTTCTTTGTGTTTTAATTCGTTCAAGTGCTTAAATCTATAAAGGTAAATTTCCATAGTTCTGAGACTCTTTGGGATCCAGATGAATGAACGTGAACTAGTTTATTTACAATATTTATTTTAATCTCCTTTTAGATTACAACCCCAATTCCAATGAAGTTGGGACGCTGTGTAAAACTTAAAAAAAATACAGAATACAATGATTCGCACAATCCTTTTCAACCTATATTGAACTGAACTAAAATACATGATATTTAATGTTCAAGCTGATAAACTGTATTGTTTTTATGCAAACATTAACTAATTTTCAATTTGATGCCTGCAACACATTCCAATAAAGCTGGGACAGGGACATGTTTACCATTGTGTTACATCACCTTTCCTTTTAACAACAATCAATAAGCATTTGTGAACTGAGGACACTAATTGTTGAAGCTTTGCTGGAGGAATCCTTTCCCATTCTTGCTGAATGGACAGCTTCAGTTGCTCAGCAGTCCGGGGTCTCCATTGTCGTATTTTGCGCTTCATAATGCACCACGCATTTTCAGTGGAAGACAGGTCTAGTACCCACACTCTTTTACTACAAAGTCATGCTGTTGTAACACATGTAGAATGTGGCTTGGCATTGTCTTGCTAAAATAAGCAGGGATGTCCCTGAAAAAGACATTGCTTGGATGGCAGTATATGTTACTGCAAAACCTCTATGTACCTTTCAGCATTAATGGTAAAAAAAAAAAATCACAGATGCTGGCTTTTGAACTTTGTGCTGATAACATCCAGATAGTCCTTTTCCTCTCTGGCCCGCACGACACGACGTCCATGATTTCCGAAAACAATTTGAAATGTGGACTCGTCAGACCACAGCACACTTTTCCACTTTGTGTCATTCCATCTCAGGTGAGCTCAGGCCCAGAAAAGCCAGTGGCGTTTCTGGATGTTGTTGATATTTGGCTTTCTCTTTGCATGGTACAGTCTTAACTTGCACTTGGAGATTTAGCGACGAACTCTGTTAACTGACAATGGTTTCCTGAAGTGTTCCTGAGCCCATGTGGTAATATCCTTTACACTGTTTTTAATAGAGCACAGCCTAAGGGATCGAAGGTCACGTGCAGAGATTTTTCTAGATTCTCTGAATCTTTTTATAATATTATGGACCGTATGTGTCAATTGTCCATTGAGAAATGCTGTTCTTAGACTGTTGGACTATTTGCTCACGCACCTGTTCACAAAGTGGTGAACCTTGCCTCATCCCTCCTTGTGAATGACTGAGGCCTTCGGGGATGCTCCTTTTATACTCAATCATGACACTCACCTGTTTCTAATTTACCTGTTCACCTGTGGAATGTTCCAAACAGGTGTATTTTAAGCATTCCTCAACTTTCCCCTGTCTCAAATCCAACCTTGTGAATCAGTATTAGACAACTAGGTGCTCCTTTTATGCCACTGACGCACTAGTGTGTCTTGCGTCAGCCCTGTGCTTAGCTATTCTCCCAGTGAGTTTGCCTCTTCTTTATGTGGAAAATAATCCGCAGACCCCCTACTTCTCCAATCACCTCAATATATAATGTGCACAGGCGTTTTTTAGCACATTGCCACTTTATTCTACGCTCCAGTGCCACCCAGACTTCACTAGAGGAAGTTCATTATAAGAGTTGCACCCTTGGGCTTCTTAATGAGCCCACTGTCTAATGATAAGTACTGCTTCATTGTAAGATTGTGAAAAGCTTTGCACTGTAATCTTACTAGGAATGTAACAGTAAATGAAATATCATATTATCAAAAGTCCCACAATAAAATTGGCTACTAATACATCAAATTACAAGATCCTTTGCTTTAATGCAGTTTTTTTAATGACAGAAATAGCAAAAAACTAAACAAAACAAAAACAGGAAGCACAAAGATAGACCATAATACTTTGCTCCATTACAGTGAAGACAGCAAGGAATAACTCTTAATCAGCGCATTTATGCCTTAAAACTGCACTATGTAATTTACTTATCTCCTCTGAAACTGTATTACTTTCTTTGGCTAAAGAGTTCCACATGTAACAGGTTAAAGGGCCCATATTACGGTATTTTTTTTAAATCTATGTTATAATGTTATTTCCTCATCTCAAACATACCTGAAGCTGTGTTTTGTTTCATTCACACATGTTTAACAGATAAAACCCTTCATAATTAGGCTGAGTTAATCTCTCAAACATAAAACGGTTCCTCGGTTCCTCCTTGTGATGTCATGTGGTAATACAGGAAGTGCTGCACTGTGTTTTTGTCATGATCCGCACTGTCCGCTCCTGGTTTTCCTCCCTGTGTGCTCTTCCCCCTCCCTCACCTGCCTGTACCTGGAGCTGGGCGGAGCTCTCGGCTCCTCCCGCGCGCACCTGCTCTCCATCTGGCTAATCACCACACCTGCCATGGATAAGAAGAGATGGGGGAAGACACTCAGTGCGAGATTGTCTGTTTGGACTCACCCTGTCTGAGCTGTGTTTGTTTTCACTTGTTCCTGTCATGCTCCGGCCCTGGATGTCTCCTGCCCGCTCTGCCCTACGCCCGTCTGGTCTGCCTGTCGTCCTGTGGTCCCTTCATGTCCCCGGTCCCTGTGTTTCCTGTGTTCCTGCTCACCTGCTCACCTGCTCACCTCCAGATCACCCACTGTTCGTACTTTGTTCAATTGTTACAATAAATACTGTAAATCTGCCACGAGTCTGCATCCCTTGGTCCGCTACACTCGCCCTTAACGACAGTTTTTAAACTCCATAGACCTTCACTAGAATCATTTGGATAATTTCAGCTCTGGAATTCCCAATCTCTAATGAAATAAAGGAAAAGGTAGATGTCAACAACAAAGCATTTTGAGCTTTGAAGACATAGACAGACTACATCTTGCTCAAACATACTGTATGTGAATGAAACAAGTGTTTTTGATTAGGTAATATAGGATGTATCTGTCTCCATGTAAACAAACAGTAATTCAAACAGGCCAGTCAGTTACGAGTCTGATCTGTGGAGAGGTGATGTTGCTCACATTAAGAATGCACGTTTTCGTAACAATAAAAACACCTGTACTTTAAATGCAAGACAGTTACAGTTTATACCACACTGGGGAATATTCCAGAAAAAGCTATAACATCTCCATGGACACAAGAAGTGCACTAACCCTTCACCAGAAAAGTTACATAGTTCAACGTAAAGATGTAAAAGTGCTTAATAACAGTGATTTCTTCTTGCTGTCTTCACTGACACAGAGCAAAAGATCTGTGTATGTTGTTTAATTCTCTGAGTTATGATTCACACCTCAGACTTGTCAAAGCCATTTTAAAAGGAAAAAAGCATACCTTAAGATGTATATTGTAATAATACTGTCCCTAAATAGTGCCTGGTCATATAGGTTTATTTACTGGACAATATGTGCTATAGTTGTTGCAGTGGGGGTGGAGACTGCATTTGAGTAGGTTGTCCCTTCAGATTGGGTCATAGAACACACAAAGTCAAGCAAGTTTGACCGCTGAATGACAATGACTAAGCTGGAACGCTGCATATAATATGAGACTGACATAAGCTGAGGAGAGATGTTGCACACTTGTAAACAGCTCTCTGCCAAAAGAGGTAAAAGTTACATGGAAGCTTCAACATTACAGATTTAATGCACTAGTGGGAAAATATATAACAAAATTAATAATCCAAAATGTAGTTTGATAATTTTCCTAAATATCAACTCCAAATTAAAAGAAATTATAACATGTTTGAAGTTAAAAGACTGATCGATCTCACCCAAATGAATTTCTTATAGAACAAATTCACACTTGCCCCAGTTTGGTCCTGGTTTGATCTTAGTTCTGATTTGATGTAGACTTGGTTTAGTTCTTTTCAGGTCCTAGTTAAATCATTGTGCAGTCCATGTTTGGTTCTAAACTGGACTGGACTGGACTGGACAACTGAAGGATTATACAAATTAAAGACTGTATGGTAATATAGGAAAGTACTATGATTTAATGTTGAAAATCACATTCTATTGTATAAAGAAAGAAGTACTTCCTTTTAATTATCATTATGGTATCTGAATTGATCGATTCCTCATTATCGAAATTGAGTTTTAAATTTCACTATCATGAGAACACTTTTATTTGCATCAATTTTATTTGCTTCTTAGACATTACTAAAATCTGCTCCAGTCTCCAAAATAGACCTGTCCAAGTGATTGCATAAGGCTGAGTCACTTACAGTAATACAGAGGTAAGTAAAGATGCACATACCTAACATATAGCTATACAATCCCCTCCCCCTTTGTCTTCTCTGACCGGAAGTGCTTTAGATGTAAATGCTCACCCCTAGGCCACTCCAGGGTTTAGCCAGGGATCTCATCAATATTTAAAAGTATTTCAGAGCACAAGCAAGTCTGGTGCAGTCAGAAACTCTGCATTTCACTGCAGCAAAAAATACCTCATTTAACTCAACTCATCCCAGATTTTAAAGGTTGGCCGAATGTAGATATAGTCAACGTATGACTGACAAAGAACGATTAGTTAATATTTACTTTACTGAGATGTTTTTTCTTCTTTCATTGTACTTAAGTAGAATTTTTTTGTATGTGTAGTAAATTTTATTTCTCTACATTTGAGAGCAGGTATCTGTACTTTCTACTGCTCTACATTTTACACTTTTCATATGAGCCCAATGAGTACTTTTCATATTCATGTTCTTTTTAACAGCCTGACAAAAATTTTCGTCTTTGAGCATTCCTATTCCCATACTCCTACTGTTAATATAATATTAATCAGTATCGCTACATTTAACACTTCTGTTTGAAAATCTGTGTGAAATACTTACTTACTTACTTTTTACTTGCAAAGTACATGTTTACACGGGTACCTTAATAGTTTTACTTATTTTACTTTAGTAACTTTTACCTGTGTATCTGTACTTTTAAAATTGAGTACTTCATCCACCACTGACATAGGCCTATATATTTCTTTTATTGACAATTCTTATGTTTTATTTAAAGGTACTGTGTGTAACTTTACAGAGGTGTTGTGGAATTTTTAATAGTAAAAACCTTAAAAAATATAAACTCATCAGAGAAGCTGTCTTGAATCAAAAAGTCTGGTTTATTGAATCAATTGTGCATAATCGTCAAAGACCTATTCAAAACAATCATGCCCGTTCAATTTAGTCAAAGTGGCTGGAGACCCCTAGACGTACAAACAAGAGATACATCCGTGCATAACAACAGACGGTGAAGTTTAGGTCAAAGAGATCCATAACAATACAAGTAAAGATTTAAGGTAAAGAAAGCCATAACACATGTCACCTTTATTTAAATTTAAAACCACATTTCAGAACATTCTTCACCGGGATACTGTGGAAGATAATAATCAAAGGAACTACATTTCCATGGCCGTCCTCCAGGCCAAATAAGGGTCTGTTATGAAGCCAACTCTTTTATTTTAATCTATTTTTTGGCTAAAAAGTTACATAGTGCGGTTTTAAACAATTAATAATCAGAGAGTGGAGGACATGTATTGGAACTTAAACTGAAATTTAAAAAGCTTCAGTAGAAATTTTTAAGCTGCAGGCAATATTGGCCAAAAGATAAACTCTCTTTTTCAAATGCCACTGAGATAAACTTATGGGCCTTTGCTGTTCTTATTCATTGATGGAGCTAGTGCTGAAAATAGACTAAAAGCCAAGAAGGGTGCATTTGCTTGGTTTTACAGTATTATGTGTCTGTGGATCCGTTATATCAGATGTCTAGTGTTTGAAATTACTCGCTTTGATGTTGCTGTTGTGTAAGAGACGTACACACAAATCACTGCAGTAAGTAACCACATCTATACTCCACCATACTCACTCTCCAGGCAACATCAGAGTCTCACTGAGCTTGACTTACAGTGCAAAGATGATTAGAGGAATATAAGTGAAGATTGTCATATGTGGTTGGGGGTTCAATTTCCAAGCAAGGAAGGAGTTTTTAACCTGCAGGCTATATTGCTGTAATTATAAACACTGTTTTTCAAATGCCACTGAGATAAACGTATAGGCCTTTGCTGCATTCATTGATGGAGCTGGTGCTGAAAATAAACCCAAGATGACTGCATTTGCTTGGTTTTACAGTATTGTGTGTCAGTGGGCCCGCCATATCGGATGTCTAGTGTTTAAAATTACTCGCTTTGGTGTCCCCAGTGTTGTCGACCTTGTGTACGAGTGAATTACACAAATCAGCGCAGTAAGTAACCACATCGTTACATCATACTCCACCATATTCACTCTCCAAGCAACATCAGAGTCTAGACTGGACTGAGACTTACAGTTGTAAGAATGTTCGTTTCTGGTGTAAGTGTCAAAGAGGACCAAGAGTCTGAAACACAAAGTCAGAAGGGTTTTAATGAGGTACACACAGGTAAAGTGAGCAATGACGCTACGGACTCTGCATATTGACTGATTGTTTTATGATCTTCTTAGAGTGGGGGTCACACATCCCTTAGTGAAAGGGGCTACACATAAGAAGCAGCCTTAATCAAAATGACCAGAACACAGCTGTTGTCCTATTGTCCACACATCCTTGTAAGTCTGCATGACATCTTGGCGATCCCCCACATATTCTATATCCACTGGTGAGCACGTGTTATTTACCTTAGCATTAGTAAATCAAGATACCAATTTGATGTAGTGCTGCACTGCTAGAAAATACCTTATATAGTGCAGAGATGGGTAGGGGAATATAAGTGAAGATTGTCTTAGGTGGTTGGGGGTTCAATCTCTACTATGACCAGTGCATAATAGCCCTAATATTGTGTATCCTTGGGCAAAAGACTTCACCCACCTTGCCAAAGTATGAATAAAAGATGGGTAGCCAAATGGTGTCTGGAGGTGAGTGGAGGAGGTCCAAGTAATTTTCATCTATGTTAAAGCAAGCGAGGACTATAATCTAAAATATGTATAGACCTATTATGACAATGAATGATATGATTTTTTTTCCACTTAACTTTGCAAATAGAACATTGAATTAATATGCAAGGCCTAGAATAGATATAATCCATGTAAAATGGTGAGCACATTTTCTACATTCAGTGAAGTCAATAGTAGCGACGTGTTATTATTTTGCGTGCTAGTGTAGTCCAGAGAGTAAAAAAGGTCATCAGTTTCGATATTTTCTGCAACTTCTATGGGTTATCTTATCTTTAGATTTTATCCACAGATGGCGTAAGTAATTTTAGGTAAATATATTTTGCTTTTTTATCGTGTTTTTTAATTAATTAATTTATTTTTATTTATTTGTCGAATGTGCGGTAGATAGCAGCCACTCAAACGCAGATGTGATTAGCAAAACTATTAGCATGCTAAGCTCAAACGTATAAAACGTTAGTTCTGAAACATTTTGTAAACTACAGTTGCCAATATACTGGTAGATTTTTAAATACTCTATTGTTGGAAGAAGAGGCTACAATATAAAAGCGAAATAAGGCATTAACACACAAGGAAGCTGACTCCAAACAATATTACATCTTTATTGCTGGGAGACTCTTGCTCATAACTTAATAATGCCTAGTGTTTTGTGTTAAGCTGCAGAAGTTTTCGTCAAGGTAGGAAAACCACTTTCTTCAAAATGGAAACAGTTCTAACAGTAGAACTAGTTAGATAGTATCCCCTTGCAGCAAATGTAATAAGTTATTGCAGGCAGTATGCAGTCATCTCTACGTTGAGGATAAGTCGGCCATGTCCCAGTCCTTTTGTGATCTAAAATTTTCATATTCTTCTTGATCTTGCAGGTTTTCTCTTGGTTAAAAGCACACACAGCTCTCCTGATAGCTAAACCAGCATTATCAATTACTCCCTGTCTGCTGCAGCAAATATCCTCCCTGCTCACACAGCAATTCACCGGCCAAGGCAAAGGAGAGGAGGAAAACCAACGAGAAAGTGACAAAGCAGGTGGTAAAGTGCCGGTTTACGGAGACAGGGGGAAAGTAACAGGTAAGACAATAAGGGCGGAAGTGCTTACAGCGATAAACATTATATGGCCCTTCTTGAGGCGATAACCGAGCTGCAGGCTTGCACCTTATGACTCTGTATACCATAGCTTGGATCAAAATTTCTGTAATGAATGGCTGGCAGCTCGTGTCCTTATTTGGCCGTCACACTTTGCCAAAGCACAAGTTATGAATTACATACTGGTCGCCCTCCCAGTTTTACTAATTGATATTACAGACAGCAGGCACTTTTGGTTTTATCATAATAGAATTTTTCAAAGTAAAGAATAAAAAGACTTTTGGGTTTAGAGTTAATGTTCAGGAATATAAGTGTCAGGATTTCTTTATTGTCATTTGAGGTTGGAGAAGGAATATATAGTTATTGTGCAGAATTGAAGGAGAGGGAGTTGAACTAGATGACCCCTGGAATAAGAGACACCTATAAGAAATCAGATACCCAGACCAGACAGGCCAGTGGACAGAGCAGGATGGAAACACCCAGTTCAAGGATTTTTTTTTTAAACTCCAGTATACTGTAAATGATATATCAGGTTTGACAATCAGGGTGGAAATGCTTACAGAACCCCTTAAAGATGTTTATTTTACATATTTTTCTACTACTACTATATATCGTTTGTCTAAATAAGAGTAAAAATAATTACATGAGCTCATATTTCACAGAGAACATTGAGAAAAAAGTTATCTGAAATACAATATTATGTTGTGTTAATGTCCTTTCTTCTCTCCTCCTTCTTTTACCCACTCTTTTAGTTTCTCTGCTTTGGTCGTCTCCTTTTCTGAGGAGCCAACGCCCAGTTGCTGCAGTGCAGCTCACTTTCCTGTTTCCAAAAATGTGCCCCCCTCCCTCGCCTGCTTTGAGCACTCAGTACCCCTGTCTCTGCAGTGTGGGCGATGGGACAGCAGGACGACTTTGGCCTAAAAACACAATGCAAAATATTTATGAATCTCCACGGGACAACTTTTTATATCAAAACAAATCTGTCAGTCTTCAAAGAGCAAACTTTTTATATTACTTTATTTGATGGTCTGCCCTCCAAAAACAGCTCTTATGCTTTGATCTTGTGGTTCTCTTTTACTAACTTCAGAAATTACCACCTTCACTTCACTATATTGACGTTAATCACTTTGTTAATTATTAAGTTTATTATCTCTAACATAGATTGACAGTGTCCCACTGTCCGATGGGTCTAAATGAGACACTGGACAGAAAAAAATAAAACATCTCACTAAAGTAAACTTCATGAACACTGTTGATTTGACTGTCACATCTGCCATTGTGTACTTCCTGATGATGCAATGTTTTGCAGAAGCTCTACAAAGCAAACACATTTGCTCTGTTGTTGGTGTGGTATAAAAGGAAAGCATGTAGTCGATGGGCATCACAAGTCTTGTCCTCAAATGCTCTTCAGCGCCGTCAGGTCGTGCCAGGTAATCTATCTCCAGAGGTCAGCAGATTCCCGGCAGCAACAAAAGAAAAACACACAGTGTTTGGGGATGCCCAGTATGTCTGGTGTGAGACTCAGACTCTTGTATTCATGACCATGGCAGTGGTCGACAATACAAACAGGTTAGGGAGCTATCGAGAGGTGCTGAAAATATATTTCCTATTGCTAATTATCCTATCACTAGAAGGGTGAAAATGGTTTTGACAGTGGAAAAGGACACAATGAGAGATACAGAAGTACTGCATGAGCTAGTTCCTCATCAGTGTTTCAGACAAAGAGAGAATGTTAGCGTTATTCTTCTCCTGACAGGAAGCTGCTATGCAGTAGTGGCATCTTGGCTTGCACAGGAGTGACTCTGTGATAATTTCTGGGAGCCTGCCAACAGACTGTCGCCCCCCAGTGTTGTAAAGCCCTCAAAGCGACTTGAGCGCCCAATGAGTTCCAATGACAAATAGTTTGTAAAAATGCTCATGCACAGCATGCCATTACATAAAGAGATTTTAGTCATTCATTTTGGTGCAGGATCAATCAATTTCTCAGATACATTTAGCCATCTGCTCCAATGATATTATTAACTGTAGTGTTAATTGTGCATGACAGTTTCAACTTGAGAGAAACATTTGACAATTGCAATCACTTATTGCCTAATATGATCACATCTTAAATATATTATTAGTGTATGGTCTAAGTAGTGTCAAACTTATATTGCATACTTTTACTGACATCTACAGGCGAAGGCCTGTAAGCAACATGCAGCAACATATGCCACAAAGCTAAGGCTCTTGTTGAGATGTGTTGTCTTGTCGTGTTCTAAAAAAACATCTTAAAAGTAATCATGAATCATGAGTAAGTAAGTAAATTAGAACATATTAAAGAGATACATTATAACAAGTATAATTGACAATGACACTGCCATTTAGATGTAATGTAAAACATTCACAGGTGTTTTTGTGTTTGTTGTGGGGTTTGTTTCTTTTAGAGTTCCTGAAAGGTTTTTGAGAGAAAGACATTGTCATTGGTAAAGGCAGAGACAACCATCATCCAGAGAGAGGATTGCATACCAATGGTATGTCTGTTTCTTTTAGTCATATACACTCACAGTTGGCATTGACATTGATCATGTAATATTTTACTTTACTTATATTCAATGGTATGTGGTGTTGTGTCCCACAGGCCAAAACCGAATTGCCCATGGCCCATCTCTCAAATATTAAATACATATTTTTCTCTTGTTTACTGGTTTAGTCCTTGTTTAGACCTGGTTGAATTATGGATTAGTTCTGGTTTAGTCCTAGTATAATTCTAGGTTAGTACTGGTTTAGACCTGATTGATACTAGTTGAGTTCTTGTTTACTACTGGTTCAGTACTGTATCGGCAATTTTGCAGTGCAATATTGGTAAACACTTGTATTTTATTTTGCACAAAAATTGAATAGAACAATTATTTTTATCATTATACATAATGTTTGTATAATGTTTACATAAGTGGTGGTGTGTTGTGCACCTATCTGGCCCAGAGGCCATGGCCCTGTGAAAAAGCTAGCCTTTAAAAAAATGAACTTGAATAGCCTTGGTTTAAACCATGGAGTTTTCATAAAGCAGTAACCTTATTGTCCACTAGATGGTGCCCTGACACAACAACCAAAATGATTCTCTAGCCTACAAAACAGACTAGTTTGAATGCTCTTGGTTCTTGTGAGCCCGGGCTTGAGAACATTATCTACGAACTTTTATCACAAGGTAAGTGGATACAAAAATAACTGTAATTTATGAAGCGTTCTCTCACATGATGATGAATTAATTCATTAGTAATATTTAATCGTGTTTTTTAATCTTCACATCTATGAAATCTAGGCTGAAAGCAATTCAAATAAATACCTTAAATAGGTTGGACTGAGATTTTGTCCTGAAACCAGAAACCCTTTGAATACCTGTTTAACGAATGTTATAATATGTATGACCAAATACTGGCAACATAATATTTAGCTTTCTTCTAACATTCTTTAAATACATTTTAAATATATTATAACATACTTCTCTCATCTTACTAGCACTGAATAGATGCATCAAACATTTATGCATACACTCGTGTAATGGATGCAAAGAGGGAGGAAATGGAGATTTAATTCTTACAAAACATAGTATTCTTTCTGACATATTGTTCATGGCACAAACTCATATCTGTACCTTGCTGTCCCACCTGATTGCCTGTGTTTTTCTGTCACAGATGATGAGAACCTCTGGCACTGCTTCACAGAAGGATGAGGAAACACATATCTGTTGTACAAGCTCACTCACTGATCTGTCTCCTCATTCGTTTTCAGGAGGGAGGTGCCATGGCTAGAAGAAGGGAAGACGTGATGTTTGGGAAGCTGCTGCTGTTGCCCTATTTTTTGATAAATGAGTTATGTAAGCTCTAGCAACAGTTATTGTTTAAACCACACAAAGCAAATCTATAATAAGAAAAAGAGACATGTAAAACAGATTGGTGAATGAGCTCTGCAGCAAATTCCCATCGTCATGAGCACACTGCGTGACTGCTCTGTGCAGGCAGAGGGAAGGAGGGAGGAGAGAGGAACAAGCGGAGGAAGGTAGGATACAGAGAAGGGGGAGGGGAGCCAATTCAGCGCAGTGCAAGCTGACTGTACGCGTAGCAGCCGCGGCACAAGCAGCACCAGCCCCACCACTAGCTGTAGCATCTTTGTTTGTGGTGCTGGAGGCTATCTGGCTGTAGCATCTCTGTCCTCCCTCACTCTCTCTCTGCTCCCTGCCTCTGAAGCACATGCGGTGCTGGCTGTCAGAGGAGAGGGAGTAAGGGGCTCCAGGGAGAGGGCCACGGGAAGAGCAAACAGGGCCCACATCACAGGAGGCTGGAGCCACGCTGAGAGAAGCACAAGCACCACCAGAGCGGCACCATGGCACAAGCCGCCAAGCAGCTCCGCAAGACCAAGGACCTCGCGGAGGCCGCCGCCCAGGAGCAGAGGGAGAAGGAGGAGGAGAAGATCAAAAAGAGAAATCGATCCAGGGACCGTAGACGCAAGGTATGGCTGAGTGTGTCTCCAGAGACATCCCTCCACCTGTGATCTCTTTCTATGCTGCTCTCGTTCTTACTGTATGCAGTGGTAGGGAGATGCAAATGACAGCTTTAATTACACGCTTCTTGTGGTCTCAGCTGCCGTGTGGGGCTCACATTCCAGCCCACATTTTCTTGTACAGGTGGCTCAGGGAAAGACGTACTGAATATAATGTCAATGAAGACACGCTAAAGGGGCTGAAAATGCCCATCCTATAATGAACATGTAGTTACATGGTAGATTTATTTGACTGGCTTATGCCTATGAGTATTGTGCATATTTTTGTCATGACTTTTTCATGAACATGTTATGCCTGTTTAGCTTTTCCCACCAAGCTGTGTCTCAGATCTGGTGTGTTGTCCCATTATTTTCATTGTGAGATGCAAAATGGAGGAAGATCAAGGAGATGCACTTGTCGGTGCACAATCACATTTTTAGTGAGTGATGTCTATAATTACCCTTTTAATATGAATACAATGGTGAATAGGGGCAGACGTGAGAGTTCTCTGTGAGCCTTCTTCTGCTCCCTCCCTTTCTCTGCACTTGAGCGGTGCCTTTGGAGCACGTTTTATTGGCTTGTGCTGGTGCTGTCTTGCGCTACTGCATGCAGCCAGTGGCATGATTTATGATAATTGTATCAGATGGTGTTGGTGAATTCATGAATTGTGATTTAAAGTTTGTTTTACCTATAAATGATAGGAGATTGATAGAATCATTTTTGTTTTTAAAGACATGCATATTTAATGTGTACAAGACTTGACTGGCTTTTAGATCTCCTCATAATGGAGGTTGGAGTTAAAACAGGGTCCATTCATTTATTTTATCACTGCTTTTTCATATATTATTCAAATGTGTACTAGCCATCAGATTTAAAAGATTTTCATGAGTTTCTGCTACAAACACTTGATTGTTACATGTAGTCAAAACAAAAAAATTAGAAGCTAAGCAAGATGTGGAGGCAAAAAGCAAAAGGAGATACATAGTGCATTGTTTTAAGTGTGTTGTTAATTACAGTTTCAATTAGTTGTAAGTTTTGCTCAGAAGCAGCTTGATCCATCTGACTTCCTACTCAAAGGTCATTGACTGCTTCTGTAGCAGCTGAGATTATATCACATGATGAGCAGTTGGGTAGTGATGCTGTTTTAGAATGGGCAAAAAAGCACAGCAACACATCACTTGTTTTGCTGAATAAGCTGCCTGCCACAGAACTGCAAAATCTCAGATTTAGGCTGTATGTATAGCCTTTCGTGTACACGGGGATCCCTGCTACATTTTCACTTCTATGCTATGACCTAGATGCTATTAAAGGTCCTTAATAGATCATCTAACCTTTGTTGCATCTGGTAGGGAATGGATATGCAAGATGTGTACACAGTTTTTACACACTCTCATTTAGATGAATTGCTTATGATGGCTTAATTACGTAACACTTTTTTTTTTTTACTCACTAAAATTATGTTGGAAAATACTATAGTATTAATATATTTTTGTAGTAATGATGGACAGAATAATTGCTGGTAATCTTTCTGATAACACAAATTTTCCTTCAGGCCAGTGCTGTAACAGTGGTCCTACAGATTGAGTAATGTGTGTGTGTATGCGTGGTCCTGTGTGCTGTGTGCAAGGGCTTTAGGGTATCTATTGCACTTACGTCATCAAGTAGATACCCAACCCCAATTAGCCAAGACAAAAGTCCTTTCTTTGTCATTCTGTACTGTACAATCTAATAACATTAATAGGTGTTTATTCAGTTTGCTGTGTAGTAATCTTTAGACTGATAATACACCAATATGTTGATTAGTTATTGAAATACAGATAGAACTAGTTCAAATCAAGCCGTTTTGGAAATATTAGTCATGTACTGCAATATTCAGTTTTACTACGAGTTGGGCTGTGAAATTGATCAAATTTTAATCGAATCAAGATCAAGGTTAAGATAGAGAATCATTTCAAATTGTCAATGATCAGCTTGGGACTTTTTAATGTAGAGGTATATAGCCAATCCACTGGCAGTAAAACATGTGGTTTGGAGAAGAGTTCAGACTTTGGAGGAAGAAATTTGACTCTTTTGTGTCACAGACTGTATAGTTTATGATGAAGAACTTAACAATGAAACACACTTCATTTGATTTTAATAAGATAAAATTAAAAAAAGGTCAATACTAAGAAAATATGATTTGTGATTCCCCAGCCCTAACTAGGAGGCTCCAATGAAATGTGACCACAGAGCTCATAAATACCAGCTTCAATGGGCTGGTAAGATGATAAACTCTACCCCACTATGACCTTCCATACGCAGTAAAGAATGGAGAAGCCATGTTCATTCAAATCTCATCATTAATAATTGAATATATGGGTTTTCTGTTCAGTGACATGTCAAAGAAAATCACTCAATGCATTTAAGGGGTAGAGACCATTAGCTTAGTAATGTCTTTCTTTTTAAATTTAGGAAAGATTTATCAATAAAACTAAAGTTATTACAGTGATGTTACAAACAATAGTACTATGTATAGTCTGAACTATGCACCATGTAACTTTTCTGGTGGCTTGTTCGTCACCATGGAGATTTTATTGCTTTACCTGAAATATTCCAAAATATGGTATTAAATCTATTTAATGTGCATTTATTAAATTACAGGCGTTTATATAGCACAAGGATACATTGAAAAAGCATGCATTCTCACTGGGAGCACAGTCACCGCGCCACAGGTCTTAGATATATGTTGTTGGGTTGTCGAATCTATCTAAATTAGACATTCATTTGAGCAAGTGACCATAAATAGAATAGAATTTGAATTGTCTGTATCAGAACAACTATAAGACCACATAGACTAGTATACACTACTATGGAAACTACCTGAAAAATTGCACAGATATAAGGCCACATATAAATGAAAGTACTACAATTTAATGATGAAAATTAAGTCCTACTGTCTAAACGAAGAGTGTTTTTTTTATTCTCATGGTGGCATTGAAATAGGTATTGTGTATTGAAAAAATGTTTTAGTATCATAATCAAATTTGAAATTTTAGTATTATGACAACACAAATATTTTGAATGCCATATTGTGGAGTTTTCTAGGCAAAGCAATAAAATCTCTGTGAGAAAAGATGGTGGCGGACTGGGACACCAGAAACGTTACATAGTGCATCTTTAAAAAAGCCTCAAGCTGATCATTGACTTATTGCACAACCCTAGTCTTAGTCTGGTGTTTTGGCATTTTAGCCCCTTTGAGAAAAGAAGAGGCAAGGTCAAGCAGCCCAGCCCAGCGCAGTCTATATTTACCTGGCTGCCTTGGATTACAGTGCTGCGCCGCTCCCATCCATCTCCACCACTTCAGTACTCCACCAGCACCTGCTCCCATAGACACCATACTGTCTGCTGCTGGCCGTGAGCTGTACCTGCTTAAACAAATGCAGCAGTATTCAACAACAGGATCCTGAGTGGTGATATTTATCAGACTGTTTGAGCTTTTATCTCAGCCCTGTGTGTTATTTTGATCTAAAGTATCAGGGAGTTTGAGATAAGGAAGCTGGAAGGATCATAGTTGAGATATTTAGACGTGTACTCTATGAAGCCGTTCTTGCTTTTTTCTTAACCTTCTGGACAACACATTCTGGGTTGTCTAGGCCACAATGCAAATTTTTAGAAGAAGTAGAGCATACAAGAACAGCAACAATGCAAAAATGTTCAATTTAGAATATTTTTAAGAGTTACAATGTTCATAATATATATATATATTTTTTTGTAAAGACACATGTCTTCCTGCTCCTTTCAGCAGCACTTCACATGAGACACATTGTTCCAAGAGGCACAATTGTTGTTTCTCATTTTGTTTTTACATTCAGGACAAATGTTGCTGTGTTCAGGCACTTCATAAATAGTTTTTGCAAATCATTATTCAAATGTTTTATCAAAATTATTAAAATGTCCACATATGAGGACATTTATTTTACATCACTTTTCTCAGAAACTACATAATGTAAAAAGATAATTCTTTGTTTTTACACTCATCAGGTCCCAAACAGCCCAAATAACAAAGAGAAATGAATAAAACATGTCATGTAAGAGCTCGGGTCTTGTAAACTGGTAAAACTGGTATTGTTTTGATTTTAAACAAGGTCTTAATAGGTTGTGCTCATGCCCTAGAATTTGATGATTTTCTGATGGGGGGTTTGAGGGTGTATAATTCTTTCTGTTTTTGCAAGATATATCAAAAAACTAAATATTATTTGTTGGGAATTGGCTTAACGAACTTACCTAATTAAGTTTATTAAGTCCTTTCAACTGACTTCAGTCATATTTTTGGGGTTGAATAATGGCACCACTTTCTGATGCTATTGGGGGAAAAAAAAAGTCACGCTTGTTCCTTTTGTGCTGACAGAGAATACGTTGAACTTCATGGCAGTTTTTGTTTCATTGATTGGCCCAGTAATTACAGACATTTACCAACCAAGTCAACAAATCTGCAAAAGCAAAGTCGACCATAGAATTCTAACTGGTTCTTCAGCTCAGTTTTAATTTCTAGACAAATTACCAAAAACAACTGACTGAAATATGTCACTATTCCAATTGAGACATCTCACTGATTTTTAAAATGTATTTTATCGAATAATACATGTCTTATTACATTATAATAGTCTAAGATCAAATTGACATTTCTGTTCGATACTCAAGGTCACTTTGCACTTACATGACTAGCAAAATGTCATGGGCAGGGTGACGCGTTACCATATTGAATAAGATAAAGCAGGATTTAAACTGACAATGACAATAACCTGACCTAAGTTTATGATTTGTTGACCGTCACAGTGCTACAGTTTTGTATGTTGATGTCGTAGGTGATTTGTTCAATGAGCTGTCCCTGATATAGCCTCGTGTGGGACCCAGTTAATCTGAAGATCCATCTCCATAGTTAGCAAGGCCGGCCCTGTGCACATGCAGAGGGAGGAGTCGCTGCTGTAAATCTATTGCCACCAAGTTTATTGTGACCTCAGGGTCATGTAGCTGGCAGTCAGGGGTGACGGATGTTGCCATGGTGATTACAGTGAGTCAGGATAGATGGGGGGGCAGATTGAGAGATGATGAGATGGATGTGGCCGTTCTTCAGATTATTCCAAGATGTATGACTGTTGTTGACTTGAACCCATGGAAACATCTTGAACTGCTGTTTTTTTTGTTAATGTCGTTCGAACCCATTCCCAGATGTTTGATTTCTATTGATAAGTTGTTAATAGTTGGATTTGAGGGGTTAATTGCAATATAGTATGATTTTAAATCAGTTTTAGATCTAGTATTTAGACTTTATTTGTACATTGCTGGATTGACACAGTTGAGATAAATAAGTGGAAGCTTTAAAGGCACTAAATAACTTTTCTGGTGGGGAGGTCCACCACTGACACGTCTTATGGAGATATTATTGCTCTGCCAGAAATGTTCCACAATATGGGGTTACACTCACATATCTCGCATTGTAGCCCCTGTACTCAATTACATTATGTTTTTATTGCTCAAAAAATACCTCGAAGAACTTCCACTCCTACTGTGGCGTCAACTGCTTGTCTAAATGTGAAGTGCTATTTATCTGCAATTTTATTTTCACATTACCATTACCAAAAAGTTTGATTTGTTAAAACTGGACGCACTAAAGGATTGTAATCTATTAAATTAAATGCTATTAAACCTTTGAATTAAGGTTAATTAGCATTTCACTGTTGGTTGGTTATTGTGTCAGTAATCGTAAATAACTGTAAAACTATGATGTCTTGACTCACAATAAGTGCAGCACTACAATGTTATATCTTGACATCTCTAAGGCATAAGCAACTTATGTCAAAACATTTCACTTAACTATCAACATAAGGATACTTCTCTAATGGCTTAATTTAGCACATTAGAACAGTGGTGGCTCTTTCCAAAAATCATTAGTGGAAGAGTGAAACAGATACTAGCTGGCACTCTGCCCCACACTGTGATATGCGCCAGCTTGCACACACAGACCTGAGCAGGGCATTATGTAATGGAATTAGTGCTTCTCAAGGTCTGGAGCCTGGTGTGGTCCACAGCAGCCCGCTAATGCACCAAGGCACACCCTGACTCCATCACTATCTGTGCTAACCTAAACACTTTCACAACATGTTTAGCTAATGGACACTGTGTGAGAGAGAAAATTAGCTTTTGTGTGAAGAGCCATTAAAACTTTGAAGATGAGAAAGGGCAACCTTCTATAGGTGAAGCTGTGTGTGTCTTAGGCTCATGAATGGCTTATGACTGAAAACATTTATTGCTAACTACTACTACTAGCACGATTTGGGGATTTTTGGAAGGTAATTTCATTTAAAAAGGATATTCGAGTAGACCTATTATTAATACGAAAGTACTGCTGAGTTGTACCATGTAGATTGATGAAGTTTTATCTTGAATATTACAGATTTGTCCTTAAAGCTCTTATCATTCCTATGCATGCAGTATTATCATTCAGACCAAATTTCACTACACTGATATGATTTACATATTTTAATTCCAAAAAAATTACTATATTTGCAAGTAATTTTAAATGAATTGTGAAACTCTATCTTTCATGTAACCAAATAAGAGTAGAAACTATATAACAGAGCTATTAGTTGTACAGTTTACACTGTTTTATTGATTGTGTGCAGCCTAGAATTACTGAGCTATATGGAGTAATGTGTTTGAAGAAAGCAGGCCTGTTTGTTATAATGCTCTTAAAGGTTAAATCATTGGAGGAGCAGATGTTTACCACTGAAAGAATGATATATTGACTCGTGCAATTTACCCAGAACAATTGAACTGTCAAAGCCATGGGTCCACCCCACAAACAAAAAACACTATTTATTTTGCTCAGGTTTATTGCAAATGAGACCATAAACAGTGGAAAACTATAAAAAGGTTTTGACAAACCAGCTGTCACTCATTTTAGACTGAAAAAACAGCTAGGGCAAAGAGCTATGCCAATACATCACTGTTGATTTTTAAGAGCATAAAATGTGATTTGAAGACTTGATTGTAATAACATTTTCGTTCGTTATATATCTACGTTTTAACATTAGATAACCAGGTACAAAATATTAGGTTCTTGGATTGAAAAAAACTATTGAAAATCAGAAAATAATACACAAAACAATACAGAAACTAGTATTGAAACTAAATTCTCATTTGAACAAGTAATGATAATAAAAAAAAAGCTGTGTCAGAACAAGTATAACATGACATAGATTAGTATACTCCAATGGACCACTATGGAACATAACAGGATGACTGAGGGTTTACACAGATAAAAGGCCATACCGTAGTATAAAAAAGTTCATTTATTTAATGTTGAAAATGTAAAAAAAAATATATAGTTTTTATTATCATTGTGGTATCTGAATCATTATTGAGTAATTGAGTTTGAAATCGAGTTTGAAATTTTACTATCATGACAATACTACTAGGTACAAATCAGCAGATTCCAAGCAAACAGCCACTATACAAATGCACCGAGCTGGAAAATCCACACTGCACATAAATAAATACTGCATTGCTTATTCAATTTTAAAACGTACTTGGATGATAGTGAGGTCTATATGTTTGTCCTTGCCCTGGATGCTTTTCTCGATGAGCTACATCTGTTACTGTTACTCTACTGCAACACTAATTTTTTTTGTTCAGTCATGCCATTTCTGAATTAAAGCAAAATACATACAGCATAGCACACAATATAAAGAGGGTTGAGAGCTTTTTGGGTGATACAATATTACACATTAGCACATTATGTAGTCCCACTCCCTAAAGCCTGTCAAGTCAGCCTATATTGAGAAATGATTAAACAATTTGCTTTCTCAAATCCAGGACATGCTGTAGTCTGTTTAGATGTTAGCAAACACACTGAGCCATGAACCAGTATGTAAACAGGAAAGATAAGCAAGAGATGAGTCCTTCAGCTGACCAGAAATTATAGAGTAAAGAAGATATTTGAAAATGTCTTACAGAATAACAGGTCATATTTTCTCAGTGAGGTTGCCAAGAGTTGCAGTTGCCACTCATAATTGAGTCAGCTTAAGAGATATGATGTTACAGCTATTGCTTTACCATAATCCAATACTGGCCACAAGATATTGATTTCATATTGATTGTTGCTGTTTGACCAACCTGCACTGTGTCACAACATGTAACATTCTGTATGACTGAATGATGCCTCTGGTCTTATGCAAGCTGCGAGTCTTTTTAAAGTCCAACCAAGGCCAATTTTACAGTCCATGTTAATTTTACGGGTTACTCAATGGCTATAATGTTCTTCAGCGCATTTGATTTGTTTATTGACTTTATTGTCCTCATAGAAGGAATTTGGCTTCTGCATTTGACAGTCTCTTGGGACAACCTGACAAGAGCATTAGGTGACCGCAATGCTGCACCCAGACAGGGGCCATCTACAGATCTTGAGCCAGACTTGGTGAGGATTACAACGCTGGAGGGTTAGCCGATTAGCAAGTTTTTGGGTTGGATTAGAGTCAGTGGTTGTTTCTAGTGTCAGATAAACTCCATTCTTTGTATCACTTCTTTTATCAACAGAAGTACAGAGGTACCTTCAAATGTTAGGCTTACACTCAAGAAACTGCCATCTTAACTTTGCCATTCAACCACAAAGTTTTGCTCTGCTTAACATAACCTTTCATATGTGTCACTTCTCTTCCATTAGTTATGGCTCTCATGTATTGGAAATGCATGGTTGCCTGGTTGTTGCTTTACTATGCAATATTTTATTTTAGTCAATCTTCTTATGATCACAGGCATTTTGTAAGCAGCACAAAGTTGGCTTAAATGTGATTTAAGAAGGTTTTAACCCAATCCATCATAAGAAGTCTTATGATGATTGGTTTGCGAAAGCTGCACTAATGACAGAGGAGTTAAATGACTTGAATCAGACAGTAATGACTTCCCTGGTGGAACATATTTGGCGTGGCTGCTTATGTCGCTCTTTTGTTTACTTCCTGGTCGCCTTTATTACCAAAGTCACAAGAACATGGACCAGAGCCAGTGACTTAATTACACTCGCAGTTAACATCTTTTATCAGTGCAGTCATGCACTCACTGCCCCGGCCTAAGCCTCATTCACAGCTCTGATGGCCTGCTCAAATTAGAGATGGGACGTTTATGCGATGATATCATGAAGATGGAGGACAGCCATAGGACAGTGTATACCACAAGGACAAAAGTACAGTATCCTCCTCTAATACTGGCACTCCTGATAAACATTGTTGTGACATATATTTGGGTTATTTTTCTGAGACTTTCTGACCCCAAGAATCGAACAATTCTGCAGTACTTCACCAGTGATATTGAGTTGACGCATGTTCTTTTAGGGATGGATTTATCCATATATCCATATATCCATATATCCATATATCCATATATCCATTTATCCGTATCCGTATAGCTAATGGGGCACTATGTACATTTTCTGGTGAAGGTGTCTCCATTAGAGATATGAGACTGATATATCAATATTTATCATTTGGCCATTCTGTATCGTATTGACTATTGACCTTAATTCTCCTGCATAGGCATACTATTTAATTTTGGCTCCCAAATTGTATAAAGCTTAATTTTAATACTTTAGTGTGGTGAGGGCATTGCACAAAATGAGATTACATTGCTCCATAATAGGTTAGTGGTATAACAGGGTTGTGAATGTCCAAAAATTATTTTATTGAGATGATTTTTTTTCTTATTGTACTGCAGTAAAATCTATAGACAATATTTAAGTTTGCAGTAATTTTAAATTATTTATGTTGGGGGATAATGATCAAATTTGGCCCTATATATCAGCCTGAAAATATCAGCAGAGCTTATTGGCTGTTCTGAACTGTAATACAGTATCGTCATTAGCCATAAAAGAAAAAAAAAACATCTCTAATCTCCAGGGAGATGTTGTTGCCTTTCCTGGAATGTTCTACAGTGTGTCAACACTGCATCTATTCAATTATAGGTGTTTTCTCACTGTGTGTGACATTGCCTCAGATTTGACCTGTTGCTTGGGCTGGTGGTGTCACTTGTATTTCACCATGGACATAGAAAAGTTTAATACCATACTGTGGAACATTCTAGGTAAAGCAAGAAACATCTCCACTAGATCTTTTCTATTATATTTTAGTGCATCTTAAATTCTTAAATAATCCCCCAATGTACAAGAGGCATGGTTGGACAATTTCCTGATTTTGTGGCAACCAGGTTTAGCAATAAAAAAACTATATTAATACATCATGTTTTACTCTTTTTTTCAATGAAAGCACTGTTTTATGCTATTTTTGAGCAAACAGATTATCATTTTTTATCTACCATCTTTGCACGAATTTCTCAAGCTTGCCAATTATATTAGTGGATGGCACTGTATGCTTGTATCACGCTGTGTCTATTTATATCTTTGACAAACGTAGCGTCAAGTGTTTGTGGATTGTGGTTGGACGGTAATGATTCACGAGCCTGACTCAGCTGTTTTGAGACAAAGTGGCTGTCTGACGGTGTGATGGGGTTACACTGCGGCCCCTGCCCCTCTGCTCCCATGGGGAACGCCAAGGTGAAGCGTAAAACATCCATTCCTGTTGAATATTTACACTGCATGCATAAAAACATGTCTTTAATCCAGAAGCTCAGGTTTCTTCCTCATCATCACTATCCAGACCTTCAAACTGGCTAAACAGGCCATTACCTTTTACCAAACTTAACAAGAAATCAATGGAGGAGATGGATTACAGTTCAAATTGATGGAATACAGAGTGCCGGTGTTATCATCATTAGCATTAATCAAATGAGTGGGTGTTAATTTGTTGAAACATGGATACCCATCACCCACTTTACCTACAGGCTAGCTCCAGGGTTTTTCTTTTTTTCTTTTTTAAATCTCAGTTCTCACCCCTTGTTGGTGCATAAACTTACATAATAAGGAAGTACTCATTAGTGGTGCTTTCCACAAGTGACAGTCTTACCATAAAATCCAAATGTTGCTAACAAACAAGAATATTGCATGAACTGGTCTAACTATGTTTTTAAGTTTATGAAGATTTATAAGAATAATGGCAGGAGGAGTAATGGGTGAGCTAGTGTAAGATTTGGAAGTGAATTGTGAATTGCATTTGTACTTTTTCTAAAAAATCGAGTTTACTATTACTTTTCTGTATACATGTTTGTAATTGCATGAACTCCTGTGGTCTTGTTAGTGCAATTTAGATTAGATACCTGATCAGAAATATTTATAAGATGAGCCGATACTGATTTCTGATATATGCTACTGTGGCTACCAATACCGATACTGATATATCACCCATCCCTAATTTAAAGAGAGTTTTTGTCAGTGCCACACCTTGCCACTTAAACTTTATTATATGTGTTAGTCTACTAATCGATACGCAGTTTAGTCTACTACAGCCCCACTGTACTGTACCACGATTAAGTGTCATTCAGTGTACTAAGAAACTATGCCCAGAATCATTGGCCGAATGATGAATAGTATTGATGGCCCTCCAAACCAAGTGGCTCTTTCAGCAAACACAGTGTGTCAGCTTGTCTGGTCCTTATTTTTAGCTCTCCCTGGTGCATAGGGGTTATTATAGCCCAGGCTTTGGAGAGGGCTCTGTGACTTCTCATTGTACATCAAATGACACCTTTTCTGCTGGCACTCGGCCTTGTTCACCTGCTCCCGAGTCTGAATAAAGGTTACTCTAATTTGTGCAGTAAAGTGAGACTGTTCCATATTCCCTCTAGTTATTTACTTTGATGTGGACTACATTGTAGCTGTTTGACTAGAGACTGATTTGAGACTGATCGGATGCATTACAAATTCTTACATCATGTCTGAGAACATGTTTGTCATTAAGATTGCTGTACTTGCATTGACCTACTTACGGGGTTGGATGTGACAAGGAGTTGTTTATCTCCCATTTTTTTCCTCAATATGCCTCAAATCTAGGACTGCATGATAGTTTTCTATCAATAATGCAATAGCCGGATTACTTATAAACGTGTCCTCTATCCTCATAACACTTCAGTTACAATCCATATAGGGCTTGGGAGATATGATTAAAAAAATGTATATATATTCATTGATCTCTCGTGATTTTTTATTAGATTTAATTTTGTTTTATTAAAAACTACAAACATGGGTTTCATTATTAATTTCCTGAACATAAATGGCAATAATTAACTTAACTTAAACTTTAACAGCCACATCAAATCAGTAACATCTGCAGTGTTTTACCACCTAAAAAAACATTACAAAAATCAAAGGTATACTGTCCAAGCCAGACTTAGAGAGACTTATCCATGCATTTGTCTCCAGTAGGTTAGACGACTGTAATGGCCTGCTCACTGGGCTCTCCAAACGTGCGTTATGACAGCTGCAGTACATCCAGAACACTGCTGCTCGGGTCCTGACCAGAACCAGGAAGTACGAGCACATAAGTCCTGTACTCAGATCTCTGCACTGGCTCCTGTAGCTCAAAGAATAGACTTTAAAGCAGCTCTGCTTGTGTATAAGTCTCTCCATGGCCTAGTACCAAAGTACATCTCTGAAATGTTAGTGCCATATGAACCATCTCGCACACTGAGGACTTCGGGGACAGACTTCCTGCTGGTGCCCAGAGTCAGGACTAATCATGGGGAATCGGCGTTTCAGTTTTATGCAGCTAAAACCTGGAACAGTCTTCCTGAAGGTGTGAGACAGGCCTCTACTTTGACAATGTTTAAATCCAGGCTCAAAACAGTTCTGTTTAGCTGTGCATACGACTGGAAGCTTTTTATTCTGCACTCTTCTCTTTTCATGTTAATTTTATGATGATTAGCTGTGATTATTTATGTTTTTATTTGTGTGATTTTAATGTCTTTCTTATTCTGTAAAGCACTTTGAATTACTTTGTGTACGAATTGTGCTATACAAATAAACTTGCCTTGCTTTGCCAATTAGAAGAAAAATAGTTAAATTAATTTCACCAAAGTCCAAACTACATGCTTTTTACTGACAGAGGAGTGTTTGGGGAACTCTTGATCAAAAAGACCACAAGGTGACCATTAGAAATGAGTGAATCTCAAGCTCAATAAAAGTATAATAACTAACAGCAGAATCTTATTTGCTGTATTGACCGCTTGATTACTGCTGAGTCCGACAGCAGTGTAGCAAATAGTGGAAAAATTTCAGACTTTTTACAGATATATAGAATGGCCTATGGGGATGACGTTTCCTTAAATTCTGTACGTTAACCCTTTGAGGGCCTTATGGCTCCACCTTGACCCTTCTAATTAAGAATTTGTCCAGCTGACGGATAGCATCCTGCAGCTAAAACGCCTATTGAAACCTCCACAGAATTCACAATCACAAGAAAACGGGTGTATTGACCTGCCTCAAGGAGTGGTTAACTGAAGGGCTGAAGGGCAGTGGCTACTTTTAAAACAAACAACACAATTCTGATCGTTATCCAATTTCTAAAGTTATCAGATTTTCAAAATGCTGTATAAACATTTATATCTGATTTCTCTCTGATTGTTCACACCAGTGCAGGTTTAGACAAAGGAAATTGTCAAAAAGGCAAACTAATGTGGCAAAGACAAAAATGGAAGAGAAAATATTAAAGATTGAAAGTTAATTTAAAAAGTTTGTTAATTAATTTATTTTATTAATTGTGCGTGGTGTTAAAATCCATTGATTAACTGACACAGGACGCTAGGTTTTTGATTATCAGATTTATTTTGTCCAGAAATGACACATTGGGTTATCTGATTATTCTAGTTATCAGACTTTTACATGACCACACAAATGCACCCAATATGTGTCTTTTAATAACACCAGTTTTAATTCCCATTTGGATTAATTCAGGGTTGTTGCTATTTAGAGAAACAACCCTGGTCTCAACAGTGAACAGTGGGGTATGACTATCCCTCTTTTTGCATTAGTATTTGTCCTCTTCTCCTCTCGGTTTTCTCTTGTGTCCCTCTTGGCCCCATCCCTCTCTCCGCGTGTTACTTGCTAGCATGACTCCACACCCGCTGAGTGATTAGCGATGACCTGCTGTCAGTAACACAGACAGCTCAGTAGGGCTGGCTCATCAACTGTGCCACAACATATACTTGCTTTATGTTGCTTTAAAATGGTTCTCCTTTGGTGGATTAGAAGTCTACATACTTTATATGTTGGAAAAAATCCCATCACAAATTATTCTCTGTTTAAATTATTCAAATTTTGACCTTATCTGTCCAAACCAGTCATCTTTCACTGGGATTAAACTAGCTAACTAGTGAAACACCAAGGCACCTTTTTCAATTTGTGATTCTTTGACCAGTATCAAGTGGTATAGAGCAGACTAAAAATCCAGTTCCTTCCTTAAAAGTGGACTATGTAACTTTGTCCACCACCTACTTGTCTCAGTGGAGATTATATTTCTTTGCCTGAAATGTTCCACAGTTTGGTGTTAAATTTATCTGTCTATCTCTATCCACAGAGTCAAGCAAGCAGGTTAAGTGTGGATAGGCAAGCACGCTCACAGGAAGAATGCATGTTTGTCAAGGTAGTTCTGAGCAATAAAACTGTAATTTAATAGATGCAATTTAGGTCAACTTAATGCCATACTGTGGAACATTCCAGGCAAAGCATCTTCATGGAGACATGCAGGTATCAGACCACCACCACTTAAATAGTGCATTTTAAACGCTGATAAATACATGATGACAAAACTGATACAATTTTGTTATTTAACTGTCAATCATTTTTCATAAATAAATAAAGTTGAATCATTGTGAGATTTTCCGGAGCCCTTTCTCGGCTCGTACCCATACTCTTTACCTTAACTTTAAAAATTAGGTTAGTAGTAGGATAAGTAATTACGGTAATCACACATCACAACTACTAATTAGCACATCAACAACTACTACTTTGGTGCACTGAAGGCCCATATTTGCCATTGATAAAATTTGTACAATCCCTGTAAACAATAGATAAAATTATTGTACCAAATTAAAACTGCTGAATAGAGATTAATTTATGTTAGCAGACATCAGTTGACCAGTGGTCGTGTGGTGACCTTGTGGGATTCTTCATGTTTATGCTGGTGTGTGCACACTCCATTCTGTGGGTAAAGCGATGACACATGCATCTTGTGTGACTTTATGTCCTGCAGTGTGGAGCATATGTCAGCTTCAGTCATGCTCGTGGGCTGGGCTGTTGAAAACAATGGGACAGACCAAAGAACATTCATGTTTCTATAGGTGTCCTTACACTGTAACAAAACATCTAGATCAGTTAAAAATTGTTAGAATTCTAGATAGTAATTTTAATTTGAGATCTTGGACTTGTTGAAATTTCTGGATTTATCTATGACATGTTTCAAGATGTTTTCTGACTTGTTTCAATAGATAACTGAAAGCATTTTAAGTATGAAAATTCCATTGCATTGGTATTGCTTTTGTATTCTACTTTCTGCATTGTCTCCCTTTGGCCCCATCTCTCACAGTCATTTTCTAACAACACCTTAGACTATTGGCATGTTCAATAATATGTCAACTAATTTAAATTGTTTAAGATAAGTCCTTGCTTAGTGTTGTCACAATACAGACATTTCAGACTTGATTTCAAAACAAAAGAGAAGGATCAATTCTCACTACTGTTTTTGATAACATAATTGTAATTTAACGTAATAGAATGTAATGCACAAACAACATAGCTGAATAGTAGTATGGCAGTAGAAGTGCTAATAGCATTGGAGAATTTTCTAGTATTACCATGTGTATTGTAATGTGTATTGAGCATGAATTGGTATCTATCTTGACAAACATAGCAGACTTGGACATTACATTTTTGAGGTGTAGCTCCTCTGTTCTGACCGGCGCTCTCTGTGCAGTCCTGATTCATGACACAGCTGATTTGGCAGTCAGTCAGTTAGGCAGCAGTGGGACAGGGCAGCAGCCACCCCTACCCCCCTACTCCCCTGCAGACGGAGCACCACGCCCCTCCGCACATTTATCCGCTCCTGTTCGGCCGTGGACACACATCCTGACACGGAACACCAGCTTTGCATTAATCAACCCGGTCATACATCATGTTACAGCCACTAAAATAGGACTTGAACTGCTTAACATAACTATTTGAGGACCGGAGAGATAGAAAAATGGTATCAAACATTTGTAGTGCTTTTTTGTCTTTGTTTTGGTATGGGTTGGCTACATTAGTGGTTTCTGTTGTTTACATTGTTAAAGAGGAACAATACACAGAAATAACTTTTTTGCCACTAAAGCATTGTTTACTGTTCCTAGTCATTTTTGCAATTTAGGTAAATTTGCAGCTTTCTGGTCAAAAACAGTCAAAAACTGTGCTGCCTCCACTATCCATTGCAATTTTAAGTACTATGTGACATCCCACATGACTTCACTGGAGGAATAAAGGGGAGAGTGAGGGGAAAAGAGGCCTGGGGGTATAAGAACAATATGACAGGTAATACGACAGGCACATTTCTTTGTAATCAGAAACGCCTGTCTGCAGGGGTGAAGTTTGGGTTTAAGCAAACACATTGGTGTATGAGGAGGCAGGCAGTGGAGTTTTGAATGTATTACAGTTTAAAGGGAGTTTTTGAGTGTGTGCCACAAAGGATGCTGTTACAGTAGTTGATTCTGGAGTTGATGAATGCATGGATTAAAGTTTCAGCAGCAGAGAAAGTGAGTGATGGATGGAGTTGGGCAATGTTTTTGAGATGGAAAAAGGCAGTCCTGCTTATTCGTTTAATGTGGGACTCGAATGAGAGGTTGGAGGTCAAGGAGGATGATATTATTATTAATACTAATATATATTATATATCTATTATTATATATCTATATTATTATATATATTATTACTATTTTTTCATACATTTCTGCATATATTAACATTACACAATAATATGTAATAACATTTGGACTAAGTGTACAATGTTATATTACATTACAATAAAATTCCTATTCCTATGAAGCCTTATTGTTCAGTACTAATTTAGAATAGGAAATATCTAGAACTGTGGGAATCTAACCTCCAGTTAAAATGGCTGTTATCTGTAATAGATTTAACTGACATATGGTAAAATAGTTGTGAGTTGAATGAGCCAAAGCCCCTAGGCTCGGAGTGTTACAACAGAGTGGCACAGGCACATGCAGGGGCACCATGGGACTTATTTTTGGGAGCTTTCAATTTGGTACAAGAGTGTGAAAAACTACAGAGTTTATTTTTTTCTTTTCTCAATGAATGTTTTGGAGCAGTTATAGTTTTCACAATTGGCAGATACCAGCTCACATTTCAGTTTCACTGCAATAGCTAGGGTTGACAAAAAGTCAATACACATTTGTTTCTTAAGCTAGTATCGGAGCTAGATACAGTACTCATTTGAGCTGGCATCGATACACAAAAAAATACATTAAAGGTGCATTATGTAACTTTCTTCAGATGCAACGTCACCTGCATGATTCCATGAAACTGGAAAGTTAGAACCATATTTCAGAACATTTTGTCATAGACATAGATACGTTTTATGTGGAAGATTATCGAAGGCACAACGTTTCCATGGAAACACGCAGGAGCATGCCCTCCTCCAGGCCAGATAGGAGTCAGGTTTGTGGAAATGCAAACCCATTCAGGGTAAAGACACATGTCTTTAGTGCAGTGAACCAAAATGCAAAAACATGGTTTTAGTGTATGTGATTTTATTATATTTTTTGTCCTAAGGTTTAGATGCTGTGGCTTTAATGATATAATACTGAACCTTTTGGAATTGTGTTGATCATTATAAGAAGTAGTACACCACCTTATGATTTTAATAAACAGCTCTTTTTGGTGTTTTTATTCGTCATTGTGTTGAAATCGGTATCGGGTATCGAGCTGAGTTTGAAATTTAGGATTGTGACAACACTAATATCTTTCTAAACCCATTTTTTGCATTCGGAGTCTAGTAAACACACCATCTCAGTACATATCTATAACCTATACAGACCGTATGTCCCAGTAACACGTGACTTGTTTTACAGTCAGCAACAGCTCTCCTTGTCCACCTGACTTCTCCTTCTCTTCTCTCTCAGCCTTGGCGTCTAGCTACACTGGGCTTTTGTAGCATCTGCATTGTGAAGGAAAAATAAATTAAACGCAAAGCTGCATGCGGACTTTAATAGCCCTCGCCACCATGGCCCTGAATTTCGACCGCCTCTGAGTCGTTGCCGCCTCTGTATGCAACTGCCCGGCATGCCATTGTCTCTTCGTAAGAGCTGCCCAGGCCACTATCAGCTCTTCACCATATTTCCATTTTGAAGTGTGCCAATTGACTTACACTGGTGTGAACCAGCAACCTGGCATAATGCACAACCAATACACTACCAATTTGTGTGAACCATGTAAAATATTGCTATTTATTTTGCATTAAGCTGGTTCACTCTGCCAACTCTCTTCATTAAGACAAATAAGTGGCAGACACCGAACCATGAAAGTTAAAGATCTTTAAGAATTTCAAAATTCTTAGGGTTTTTTTTAGTTTTCATAAATATTTGTAGTAAACATTTGGGCAGTTGTGGTGGTAGGGTGGAAAGGCATGAGGGATTGTTTTTAATGACTGTAAAGCACTTGGTGTTACATTTTTGGATGAAAAGTTTGATTTGATTTATTCAGCTAAATTTGAAAATCTCCTTTGAAAACCAGTTGCAAAGTTTTTCCTCATAGATAACTAAAACCCATATGCCTGAGCAGAACTATTAAGTGCTATTAAGTGCTCTACCTCTTTCCAACAGCTTATAGGCTTCACCACTTTTCCAAGATGTCTGTGGTCTATTAGCCAGTATAAAAACCCTAATAGCCTAAGACAAATGCAATATCAGCAAAGATATGGAAATGAATCATTCTTATGTATTGCCTTTTGGACTGCTGATCCATCTTTGCTCCTTTCTCCTGTCCTCGCCTCATTACCATCTTTCATCCTATACAACTTGCGCAACTTGGTGTTACACTAATATATGTCCCCATTCGCTCCTCTCTATGTCCTTCCTGTCTTCCCTTTTTTCTTATCCATCCTCAGGCCCCACCTACTACTGGCTCATTCCTCCTGTCTTGGCGATTCTATATAGGTCTTATGGGATGTAGTTATTGAGCATGTGCCTTATATGAGCTTTTGTAATAAATATGCACTCATGCTAAAGGACCATAGGGCCGTTAGCTTCTTGGTCTTCCAAACTTATCAACTCATCTTACTATTTACATAAAGAAATAATAGAAAGATGAACATTTTTAGATGTTATTTCTAGGGCTGCAACTAACAATTAATCAGTTGATCAAATGATTAGTCAGTTTTTTTGCTTTTAGTCAGCTAGTCACAAACAATAGTTTCTAGATTTAAGAAATACATTTTTTACCTGATAAAGGTGGAAATATGGTGACTGAAGGCTTCTAGATAGATCAAATTTACAAATAAAATCTGTTATTGATTAAAAAATAAATTTAAAAAAAAACATTTTTATTTGATAATGCAGCTGTCTTTGTCCTAAAAGGTCTTTTTTATGTGTTTTAGTCTGTATTGCCAGATGATTACAATTATCAAAATACATTTAGAAGTACAAAGAATCCAATTGGTCACAATCAGTTGATTAATCCTTGCAGCCCAAGTTATTTCCATTACCCACGCTATCATGTATCCACTGCAAAGACTGACTGCAAACTCTAGCAAGACCATATGGGGCTTCCCAGAATGCTTTGCTCGCTGAATTCTGCAGCCAATAAATATTAAAAGGGAAAAGGGAAGAGGGGGATGAGTAAAGCAAATGAAGTTGAGTGCTAGAGAGTTAAGTAGATGGGGAGCAGTTAAGGGGTAATGACAAGAAATAAGTGGATACGCTGCAGCTGAGCAAAAGTGCTTGTCAAGAGGGGTTCTATGTAAGTCGCCTCAGTAGTCCTCCCCCCTTTTAATTTGTTGTGTCTATATAGCTTATAACATAAGGTTCTTGTTAATAAGGTGTGCCACATTGTCAAATTTTGGGGTTATGATTATTGATGGAAATAACACCGACGTCACTAATTTTCTTTAATTTACATTGTCTAATAGATTAACACTCCTCTTTGACCAGCTTTATGAAATCAAACTTTCTGAATGAAAAAGTAAAAGTGAGTGTGAGGTAAACAGCCAGCACATATAAGATTTGGGAGTTTACTCTTTTACTTTTTTGGAGTCTATATTGAAATCTTATTTTGGCTTCTAAAATGCTCACAATTGTTATTTTTCAGGTATTGTGACCTGTAAAACACAACACAACACACAAGTCTTGACATCCCTAAAAATTGTGGAACAGTCACTGTTGCTGTATCATCTTTCATTTTTTCCATTGAGCATTTTTGAATATTTTTGCAGATTTTTCTTGTTTGTAGTTTTGTAACTAGGTTTATCATTGCAAAACATATAGATTTAGAGAAATGGTCTACAAGCAATAAGCAAGACATGTATAATTAATAAATATCTTTGAATGGTTTGTGCTACTTTTTCATACGCTTGCATGTGCTTGTTGGTTATATTTAACCTACTCTGTTCTGGAATGGGTTTAAGCATTTTTTAGTATTCAAAATGAAAAAAACAACAACTTTGGTAATCTATCTTAAAATACAAAATACAGGTATTTTTGTATGTGCATGAGACATTTTGTAGTGATATTTTGTAGTGATCTAACAACAATAATATGCACTTTTAAATAGTTTTGAATAGTTAATTAAAACCCAAATAATTTCATGTTGAAGTAGATCATTTTTAAATGAAAAGAATAGCTTCTGTTGATTCTATTGGGTGGGAGAAGCAAAAAGGCCTGACAGTGGCTATAAATATTTCAGGCGCACTGTTTTAGCTCTGGCACAGAGAGGACAACAGGAAGATCCTCATTGTCTAATTGTTGTTTCATAGTCATGTGCAGTGCAAAACGTGTATTTTAAAATATTTTGCTGTCTGTATTTAAAATAGAAACTAGAAATATTTTGGACTCATGAATTTACAAATTTTATGAGAGTAAATTATAATGGCCTTTGAATGTATGTAGTGTGATGATGGTGTGTTTGAATGGTTTAGTGGTTCTTTGGTGTAAAGTGCACATCTGATTAACTGCTACTAAAACTAGACTCATTTGTGTATTATTACTTAAACAAGCAAATACATGAGACAAAAATTGACCTTTGCATAACTGTTTTACATTTTGTATTGAAAATTACATCGTATTGTATAAAAAGGGTGTTTCTATTATAATTGCATTGAAATCCCCTCGTATTGAAAATCAAGTTAGACAATTTTGTATTGCAATTTTGTAACTAATTGAAAACTGGCAATTTAAGTAAGACACAATCTTTTTATTTATGATTATTTATGTTTTTATTTTTGTGATTTTAATGTCCTTCTTATTCTGTAAAGCACTTTGAATTACTTTGTGTATGAATTGTGTTATACAAATAAACTTGCCTTGCCTTTTTATTAGGCATACCCTCATAATAACCTGCCTATTAGGGGAAATAATGTATTGCATTAGTCAAACATTACAACAAATATGAATTATGCCCCATATGAGCTGCACCTAAATATACAACCCACACAATCACAATATTATGCCCAAGTAATGTTTGTTATCAGGTTTACTTTATTTTATTCTTGAGAGTGACTGTGTAAATATTGAAAATGAAAATATCCACCCACAGTGAAAAGTTATTTTCAGTTTAATTAGCTTAATAAGCAGTGGGCGATATTGATAAAAATGAATTTAGCTTTTTTATTATTATTTTATTTATTTTATTTCAGACAATATTATGCCAACACAACAGAAATGTGCTAAACATGTCTTCAAATTAATTAGTTCAGGTTGATGAATCAGACAAATGAGAACTGTAAAATTACCCACAAAAGTGCATAAATATATTTTTATATCCTGTTTACAACATACTTTTTTCATTTTTAATCATCTGTTTTTGCTGCATTTTGATTCTAAACAATAGAATCAATGTTCAAAGTTAGCATATCTTTTAAACAATACTCACAATATTACTGATATTTCAATAATCAGCCCACCTCTAAACCTAATTTGGCTTTCATAGTTAAATTTTAATATAACAATTGCTTACTTAAAGGATCTTATTATAAAATCAAATGCCATTCAAGTTGATATATCCTCAACAGTAATATTATTTGTGATATCTGATAGTATAAGAGTCCTGGATGCCTCCACCCAAAAGTGCTCTCTCACAGTGCGGTTCTTCCTGACACACATCCATCAGTGCTGGCTCTACTCCCACTCAGCACTGCCCCGGGACTGCATTGATTTTTCATTCTCTCTTAACCATGACTTCATCTCTCATAGTGCACACATGCTCAAGGATTGATATATACTAGTAGTCAATATACGTTCACAGGTAAATGAAAATATATTGTTCATTGTGATTAGTTCTAGTGTTGGGTTCTTTTGTCTGCCTGGGATCCAGAATACACAATTCTCCAGTACTTCACAAACATCTGGTTCTAAAGAGCTATCACTTTGGATTTGCCATGCAAGTATTTGGCTAATATTATCAAAAGATGTCTATGATTGTCACAGTGTCTTGATTTTAGATGTACCAGTTTCTCCTATAGCTATGTAAACATCTTCATTATGCTGCTTTTCTACATAACTAGTTGCAAAATGCCAGTGTTTTCTTTTTTGTCCCCAGTGTCCACCATTTTGTAACTATTTCTAAAACTTCAAGGGTGTTCTACATTGGCCAGCTGCTCGCCTTTTTCCTTCAAGGGTATTCACAGCTAGGCGATTACTACAACTATGTTAGAATGAGAAATAGAATCAAGTGACTTCTGGTTAGAGGGCAAATGCTGTCCAACATCCCCATTGTCGTCCCCTTAATAGTGTCAGTCTTGCATTTCAATTACATGAGGTTATGTTCCTTAAAAAATACATTAAAAAACATGAATTTGTACTGCGAGTGGACTTGCCTTTCCACAGATGTGACCTGTAATTTGGCTTGGTGGTTTCATCTTCTTGTCACCATTGAACACAGTGTATCTTTGAGGTTTAGTCTATGGTTATGAACACTTAATCAAGAAGCAATACACTGCATTTTCCTACACATGGTTAGGAATACGTGTTCTTTGGTGCATTGCTACTGTGTGTGTGTTCTTTGAGCTCTCTTTCTCTTATGGACGGGGCTATTAGTGTGTCCTTTTGAGGCCTGATCACGCTGATGTTCCATTAGAGCAGCTCATGATTTAAACATGAGCTTCCTGGACACTCTCTGGATAAACCCAAACTTTTCTGCTTAGCTCAGCTCCACCTGGTAGCGTAGTTTACTTCAGCGTTCGGCCTGTAGAGTTGACACAGATTTGACATGAATGGAATGGCCAAGCTGAATGAGAGATGATGTGTCTACTGTTCAAATCAGTTCATTCAGATTGGGTTGTACTGCTTTGAGGTTGGTGGTTTGATCTGAGCTCTGACCAAACTGTTGCAGTGTGCTCGGATGAGACATTTCATTCACAATTACTACACTGTTTGATTGTGGTTTTGCATGAGAGATTGGTGGTCTACTGTCCGACTATCCTGATAACTATGGATAGAGAAGTTACGAGATGTGGAGTGTGATCGATGCAACTTAAAGCAACTAGGAATATCCACACTGCTTGTAATCTTTGTGGTGGAGAGTGACTGCTTGTCTCCATGGAGATGTTATTACTTTATGTGGAATCTTCCAAACATATCTATTTTACTTTTATTCAACTACAAGTACAGTATTTATTCCTCAAAATATTTAAAAACACAGCTTTCTACTCTGTGCGTAATTGCCTTGTCACAGATCTAACATGAAACCTGGTCTGGTGGTGTCATCTTTTTCATTACATAAATGTAATACGTAATTCGCAAAAAAGAGGCTGATGCATATATTTATTTTAAGTGGCTTCAATAATACACTTTGCTTGTAATGTTGAAATGAAGGTATGGTTGGCTTTTCAGCATGTGGTTCTTACATTACGTAGGGAGTTTCTGTTTTGTCAGGAAAAATAAAGAAATAAATAAAGAAAGAAGCGACAGTGAAGTGAGGCTAGGACTGAACTGTGTGAACTAGTCTTTTGACATGACACAAAAACATTTCCAAATCCTGAAGGACGCTGGCTGTCAGCTCGATAAGTACACGTGACATACTGTGTGACAGGGACTTGTCAAAGGAGAGCCGTAGTGCAGAATCCCAACACATGGAGAAATACTGCCTCTTTGTTTTCTTCACACAAGCCCATACAGCGCATCAGTCCATAGTATCTGTTGCAGCGTCTCTGTGCCGGCCCCCTCGGTGTGTGAGTCAGCGCCATATTTGCTCAAAATGTGTTACTCATCTTCAGAGATTCCCCAGGAAGATTCTGAGTGCTGTCTGTGTGTATGCTAGTCTGTGTTGATACAGCATTTACTCAATACCCATTTTTTTCATGTAATACAGTCTAAATTGTTTTGCCTCAGTACAGATATATTATGCTGTGTTCATCCAACTATAAAGCTTTGTTATTGTCCACGAACCAGGAAGTAACTTTGGTTTGCTATTAGCATGCTAGTCGTTGGTAGCATTACTATGACATCAAAACTCTGGTCTCTTAAAGTTGTGAAAGGCGCTAATAAAATTGTTAGAATTAGGCATGCACTGATTCAAGTTTTTCATTTCCGATAAAGATTTTAATTCTATAGCTTTAAGTATCTGCCAGTACCCGATATCAACTGATACCAGAGCATAGACTGATGACAGCATTTATTTCCTGTAAAGTAAAATAAATTAAGGCAAAACTGATCTACATTATTTATCTCTCAAGTAACAACAGAACAGCTTTGTATAAAAACCAATTCAAACATAATCATCAGGTAGTTATAGTAATTTATATGTCCAATGCCGATCCTGTAAAATTTGCTGGATCGGATATCGACTTCCAAATATCTGTTCAACCTAACCAACACATTTTTCAAGATCTGTGCCTCTAGTTAGGATGCTAGCTAGGAATGCGTTGGACTGCTTTTTTTAAAACCTTTTCATATTTTTCATATTTAAGTTTAATTTTATAATAGGCCTATCAACCGTGAGGGCGTATGGAAGACTTTTAGCAGAGGAGGTGTACTGTTGCGCCTTTCGTCTTATACACTTCTTGAAATGCAGACTATTTTTAGCTCAGTGTCACTGGATTTTAGTTACAGTCCGGCTCAAGCTATTGTTTACAAGAGCAAGGTCAAACTTAAAATTCTTATGAACGGAGACTCTCATAATTGAATTCTTTCTTGTTTGTTTTGTTTGCTGACAGTCAGACATACATTACACCTTATTTTTTTATGTTAAATCTCCACTATATCACTATACTATTTGATTTTTCTGGTCTGCCATTGTCTTGTCTTCATGGAGATGTAGCTTTGTCTGGCATGTTCCACAGTATGGCAATAAACTTATCTAGCTCCATGGAGACCAGCAGTTATGCCACCAGGCCAAGTTACATGTCAGATTAGTGGAGACGTAACCCCACTCACTAATGTAGGTATTCCTTTTAGTAATAACAACTCAATAAAGGCAATATATGTTTAATACCACACTGTCCAATATCCATTGAGACAAGAAGAGGTAGATCTTCCACCAGAAAAGTACATTACATAGTGGCCCTTTAATCAGATATTTAGTAAAGTTTTTACTCAGGAATGCTTAGATAGGAATAGTAACAGGCACACATTGTACTTTTTATTGAAGTGCAATGTATGCCATGACAAATTGGTTGTATAAAGTTTTGATCTATTATTAATTCTGTTTTCCTTGAAGCTTCTTTTATAGAATCACTAAAGGAACTGATAGAGAGTTTTTGTGCAGCACATTTTCAGCGAGCCACTTTCTCCAGCGTATTCCAAAGACTAGCAGATGATAAATGTCCACATCCTAACTGGTCCATCCAGAAACCAGAGGCTCACAGGGAAGATGAATGGAGCAGGTGTTTTTTTAATGAGCATTTCATAAACAAACCTCATAATGAATCTGGAGAATACAGAGGACTTAGAAGGAAAATGGAATTTTTAAAAGTTTTTAGGCTATTGAAAGTAAACATAGTGGATACTGCAATGCCGTAAAATGCTTCAAACTTTGTTGGATGGGGTGTGTGCAGACAGGTAAGGGCTGTGCAGTTATTCATTTTAAATGAATATAATTGTTTGGGCAGTGCTGTTTTTTTACCATGCAATACCTATTTAAGTTGTACGGAAAAATAAGGACTGTTCTGTAGGCTGCCCACATACAGAATAGTAAAGGCCCTAGCCTGTCAGGGATCTGAACTGTTTGATGTCTCTTTGCGCTCTCACCGCCCTCTTCTGAATTTCAAAGCAAAGACGAGATGGATCACAGATCACACGCTAATGGGATGCCTGAAAAAAAGGACATAGACTAAAGAATGTCTAGTTTTGTTATGAGGAACTGAAAAATTCAAGAAGGAATTTTAGATGAAGATTTGAGATGTCTGAGAAAAAAACAGGTCAGGAGAGAAATTAATCTTCTTATTTGATTCACAGTAGTTGAAATATGTTGTTAAGACGGTACACATCTATCTTTGCAACAGAGGCATAAACATCCAATATGACAGGTGGAGATAAAACAATAATTGTAAAAGCATTAACTGAGTGGTATTGGTATTCTTCCATGGTTGTGATTCAAAAATGTAAATAATTATGCATTCAAAATTGTGTGAGTGTAATTATTCACCTTTTTTTTTGTCAAAAGTGTATACCCAGATATCAATCAATACTAAAAGAAGTATCGAAATTAGAGTATGTTTTTCAAAATAAATAATAGAAATGAGACAAAATGTGACCTTTCATATGACTTCATATGGTAATATGAAGAACTTACTATTTATTTTGTGTAGAAATTTTGTGACTCTAGTCTAATGTAAAACTGTACTAAAATTACAACCTGACTAAACAAAAACAAAAAACCTAACTCTAGATCTGCTAAAACTGGTGGAGTTGTTTTGTTTTTTTTCTTTTCCTCCGGTGGAGTAGACGTCTCATTGTGCAGGTCAGACATATTACACTACAGGCTGATGAATGAAATGGGAGGTGGGCGTACAAACATCAGGGGCTGTTCCTCTGAGAGCCGACAGTGGAGCTTGTGGCTGGAATATGTATACTCGCCTGTGAATGTCTGCCAAAGCCACAGTGCTGCGGAGGTGTGGGCACAGACAGCAACAACTACAGCATCTTAGCCCAGTTTAGATGACAGCAGAATATAGTAATGTGTATAGTGCCTACTTCCTCTTTTGTGGTCTCCTTACCTGTTCCACTCAGAGGTCATTGCAGCAAATCATCTGCATCCATCTAATCCCACCTCCTTTCTCACACCAGCTAGCATGTCTTTCACTACATCTATAAATCCCCTCTTTGTTCTTCTGCAGCACGTATAACAAGCTGATATAGTTATAATGATCCCACTGCTCGAATATGTCTTAACCATCTTATTGCAGCCTGTCCCACTTTATCTCCAAAACATCTGAGCTCAGTGATCTTCAGTTCGACCTCAAGGTTTATCCTTACAGGAAACAGGCTGTGTTTTGACTTTTGTCTTTGCTGGTTGTCTATTATGGCTTATATATGTGTACAGTTGCATACACACAATAAACAGTAAAATACACATTTAGTTTATGTTTTTACTTGTTCCTGTGTGCAACATGTTGAAAAAATGGCAAACTCACTGTCAATGAACATACAGTAATTGTGA
This sequence comes from Periophthalmus magnuspinnatus, assembly GCF_009829125.3. NCBI lineage: Eukaryota > Metazoa > Chordata > Actinopteri > Gobiiformes > Gobiidae > Periophthalmus > Periophthalmus magnuspinnatus. Next base: position 5,935,272 of record NC_047137.1, read on the forward strand.
AAGATAGTGGCAGCATTCACTTTTCAGTATTTTTAAAAGCACATTTGATGTTTGTTTTAACAGTTCTATACAATATTATATTTGGAATTGAAACATGTATATTGTCTCTTTCTTGTTTCTAAATGTCTGTACCTTTTTCTCTACAGGCAGATGCAGCCACCAGCTTTTTGAGAGCAGCTCGTTCAGGGAACTTGGACAAAGCTCTGGACCACATCAAAAATGGCATCGATATCAACATAGCTAATCAAGTAAGACCATGTTATACACTATGCACATACACTTGAAAATCAAATATTTTTTTTTACATTGATAATAAAGTCATGAGATGGTGCATTTGTGCTTTACTGGAGTTGTAATATAACTCTCTATCCTGAGACTTATGAATGCTATTAAATTCTCAGTATGAAGTTATAAATCAATACGGCTGATTCAGTGCACAAAATGGCCGATAGCATGTCCTTCAAACTTTATTGCACTCACAGTTCCTCAAAACGAATGCCTTATTTCTAAATTGAGGTTTTATAGGCATGAAGACAGTTTATAACCAATGATATATATATTTATTGAAACCACTTAACCTCTACATATCTTCTGGGACAATATTTGTAAGTTGTGTAACTTGCCTCTATCAGTCATCAATTCCTGAGTTGTGAACCACACAATTATTTTATTTTTTTTATCCCTTTTAATAAAGCAGCTATTAAGTTAATATTTAAGTTAACTTTCTTACAAACCTCTTTGTTTATTCCCACATCTACAAGACTGAATGAATGTTTGCTGCTTAAAAAAATTTACCTCTTGCACTGCCAGTGCTAATTTGCTTTTAAGCTTATATGATTGATTGAGCAAGCAGCGAAATGTATCTAATTTTTAAACAGCCCATTTGTAAGCCCCCACTGCCATGGCACTCACAGGGGAACTCCCAGTGGTGCTCTAGACAGGGATGTAAAATTAAAGACCAAAAGGAGGATTAAAAATGTATGACTATGTCTATCCCCCATAATTCTCTGTCTTTGGGTAAAGTGGTGCACATCAATAATTAACATTTAGATTATATTTCCATCAATCTATTGTTCTACTCATCTTTATTACACCTTATAGTATTTAAATTCTGGTATGGGATTTGAGTGTATATGAAAAGTATAATGTAGTACTAGTACTAGTTATAATATTAGTAGTATGACAAATTATAATAGTAGCAGGACAGTTTAGTTGTACTCATTATAAAAATAGTACCAATAATGTTAGGAACATTTGTACATTCTACTCAAGTAGTATTTTTTCATTGTTGGTCTATATTCTATTTGCTCTACTGTATATGAGATTATAACAAATGTTCTTATTTCTTTACATTTTGAAATTGCATTTACATTTTTTGTTTTATTTTTCTTTCTGTGGGCTTATAACTAAGGACACTCTAGCCTTGTGCAGTTCATCTGATTCTGTACCAAAATGCCTGCCCTTGCAACTTGCTGTATCGCCATGACACTCCCTTTTTTGATCCCTGCTCCCAGAATACCTCTCATGTGTTCACTATTGTCACACTTGTGTCATTTTAACGCATATACCTCTGTAATCTTTACTTTCTAAATTTTCATTTTAATATGTGTTGCTTCAATTTCAGTATTTTGTGTCATTCCCTTCCCATAATACATTAGTGAAACATGCACTGGCTCTCCCTTGGTACACTGTGAGGTTCCCGACACAGTGCGCATGCTCAGAGAGAGGTTGTGTGATCCATTCGAATTGAGTGACACTGCAGTATGCTGGTGTTTTTGCCATGGGAAACTGAGACCCCTCCTGGCCACATAGGCTATTGCAACCATTGCAACCACTATCCATTAGTGACTGTGAACTGCACTCTCTCTTTTGTCTCTTATGTTGTTTATTTTACAAAATGAAATGTTACAGTTAAAATATATTTAAATGTAATCACAATGTATGATATAGCCTTCATCCAGTGTTGATTTTTTTACATGTTATCTTATCGAGTATATTGTTTTTATTGTATTCTATATACCTACAGTAATTTGTTATACTACTATTGAGTAGTGTTGTCATGACACATGACACTGCAATTTCAAACTTGATTCTGATAGTAAGGAATAGACTCAGTACTCAATACCGATTGACATACCACAATGATCATAAAAACACTCTTTTTATTGACAACAGGATGTGATTTCCAACATGATCATTGTACTTTATTTTATATTACCACGCGGTCTTCTATCTGTGTAATCCTTGTTCAGGTAGGTTACATAGTGATCCGTGGGAGTATATTACTCTATGTGGACTAATCTTGTTCTGATACAGCTGGAGATCATTCTAAAGTTATTCGGGAAAAGTTGATTTCTGTCCTATGAATGTGTCTTTTTTATTATTGATACCTGCTCAAATGAGTAAAGTTAGTTTTGATACTAGATTTAGTATCAGTTCTGACAACCATACTATTGAGTATATGACTTATTGTGGAACTTAGGATTTGTCCCTTAATGCTGTACTCATTATGAAACCTAGGATTTCTCTAGAAATGTTGACTAATCATTGTTTGGTGGTCTGAAATCTGATTTGAGTACTTATCTTGCCCATTAACAGCTTAGGCATGTTTATATCCTAATTAAAAAATAAAATTTCCTCCCAAAACAGTCTGGGTTTTTTAATGCATTCAATATGCATTCATAAACTATTGATTAAAAACTGTCTTTCACAGGTAATTGCATTGACCTTGCCATATTCCATTATCTCTTAGCATTTCTTTTAAATAATTTCACAAAATTCTTGACAATTGTACAATTAAACTATTATGAGAATGATGATAGTTTAACTGAATACATTTTTTGTGTGTTACAGAATGGTCTAAACGGGTTGCACCTGGCCTCTAAAGAGGGGCATGTCAAAATGGTCCTGGAGCTTTTACATGCTGGAATAAAACTTGAAGCCACCACTAAGGTATTGTTGTATTGCTGTACCACAATTGTGGTATTGTTCTAGTGAGGATACAATGAAATGTTTCTGGTCTGTTTATGTTGTGTGTACAGAAAGGAAACACAGCCCTTCATATTGCAGCATTGGCTGGGCAGGAGAAAGTGGTGGCTGAGCTGGTCCACTATGGTGCCAATGTAAACGCACAGTCCCATGTGAGTCTACGTAAATTACAATGAAACAAATCCATCTTGTGTATTTGTTTAATTTTCGATTTTATCTTTGTTATTTGTTCCAACAGAAAGGATTCAGTCCCCTGTACATGGCTGCACAGGAAAACCATTTAGAAGTAGTGAAGTTCCTGCTAGAGAATGGTGCCAATCAGAGTCTCCCGACGGAGGTATGACAAGTGTGAATTTCTATCCCACTGCTTTTAATTATCACCTCAGACATTAAAAGTAGTAGTGCTTGACACAGGAAAGAACGCTTAGAAAAATATTTGATAATTGTGTAATGTAAAAAATTTTTGAAGAGTATTTGATTAATTTTGAGTTAATATTTTACTTTTCGACACAGTAAGGTTTTGTTAAATTAAACTGTAAATGCTTAAAGGAACTGTGTAACCTTTTTGGTAAAGGGGTTGTTGCTATTATTATTATAATTATTGCATAGTTATTGATTTTTTTCAGCAGTCATTAATATATCTATTTCTATCTATTTTGCATTATTCAATTGCAGGTAATAATATTCCTCAAAAATGCAGTGATAAACATGCATTCTTGCATCACGCTGGGTCACCTCTTTATGGATCTGACCTGTAACTTGGCCTGGTGATTCATGAAGTTTAATATCCTATTTTGGAACATTCCAGGCTAAGCAATAACATTTCTATGGAAATAAGATGGTGGCGTAACTTCTACCAGAAAAGTTACATAGAGTACATTTATAAGGTGGAACTTACAAAGACAAAACCAAGACAAGAAAATTAGGATTCAAAGCTGACTACTAAACACATTATACTTTTAAAAATATTGGTAAATGTCTCAAGAAATGTATTTCTTATATATTTAGTATTTTGTTAGGTGTATTTAGTTAACTGATGTAACTGTAACCATCAGGTCTTAAAATGTAATAGAATACATTGCACACTGTAACCATTTGACATCCATACTTAATTAATTTCCCAAATTGTTCATTGCTAGGTTACCTTCTCCTCTCTTCCCCCTAATACCTCTGCTTAACATTAATCTTACAAATCTAATCCAACGTAATTGTATTCGCTCTCATTATACTCTCCTTCAGGATGGCTTCACTCCCTTGGCTGTAGCCCTCCAGCAAGGCCATGAAAACGTGGTTGCCCTGCTCATCAATTACGGCACCAAAGGCAAAGTTCGCCTCCCCGCACTGCATATTGCTGCACGAAATGATGACACACGGACGGCTGCTGTGCTTCTGCAAAATGACCCCAACCCTGATGTTCTCAGCAAGGTATAAGTGTACATCAGAATATACCAGCTAACATTGTACAAGTATTACAATAGTTTTTTGTTTTTTTTCTTACAGACTGGTTTTACGCCGCTCCATATTGCTGCCCACTACGAGAATATGAGTGTGGCCCAATTGTTGCTCAACAGAGGGGCCAATGTTAATTTTACTCCTAAGGTAAGTTTGGTTGTTTCAGTTAATGTCAGTTCAATATCAGTTATCCATATATTTACCTTTACCATTTCTCTATTAGAATGGCATCACACCTCTTCATATAGCTGCCCGGAGGGGTAATATGATGATGGTCCGACTCCTGCTGGACAGAGGGGCACAGATTGATGCCAAAACTAAGGTATTTTCAAAATTATTAAAAATCCTTTGATTGAGTATTTTGATATCTGAATTTGACTATAAGATCTGTTCACGTTTAGGATGAGCTGACACCTCTCCACTGTGCGGCCAGGAATGGTCATGTTCGTATTATTGAGATTCTCCTGGAACACGGCGCTCCACTTCAGGCAAAAACAAAGGTCTGATAACCTCCTTATGATATGTTTTATGGTTTGCCCGTTCTTCGCTCTAACTGTACTTGTATGAATGTGAATCTCTCTCGCTGTACTCTTTCAAATGGCTCATTACATTGTGTCAGCCTAATCCTATTGTGTTGACTCTCTTGTACAGAATGGGCTATCCCCGATCCACATGGCAGCTCAGGGGGATCACATGGACTGTGTCAGGCAGCTTCTCCAGTTCAATGCTGAAATAGATGATATCACTCTGGACCATTTAACTCCTCTTCATGTAGCAGCCCATTGTGGCCACCACCGCATGGCCAAAGTCCTTCTTGACAAGGGAGCCAAAGCTAATGCACGAGCTCTGGTAGGTGATAATTTCAGCACATTTGTTTAGACTGATACAAATAACTGTTTATTTTGGATGAGCATGGTAACTTTGACCTTGTTTGCCCTCTCCAGAATGGCTTTACACCTCTACATATTGCTTGCAAGAAAAACCACATGCGATCTATGGATCTTCTGCTTAAGCACTCTGCTTCATTAGAAGCAGTTACAGAGGTAATGAAATAAGACTTTAACTAGTTTTGAAAACTGATTGATCATTGATCATCAAGTATGTTTGGGTGTATTCTGAACAAACCTTGTTATCTGTCTGTATGTGCAGTCTGGTCTCACACCTCTTCATGTAGCAGCTTTCATGGGCCATCTGAATATAGTTAAAAATCTGCTCCAGAGAGGAGCCTCACCAAATGCTTCCAATGTGGTGAGCAACATATCAGTGACAAATCATTCAAAGTCTTGGCAATTCTGACAGTTTGTTTACTTTATGTATGTATTTGTTTGGATTTATATATGTATTACAATAATATTACATCTACAAAAACTGTCAGTTCACATACAGTAACCTATAGTTCCACTCAGTAAGTCACAATGTCCGGCGTATTTTTTTTCTCAATAGAAAGTGGAAACACCGCTTCATATGGCCTCAAGGGCAGGACACTGTGAAGTTGCCCAATTTTTGTTGCAAAACTCAGCACAAGTAGATGCAAAGGCAAAGGTAAGCCACCAAAGCAAAATTTTGTATTTACAAATTAATTTCTGTTACCTGTTTGGAAATGAAGAAATATTTCATGATTGTACATAAACATACTATTGTGTTGGGTTCAGGATGACCAGACGCCCCTGCACTGTGCTGCACGGATGGGTCATAAGGAGCTGGTTAAACTGCTCCTGGAGCATAAGGCCAGTCCTGACTCAGCGACCACCGCAGGACACACCCCTCTGCACATCGCCGCCAGAGAGGGCCATGTCCACACCATCAGAATATTGCTGGATGCCGGGGCACAGCAAACTAAGATGACTAAGGTCAAGTTTACATCAATACATATTTTAAACATAACATTACAGTACACAAAATACTTTACATTGTTAGAATTATAGTTTGTTGTATTGGAACAGCTTACTTAATGCTTTCTCTATTATCCCTACAGAAAGGATTTACTCCCCTTCATGTAGCCTCTAAATATGGAAAAGTTGATGTGGCTGAGCTCCTTCTTGAAAGAGGAGCCAATTCAAATGCAGCTGGGAAGGTGAGATGAACTGTATGCTCTTGTCTGCCCCTCAGAAACAGCAACAAAATGATGATCTATAAACATTAGCTCTGCTTCCCCTCTGGAATGATTAGTCACAACCCTAAATGTTTCATATGTACATGTTCTTTATGTGTTTGGCCCCATGTCTGCAGAGGTGGGCTTATATATGTGTACATGCGTCTGTGTTTAACAGAATGGTCTGACACCTCTGCATGTTGCCGTCCATCACAACAACTTGGATGTTGTCAAACTTCTGGTCAGCAACGGGGGATCGGCTCACAGCACTGCCCGAGTAAGACAGCTACATAGAGTCTGCACCAGCTTATTCTGGGCAACAGGACAACTGAATCGCATTGTGTTACGTATGTTCTATAAATTGCCAAGACAAGATAATAATAAAACGCTTTTGTCCTTACTTCCAGAATGGTTACACTCCTTTGCACATCGCAGCCAAACAAAACCAGATGGAGGTGGCCAGTTGTCTGCTGCAGAATGGGGCATCACCGAACGCCGAGTCCCACCAAGGCATCACGCCCCTGCACCTGGCCTCCCAAGAGGGCAGGCCCGACATGGTGGCTCTGCTCATTTCCAAACAGGCCAATGTTAACCTGGGAAACAAGGTAGTGGGGACAAAATACCTGAAAATTGAATGAATTTTTTAAGTTTTTATTTATCTTTCAGAGTGGACTGACCCCGCTCCATCTTGTAGCTCAGGAGGGCCATGTGGGAATAGCGGACGCTTTAGTCAAACATGGATCATCTGTGTATGCTGCGTCTCGAGTATGTGGCACAGATTTTAGGCTCATCATTGCAGCCAATACAAGATCACTCAGTAGTGTCTTTTGCATTATTTCAGATGGGCTACACCCCTCTCCATGTGGCCTGTCACTATGGCAACATCAAAATGGTGAAGTTCCTTCTTCAGCAGCAGGCACATGTAAACAGCAAGACACGGGTAAGCTGTTACTTTCACAGCTGTGGATTATTGTACATGCCATATTTTTATGTATAATCATCATTGGGTACATTTACATAGCTAATAAAAATAGAGAGTAGAAAAAAGAATAATCAGTAAACCAATAATTAGATGCAATTTGGGGGGTATGTTGACATTCCCAAGAGAAATCTGATAATAAAATACCCACATTGGTTTGCCCTTTTTGCATAATCTTCCTTGTTAAAATCTGTGTGACCAATCAGAGAGAAATCAGATCACTCCTATCAGATGTAACGGTTTACATGGCATTTAACCGAAATCAGATAATGATCAGATTTTTGGTGTAAACATAGCCACTGTTATAGAGGACTAACCTATGCTGTTATTCTTTTGCCTTTTCTTCTTTCCCAGATGGGCTATACTCCTCTGCACCAAGCCGCTCAGCAGGGCCACACTGACATTGTGACCTTGCTGTTGAAACATGGAGCTCAACCAAATGAAATCACTTCAGTAAGACTGTGCTGTAGAAATAAATGCTTACAATAAACACAAGACTTTTTTCTTCAAATATCTAATTTATATGTTTTATGTGAAATAACATAACATAACATAACGTGAAAAATAAGCAGGTGAACAAACACACGACTGCATTGTTACAGCTATGTACAGTCAATATATTAATTATATGATATTAAAATATATTTGAAATTGGCCCAGATGTGATTGTGAATGTAAATTTGTATATTTCTATTATTAGAATGGGACCTCTCCCCTGGGTATTGCCAAGCGACTGGGCTATATCTCTGTCATTGATGTTCTCAAATTGGTAACTGAGGAGTCTGTTTCCATGGTGAGGAGATCAGCAGTGCTCTGATATAGATAATATTTCATTAAGAAGTTTTCTTTTCCTACATTTGAGTGATTTGCCAGATTGTCTCACATCTGTGTATTTCTGTTTATCATAGATTACCACAGAAAAACATCGCATGAGTTTTCCAGAGACAGTAGATGAGATACTGGATGTTTCTGAGGATGAAGGTAGGATTTTTATTTGTTTCTAAAAATAATTATTTATTTACAGATAGCTCCACCTTGTAACTGTTGTGACACTATGCATACAGCAAATGTTCTGCAATGTACAATGTAATGCACAGTTGTATCTGTTATCAGGACTTGTGTAACCTAATTTTCCATTTGTTTTGTAGGAGTTGCCCAGCTAACGTTAGGTAGGATTGTGTCTGTATTTTTGAAATGTTTGGTCCAGTCGCTAAACTTGTGCCTTCATTGCAATAGCCATTATTTCGTGTGCATCACTAATTGTCTTTCTAAGTTCCTGTGACTGCTTTCAACGTTCCTCAGTTCACTCTTCTTCTGACTGTACAAACCTACGTCTTCCTGCAACTGCTCTGAACTTGTTTTATCAATGTTCTTTTACTCATCACATATCTCTACCCTCAGCACTCACTGCATATGTGTCCGTGGACTCATTACTGAGAGATCTATAACATTATTATTTTAAATCCAACAATGATGCCATCCAACTGCCTAACAAAGTCAGTATGTTATAATAACAATGTAATGTTTTAATATATCATGACTATGTTACACCTACTACAATACAACACAGTATAATACAATAATAATAATCCATTAGATACTGAAAATGTTTCAGTATCCTAAGAAAATTATTGTAATTTGTGAATAAAACATGTTGGGCTTTGTTGGGCAGTTCATTCTAATTTAAACATTTCTTACACCTCTTTGTCCCAAATGTGCTGCTAAACTCAAATTAACACTTACCCTCTTTGGATGAGTTAGTTTTGTCCTCAATTTGTTGTCCTTGCTTTCCTTTTGTATTTGAGTACTTGACTGTTTTTATTTGCAAATTACTCCATATTTCAGAATCAGTGTTAGTACAGTATGAACTGTGTACTCGATTAACATATTTTCTTGCAATGTTTAACAGCTCCTTCACTTTTTTGTTTAAAACGTTGAACCTTCTTTTCTTATCACTTGATTTGCATGCACATGTTGTCTTATTAAAGTTGTAATTTCCTTTTTTCAAATTGAAAGATTGGATGTCCTATTGAAACAATTGACATTATGTCAAGTGCCCACTTACAGTTAAATTACCAATTAATTAGCGTGACTAGCTAGAATGACTTTCTCAGTGTAGTCCATACAGAGAAATTCAGTCTGCCATTGTTTTAATAGAATTTCAAGATGTAAAGATTTGCTGTAACCCAGCAAAACCAATCACACACTTGTGTGTACATGTTTTGTGTGTACAAAAGTGGAGACAGCTGGTAAATTACAAGCAAATGTAGTGACATGGCAAAATGTCTTTTTGCAAGTAAAAGCACTTCAAGGTGCCTACAAAACTAGTGCTAGAAATAGATTTATGCAATGTAGCCGTCCGCACTTCTGCACTGCACTTCTCTCGATGGAAGACAATGTCATTCTCCCTAGTCAGACTTAGCAAAACTGCCTTCTCTGTGTATACATCACTTCAATATCCTCAATCATATTTTATTAAATGGAATTCTTTCTTCTGTATAGAGCCAACAACATTCTCTCATATTTAATGGGCATGTTCACTAAAAAGCTGTCACCAGGTGCCTTTCACTTTGCAATTCATGCAGTGTATGAAACTGTGCTTGTCTGTTTGATCAGCCAATTTCTGCCACTCCGCAGCTTTCATTGGCCTCAGTGTTGTTGGTTTTAACCATTGCTTCAAATTTCAGCTTTGTAGTTTGCGACATGTCTTGTTAAGATGAAGGAATGGGATGGTTAAGATGTATCCACTTCAAGTGATATTACACTTGTTGAATTTTAAAATAATGAAAAATAAATCTATAAGCCTCTTAAGAGTTGAAAAAACTTTGTTATACATACGACCTTTGTTATACATTTTCTTATCTGTCTACAGGGGATGAGTTGCTTGGGATGGATGGTGCCCGTTATTTAAAGCTTGATGACTTCAAAGATCAAGATGATGACTTTCTTTCCCCAAAGAAGACCCTGCGAGACTTTGAAGGCGGCATGGGCACAACGTATGTCTAAGATATCCAAACCATGTTTACAATGAGAATATATTGTGAAGCCTTCCTGTAGAATATCTTTAAGATTAATACTGTTTTGTAGGCCTTACTCCCCAGCTATTCCTAGAATACCATGTGTTTCTCCAGAGACAGTCCTACTAGATCAGGTATGTTAGTTTAAAAGTAGTAGTATGTCTGAAATGGTGTTTGTTTGATTGATTGATTTATTTATTACTTTATAACCTCTAATTTTTTGCCTGTGGTTATTTTTCCTGAGTTTAGCACACCCCTGTTCCTTTGCCAAAGGAGTATGATGAGGACTCTCTTATCCCAAGCAGTCCTGCTACTGAGACTTCAGACAATGTCAGCCCAGTAGCCAGCCCCATTCACACGGGGTGAGTTTAAACGCTCTCCTGCCTCTGACGACTGATAATTGCAGGGATAAGTACTAAGACATACCAAATAAAAGTTACTGTGTCGTTGTTTACAGCCCAAACATCCACAGTAATACTATGTGGGATCTTAATATCTTAACATTGTGATCTTATTACCATATCAGAATATGTTACTAGTGTACCTAAGTACCATGTGTTTACCTGTGTGACTTGTATTTTAGCTTCTTGGTGAGCTTCATGGTAGACGCTCGGGGCGGCTCCATGCGAGGCAGCAGACATCATGGCCTGCGTGTCATCATCCCTCCTCGGACCTGTGCTGCTCCCACTCGCATCACCTGTCGACTGGTTAAACCTCAGAAACTCACCACCCCCCCTCCTCTGGTGGAAGGGGAGGGACTCGCAAGCCGCATCATCTCGTTAGGGCCATCCAGTATGCAGTTTCTCGGGTTAGTAACATTTTTCATTTTATTTAGCTTATGAGCTTTTAACTATGTTATAACAGTGTTCCATTACCTTTACTCAGAGCAGTGCTTCTCAATCCCCCCGCGATTATTATTAAATAATTAAAATATTATTATTATTATTATTATTATTATTATTTTATCCTTATTTGAACTATATATATTGTTGGAACAACTGATTGAACCATTTCATAATGAAAAAATTAAATAAAATATTATGAAATTTAATTAAATATAAAAAAATAAATAAATAAATAAACATCAAATTAATAAATTAAAATTAAGTAAATATCAAAATAATACATTCAAATTAAATATATATCAAATTAAAACAAGCAATTTGGTATGCCACCTTATATGATGCTAACAGTGCTCGCTGGTTTAAGTGACATTCACAAAGCGGGATGATTGTTGGCAATATTTGGCACATTTACGCTGAAAAAACTCCAGCGTCTTATCAGTGTGACTGAGGTGTAATGAGGCGCCTTAACTTATTTGGCTTCATACTCTCCGCTGCCAACATTTTCAGACACAGCAGACACCGGTCTGTCCTTATCCTCTTTAGCAAAAGTGTTTCTTGTTCACTGCCCTGTGTCACGATCTGTTCCTTCTCTCCTGTTCTTTGCTGCGTACGCGCTACCTACAGTACCTACTGTGTCATACGCGGAGTCATACGCGCCCCCCCTGACCCCCCCCCCCCATGTTTGAGTATTCTTATATTGTTCTAAGGCTTGAGTATTCACCACCCCATAGCTCTGTTCTTACTTGGAGTTGTACATATTTTCAGACTGCAAATCATACATGTCTTGCATGTCTAGGGTTAAAAATGTCACTTTTCAATAAAAAAACACATACATGAAATTCTGTTGCTTGCTACAGTGAAATGCCACTGTAAAGAGGTGGAGCCTATTAGTTCTGCAGTTTTCAACAGGAAACCAATGGACTGGTTCAAATTATTAATCTATTTTACTTCAATATTGTGGTTTACTATGAGACATTAGATTATATGCAACTTATTTTCTTTCTTTTGTTATCAGACCAGTAATTGTGGAAATCCCCCATTTTGCGTCACTTGGTCATGGAGACCGCGAACTTGTGATCCTCCGTAGCGAAAATGGCTCAGTATGGAAGGAGCATCGCAATCGTTATGGTGACGAAGTGCTGGAAACCATTTTGAATGGCATGGATGAAGGTTGGTGTGTTTGAAATATGTTTCCCTCTGTCATAAGACCTTGTACTTACAAGTCCATTTTACTGAATTATGGTTTTGAGGCTTAGCAAGGATGCAATGTATGTTTTATGTGACTGGAACAGGACATTTCTGCATACATTTTTGTAAATCTTACCCTCTGATTGTTTTTATTTACAGATTTGGAAAGTCAAGAAGAGCTAGAGAAGAAAAGAATTCGAAGAATAATCTCCACTGACTTCCCTCTTTACTTTGCGGTCGTCTCTCGTATTCAGCAGGAGAGTGATCTGATTGGTCCCGAGGGGGGCAGACTCACGAGTAAGCTGGTTCCCCATGTTGAGGCCATCTTCCCTGAGACCGCTGTGACCAAGAGAGTGAGACTTGGGCTGCAGGCAAGTATTCTGAATGACTAGTGAGGAGAGATGGGAGATATATCAAAACATAAATAATATCGCAAATTGATGTTTTTTGAGATACGCAACCGAATCAAATCGCTATTTGAATGAACGCAGTTAGCAAATGGCAAGGGCTGCAATTTTCAAGTATCATCATTTCCACCACAAAAAAACAAAATATTGTATCGTATTCTACATTAAGCTGCAAATCATGTAGTTTAGATCTGTACAAATGTTATTGTAATGTTTGTCAGTTCATATTTCAGTCTTTTTGTACATTCTTCTGCATGCATTTAAAACATGAACTTCAAACAGAATCCTATTATTAAAATAAATCATAAATTATATTGCAAAGCTTGTCAGAAAAATCACAGTATTACTTTTTCCCAAATCATTCAGCCCTAGAATCAATGATCTGTAGGTGTAATCTCCCAAACAAGGATTTAATAAAGTGATATTTTTTACTTTTTTTATTTTATTGTCTATTAGTGCGAGACCTGAACCTCTACCAAGAAATTTTTTAGCACTTTCCTGGTGCATGTTAAAATATCATCTGAATATCATTGTTGAGATAATGCAAAAAAATATGGAGATATTTATTTTTGTTTTTTAGTGAAATGTCTAGAAATGTCTAAATTCATAAAAGTGGAAAAGTTCAGCATCTGTTGGATTCTGCAGCTCATTTGTTCGCCGCATGAATATTTGTTTTTTTGGGTGTTTTTTTTTTTTTTTGGTTCCAACACAAAGAGTCTGCAGTGATTTACCAAACATCGAGGACAGCTGTTTGAAATCCTAAAACAGCTTACTTTGAGCCTGACTCAGTTGTCCGTGCCAGACGCTTACATGTGGGCTTCTGTTGGGGCAGCAGCAGCTCTTTGGTTTTCACAGTTGACACATCCACTAAATGATTGCTTGTCGCTATGACGAATGCGTAAGTGGACTGTGGAAATTGTGCTATCAATCATAAAGGCTGGATGTGGTTGTAGCAGTTCTGAGCATAGACAGTATCATTTTGTACTTTTGTTGTTAATTAATGTTGTTAAATTTGGGCTGGAGCATATAACAAAACTGAATCAAAATGTTTTTTATTTGATTCGATTTTTTTCTTTTCAAAAACAAAATTAAATTGCCTTTCAGTATTGATTTCATTAACAAAAACTACAGACTTTTAATCAGTGCCATTTACAACAAAATAGTAAAAAAAAATTCCTCCAAAGTTTGAACTCTCCTCCAAACCACATGCTTTTCCCCGATGCGTTACTGACTGTGGACCTTTCCATAAAAAGACCCAAGGTGATCATTGGCAATCAGACTGAATCTTGATTTCAATGTAAATTCTATTAATTGCCCAGCTGTAGTTAGAATATTATTTAATTATTCTTAATGGACAAATGGACACTGGAAACAATACTTGATAAGTGTTTTAATTGGCCTATAGTGTACCATTATTGCATTTCCTCATCACAAACATACATGTGGTCGTGGTTTGTTTCATTCACACGTTTAACACACACACACACAAACCCTACATATTTAAGCTTCTCTCAAATACTCTGTTCCACCTTGTGATACCATGTAGTAGTACAGGAAGTGCTCCTCTGTGTTTTTAAACTTCATACACCTTCTCTAAAATCATTTGGATGATTTCAGCCCTGGAATTGTCAATCTCTACTGAACAAAAGATAAAAGGTAGCTATTAGCTTGAAAATTACCATGTCATAGCATCACAAGGTATAACAGAGTATTTTGAGCTTTGTAGATGTAGCCAGCGTCATAATACAGGAGTACTCAAACATGAAACAAAAAACAATTCCGGATTTGTTTTTGATGAGGAAACAACACTATAATATGGCTAAGCTTACAAGAATCTATTTTGTGTGATGTATGATCTCTAACCGGTAAACAAGCCTTGAGAAGCTAGATCTTTACACAGTCATCTGTCACTCATTCCAGTATCTGCAAAAAGATGACACACATACACATATGTTTTGCTTTTAGTTATCACTTGTAAACAGGTTGCTTTGTGTCACTGCACCAGTGTTTTGATATGCATGCTCATAAGTTATGTTGCTTATGAGCCATTCTTCACTCCTCAGTTGCCAGATTTAGATTGTGAGCCACACTGACCAGGCTGGTGTGCTGATCTGAGTGGGGTGAGAAGTGAAATATCATTTGGTTTGTGTGTGAATTTGACTGCGGGTTGTTTACATGTTTACTTAACTTTTATGGAATCATTTGAACGAGGGTTGTAAAAGTAAAAGTATCCAAAATCAGATACTAATCAATATTATCAGTATCAAAATTAGATACTCATTTGAGCTGTTATCTATACTAAAAGGTCACATTCACAGGACAGAAATGAACCTTTCCTGAATACAATGATCTTGAGCTGTATAAACCCAGAATATCGATAGAGTATCGAGTCTTTTCTTTAGTGTTGGATTTGAGTTTTAAATGTTAGTATCACGGCAACACTTTGAACCCTTTTCCCTTATTCATGCAATAGTTCTGTAATAACATTATTTTATTTACTTTTTTATAGGCCCAACCAATCCCGGATGAGCTGCTAACACGGCAACTTGGTAACCAGGCAACTTTTAGCCCAGTTGTTACCATTGAACCTCGGAGACGGAAATTTCACCGTCCAATCGGCTTGAGGATCCCATTGCCGCCATCTTGGAGAGAGAGCCCCCGAGACGCTGGGGAGGGAGACACCACCAGCTTACGACTCCTGTGCAGTGTCATAGGTGGGCACTTGATTCTTTTGTTTGATAATGTGCTATGTTTGAACTCTTTAGCTGGTGACAAAGGCATGCACATAAAAAATGGTCATTATCTGATTTTTGGAATTAACAGATTATTGAAATGTCATTACTGTTACATTTGATGTGAGTAATCTGATTTCTGTCTGATTGATCACACCTGTGCAGGTTTTGACAATGAAAATTATGCAAAAAACTGCAAACTAATATGGCAATGACCAAAATGAAAAAGAGATGATAGAGAAAGAGCACCAAAAATATTTTCTAATTCCAGGTTATCAGATTATCCTAATGATTTGATTTCCACTAGCCGTGTACATGTACCCAATGCTGTGTGTAACTGTTTTACTTTTTTTTAGGTGGGACAGCTTCAGCTCAGTGGGAAGACATTACTGGAACCACCAAACTCATGTATGCAAATAATTGTGCCAACTTCACTACTAATGTTTCTGCAAGGTGACTCTTTTTATATGATAATTTCCGTATATAGATATGAATATTAAAATGTAAAAAAAATAATGAAAATTGTTCTTGTTTTTAGATTCTGGCTGGCTGATTGTCCACGCACAGCAGAGGCGGTGACCTTTGCTAATCTGCTGTACAAAGAGCTAATGGCTGTTCCTTATATGGCCAAGTTTGTTATTTTTGCAAAAATGAATGAAGTGCGAGAAGGGCGGCTGCGGTGTTACTGTATGACTGATGATAAAATGGACAAAACTTTGGAATTGCATGAGAACTTCACTGAGGTGGCCCGCAGTCGAGACATTGAGGTATACTTGTTGAGAAGTTTTTGTTTATAGGTGCTGTATCTGATTTATACGGTTTTTAAAATGTGAAAAAGAGAACAAGCTCATTTTATACAGTTTGCAATGGTCCAAAGTTATCCCACACTTACTTTATGCATTCCGAGCATTATGCACTGTGATGTTTGTAAGCCAAGACTGGAGATTTGCTGTCACAGTAAAGCTAACAACAGCTAGCATGCTAACACGCACGCACTTCCTGATTATCAGATAATAAGATGCTTTATAATTAGATGCAGTTGGCACGCAGCGGACATATTTGGACCTCAAGAGCTGCTTATACATTGTATCTGTACTTAGTCAAGACAAAGGTTTTGCTCAAATACAAATAAAATTGAGTACAAGGCCTTAAATCATTATTTAATAGCTATTGGAACACTACATTAAGGGGGGGTTATATTCAATGACACACAGCAGTAACTTGAGACTCAAAAGTGTACTGAATACTGTGCATGATGTAGCTTTGACTTTTCTTGAAAGCTGTTTTGGCTCTAGTAAATCAGTCTAGAAATATAACCGATCAGGATTCCATTGGTTGCTTAAATCCACTGTCCATTGACTTGGCTATGATTATATAGGATTTACATCATGAAAGTAAAGGTAGAATGATTGTGTGGTGTGCTATGACCCTACTGGACCCATCTGATTCTGAAAATCAAACCTTTGCTGTATAAAGACAAATTGAAGACAACTTTCGACATCTTTGAATCCACTGGGAATGGCCTAAGCAGATGGTTGCACTTTAGGATGCTTTTAGCTGAATGCATTAATGCTCTCTGTGTGCATTAGTTGCTTGACAGAATTGACTGACCTACTCTAATATGTTCCAATACCTTTGCCAGCTAATGGAAGGCATGCCACTGCATCTGGAGTGTTCTGGGAACCTGGTGCCTATCAGGAAGGCAACACAACAGCCTCGGAGCTTTAGCTTCCAGGCCTTCAGAGATAACAGGCTGCCTGTGTCTGTTAAGGTCTGTTTGTGCCTCACTACTCTCACGTCTGAGC
The DNA here is from genome assembly GCF_009829125.3 of Periophthalmus magnuspinnatus. Classification (NCBI taxonomy): domain Eukaryota; kingdom Metazoa; phylum Chordata; class Actinopteri; order Gobiiformes; family Gobiidae; genus Periophthalmus; species Periophthalmus magnuspinnatus. The sequence continues at coordinate 5,952,777 of NC_047137.1, forward strand.
ATGGAAACACTATTCTGTCATTAGAGAAGTCTTCTTCTCAGATAGACTCTCTAGTTCACTCTGCTGTAACATGTGTTGTTGTGGCTTTTCATTCACATTAAAGACCAGAGCCAAGTTTCTCTAGTCTCTAGTTCTACAGTCCAGTAAGAATTTGTATGATATATGTTTTCAGACTGATACAAGTACTGTATGTAATTTATGTAATTTACCTAGTTCACCAAATAAGTTTTAAATGTGCTTTATTAATTAACTTTAATGAACTTGAAATTGAGACTGGATCAGGGCTGCAAGTTTAATCATAACTGAATTATCATTTTTATGGCTGAATTATTGATATTAATATATGGTATTATATTGCCCTTTGCAGAGAACTAAATCTCTAATGGAAATTTGCATAAAACCTGATATCGCTGTAATTCAAACCACTACAAACATTTTCTAATATACTTGTGATTCTTGTATTATGTTGTATTGTTTATCAGTTCATATTCAGTTTTTTTCTCAAATGACTTCAAATTCTGTATTTGATACCTTGAAATTGCAAATCCATCCACAGTCTCAATACTTGTCAGATAAATCATAATTAAATATATATATATTTTTTTTTTTCCAATATAGTTTATCACTCCACTTTTAGGGCATAATTTTACTATCTACTCGCTTATAAATTAGAGAAAGCACATTTTATTTTTACGTTTAGGATCTCGTATATAATCTGTAAATGATGCGCTTTTAAGTTCAAAGTGCCTGCCATGTGGTTGTACAGTGTGTGTAGCCTCACCTATGGTAGTCTAAGTGTCACTGTGAGGTACATGTTGCATGCCTGTGACTCCCTCACTGTGTGGGCTTGCCTCCTGTTCTTGCGGCCGTGCTGTCCGTTTGTGTGTCTCACTGTCTCTCTTTCTCTCTCTCATGGTCACTCTGTAATGTCTGGTCTGACAGACGTCCAGGTAAAGTGCAGGTAAATCTTTCCCACTCGCCTGCCTGTGGACTGCTTTCCCCCTGCTCCTTGTCCATGTAACTGTTCCACCAGCCAAAGATTTAAGACTTTATCTAATACTCGACCTCTTTCCATTTCCTTTCTTTCCCTTATCCTTGCTTTCAACTTTGTTTTTATGTATTTTGTTTTAATTAATTCATTTTTTCCCATTGCTTCTTTAATAACTTCATTTTGCTTTAAACTTTTCTGTTGTCCACATATTTTTGTCTTTTATTTTATTATTCTGCATTAGGTAAGAGACAGTAACAAGGATGCCACAGGGTTTTTGTCCTTCCTGCGGAAGTGCACCAAGTATGAAGATGCACAGCATGTACTGTGTAATCTGAACATAACCATGCCACCTTGTGTCAAGGTAGGAAATTACACAATTAGCATACACCTGGCACACATTCTAAAGCAAGTGTAAATTTGAAAATATTATCATTTAAGTAATTAATGAAAAAAATGTGTGTTATTTCTTTGAAGGTGGCAGGCAGTGAGGAGCGGCGGCGGACTCTCACTCCTCTGGCTCTGCGGGAGCGCTACAGTGCCCTGAATGAGCCTGGTGTGGGTGAGTCTAACTCGGCTTGACCTCCAGCCCTCTCCTCACACACAGTGAGCTGGGCTTTGAATGTTGCATTGCCCCTTTACCCACAACTCTCTGCTTCCAAATCTGCCCTCTATACTCCCTCTTGTCTGACTTGGGTCAACGCATGGCACAGAAACTTGAGTCTTTGATGCAATGCACTGCTCTAAAATATGCCCCAGTCCTCTTTGCAGTGCAGATAAAATAATGAATGTGCGTCAAATATTTCGCTGCCCATCATGCCCTTAAGTGCTCCGTGGCTCTTGGCAGCTTGGATTCTTTGCTCTAGAGTAGTCCTCATAGCTTGTAAACTTGGTGAATGAGGTTTTGCATGGTGCTGCGGTCTCCACTGTGACTTCCAATGGCATGGCAGCAGTTACCTGTCTCACTGTTGCTTTGCACTGGGAATGGGCAGGAGCTCACAGTGGAGCTAGACAGAGGAGCTGGCCTGCATAAATACTGCATAATTTTCTCAGCCATGCTGAGGGAAGGCCTTTTCTGTCTATAGGGCACAACACTGCTATATTGCACTCGGGTCCCTTTGCAATGATTACTGAATGTGATTTAAATGGGACTAGCACTGGAATGAGTCCCTAATTCTATGCCCTATGCCCAGAAAGTTTTCTAATCCTGAAAAATATGTGAAATCAATGTCATGGGTGCCCATCCAACAGGCCAATGCGTATTATAAGGTAAGTGTTAGTATACACAGCATACAATACAGACAACTTATTCAAATAGAATGAAGATTGAAATCACTATTGAAATAATCTGCTAAACTTTTTGCTGGAATGAAAAGGTTTAAACTAACGTTGTCACTAAAATACTAACATTTCAAACTCAATTTTGATACTGAAGAATTGACTCGCTAGTCAATACTGATTCCAATACCACAATGATAATAAAAACACTATTTATTTAGACAAAACAATGTCATTTTCAACATTAAATTGTAATACTTTCTTCTACATTACCATATGGCCTTATAAGTAAGCCCTCAGTCATCCAGGTTGGTTCTATAGTGGTCCCTGGGTGTATGCTAGTATATGTGGTTTTATGATTGTTCTGATACAGCTCAAGATCATTCTAAAGCTATTCAGGAAAGGTTCATTTCTGTCCTGTGAATGCGACTTTTTTAGTATCAATACCTGCTCAAATGAGTATCCAGTTTCAAAACAATTTTTAGTATTGATTAGTATTAGATATTGCGATTTTCAATACTTTTGACAATCTTAGTTTAAACATTAAAGCCTGAATGTGTTCTTGATTTTCTTGCTTTTGTAACTTTTTTGTGTCTCATTTTAGCTGCTGTAAACGCCATGGAGAGAACAGAGCTTAAAATTAACCTCATATCTGAACAGCTGGGCTTGAGCTGGGCAGGTAAGTCATGCTTCCATGGACAGTTACAAGATATTTTTGGTCATTTTCTCATTTCTCTACCTTATCGCTAAGAATTGGCACGGGAGCTGCAGTTTGGAGTGGACGATATCAACCGAATCCGTGTGGAAAATCCAAACTCACTGCTTGACCAGAGCTCGGCCCTTCTGAATTTGTGGGCCAGCAGAGAAGGAAAGAGGGCTAAAAGTAAGTCCAGTGTTCACAGTGTTCACTCTGTTTGAAGTGCAAAAACAGGTTAAATTAGTAATTTCACGTATAGTTAACATATTTAAGTATAGTTAACATATTTAAGATTTTACAAAAAAATCTTGCCTAGTTTTTTACTATTTTTTGATAATTTGATAATCTTACTTTCACAGGCAGCAGATATAACATACATAGAGGTAATTCCATAACTATTACCTATCAACCATAAAAGTAAAAAATGTACAATAGTTATGATTAGACTAATAACAATGAATAACATGGGTAGAGGGATTCTGTTTATAACTCACTGCTTTTTCCTGTATTTTGGTAGTTTTCTTTTCAACTTTTCAACAACTGTCACTTGACTGGTGGAAAACTATGATAAATATTTACCACAGATACAATTCCACCAAACAAAGTCATAATCACAAAAATGTGAAATCCTGTCATATGCACTTTAAACTTAATACATAACAAAAAAGTGGAATATGGCTATTTTGATGGCTCCATTTTATCTGTGTAATCCTTCAGTCGTCCAGGTTTGAGCCATGGCAAAAGACAAAGTTTAAAGCTGTCAACTGGACAAATTGTTTAGGAGTGAAGACATTTCGCTGCTCATCCAAGCCACTTCTTCAGTTCAGTCCAGAATTTGTCCAGTTGACAGTTTTAAACCTCGTCTTTTGCTTTGCTCGTTTTCATAATTTCCTCCATATCTGTTATTTCAGTGGAGAGTTTGTACACAGCGTTGAGGAACATTGACCGTGCAGATATTGTGAGCTCCATAGAAGGGCAGGGACCATCCATAGCTCCGGCCTTATCAGAGGAGGGGGCCTGTCGCCTTGGAGACCGAGATTCTACTCTGCTGTCACCCAGTGTCCTCAATGGTATGCAATGAACAGATAACATACAAATAAAATATGCAATTAGTCTGGTTTATTAATCTTTAGAATGCAATGATTTTAATATGGTTTAGTTTGAATGAAAACAGTAAATTATAGTGACTATAGTGAAACAAATTCCAGTTATTATTTTTAATTTCACATATTCATAGATTTCACACATTCATCAGATTTCAAGGTATTATATAAATGTTAGTGTGGGTAACAGCCTTCTGCCTTGTCTCTGTTGCCCCACAAGAGATCACGGACACTAGGCCCTCACGCCTTGTGCACAAGCCTAGAGTTATTAGGCCCCCGTTTTTCAGAAGGGGTAAGTGGAAGGGCCTCCTGGCTGCATGCTTGCTGCTCTTGTACAGAATGACAATGATGAACCCAAAGTTCTGATACTGAAAGCTGAGAAAAGGTTTAACTTGGCCTAACTTCTTTCTCAGCATGCTCTGAGACTCACGTTTTAAACACATTCATTTTATTTTGAAGTTTCCACTCTTCATGCCTAAGCCCTAACATGATGGTTTATACTTTTCTGTCCCTACATAAGTTATGAGGAAAACTTCTTGTGCTTTAGGTCGTTTTCACACGTCAGTGTGCTCTGTGGACTGACCTCAGTGTTCACTAGATTTAGTTCTGTTTACTTTACTTTTGGGTCGTTCTTGTTCACATACACCAAGCATCATTCACCTCGAACTTATTTCTTATTTGTTATTAACTTATTTCTATGACAACGCACTTTAAGTGGACAGAACCCTATGAATATGCACGTACACAGTTGCTTCGTCTGTACGCGTTTTTTTTTCACCTGTGGCTTTTGCTTTTGGAGGACACGCAAACAGACCCAGTCTCACCTGCTTAAACAGAGGCAGGAGGAGACGTTTTGCTAACAGCAAGTTGTTCCAAATTGCGTCTTCAGATGAACATGTCAAACAGCAGCTCTGTACCAACCATTCATATAAATATACGTGATCTGAGCCTTTTTTTCCCAATTCCAAGCACTTTTACTGTCACAGCGGACTGCGTAGGTCAGCCTGAGGTTGGCCGCGTTCACACCTCACTCACCCTGCTCCAGAGTGCAAGTGGAGCCACTCTTAGACCTCCTGTTTCAAGCTTTGCGGACTGGCAATTTACTGCGGTCCAGACCAGAGTGCGACTGTTGGGTTTCCACCAGCCCAAGTCCACCGCTCTCTGAGCAATCTTTTTTACTTTAACCTAACTAGTGGCAGTGTGAAAACGACCTTAAACATCTCAATGCTGAGCTTTGTTTACTAATAGTATGATTGCACAGCAAGTGGGAAGCTCACTTTCTAGTCATTTAGATAAAGTAAAATGGTCTCTGCTTTGGTTTCTATCATGAATGATTTTTCTTGATAAGTGTTAATAAGTAATCTGCACTTAGACAAAGACACACAGAAAACCGCCAATCATAGTAAAGATTACAATACAAAACGTTTGTTGGAGAGCAGCAGCAAAAATTTAAATAGTCCCAAAAGCGTAGCGACCAAGATGTTTTTTCCTTAAAATATTATAAAATATTCCATAAGATTATAGTAATTATAATATTACAATATTGACAATTGTAAGTATTTGTGAAAACATTCTAGATGCAGTCGGTTGTGTGTTTGTCTGGGATGGAAAAGCTTTTCCAAATGGCACTAGTTCAAAGATGATAGTATGCTCTGGGCCTTCATTCTTTGTCTCTTTTGCTCTGTCTCGTTTCTCTCTTTCTCTGTTGCCAGAGAAAAAGACAAAGGCTAGTGTTTGTTTTCTTCTATCTGAAGACTTGTCTTTTTCTCTGGAGAATCTCAGTCTATCTAAATCTGTGACATGTCATATCTGCTACACAGCCACCCGCTCCTCTTCCTCCTACCCTCTCCTGCTCTTCTTCCTCACAGCTCTTCCTGTCCGACCTCTGACCTCATATGACCTCATGTTGACCTCTGGGCCTCCTTCTCTCGTCATCTTATTTTCCCGGGCTCCTCGGTCCTCTCCTCCTCTTAGTCCAACTCTATGTGTAGAAGTACACCTGAGCATGAGCATGCTGCATGTTTGGCTACAACTCTTTTGTATTTGTGCCTGCTCTGTGTGTGTGCTAAACTGTTCTAAACACTTAATATGCAGAATGCAGAGATGTATAGACAAAAAGATTTGTTTAGATACATTTATAATATTTGCTATGGATACAACACCATTTTGTGTTTTAGATTCACACGACTTGTGTGATTAGTTATAGAAAAGGAAATGTACCGATTACAATTGATTTTTTTTACTTTATGTGCATGGCATGTTTGAGTTTACTTAACTGTGTAAATGGTTAAATATAATAAATGGATACACGAATGTTGTTACAGTGCTATATTTAGACACAAATGTTCTTTTTCTTTTTATGTAAAGTAAAATCTGTGTTTATTACTGAAGTGAAACAGGGCAACAGCCTGTTCGATCAAAACCTCTCTTTCTTGTATTTCAAACAGGGAAGTTTAGTCTGGTGCTGCTTCATTAAGGACTTACTCACTTCAGTGAATTCTTGCCGGATTCACAAAGCAGGGCAGGGGGTTTCCAATTCAGCATATCAGGGTCTGAAATCATTCCTTCAAAACACCCAAAATGCGGGCTGCATCAGATCCAAATGGTCCCTTTACCCATACAACTAAATGTTGTAGTTATCTACCTGCTGTCTCCACTTAAGTGAATAAAACAAACAGGTACCCAGCACGCAGCACCCAGCGCTTATTTGTTTGTTGATTTCTCCAGTAAATTAAAGAGGCAGTACCAGACTGATTTTTCTTTCTGTAAAGAATACACATGGAAAGGTGTTATGGTTGACCAGGCTTGCAGGGCAAGCCTTAAAGCACGTAATATTTAAGGATCAATGATGAGACATGTTGTTAATCTCTGGCAAAAAACATCATAATTTACATAATTATTCATAAAATCATTATATTGGGCTCTATGTCTGTTTACGGGCTTGGCAATAGAGCAAAAATAAAATCTAGTCTTTTTGGAGATGATGATGTGATATTTTGCCCTGGTTTGACCACAGTCTTGTAACATTGTCTAAACATTATCTGCTGCAGTCTACAGGAGTGCTGTGTGTGTTGCTCAGTGTGTTGATGTTCTTCCAGAGTCACATGTGACTAAATTGTGTCACTGTTGTTCAGTGGTTCTATGGAGTGACTAATATTCAGTCTGTGTCAGTTCTGTGTGTGTGCTGTTGTCAGTGTGCTGTGTTTTCATGTGCCATAGCAGTCTTTGTGGGCATTGTGCTTCACCATTTGCTGTACCTTTAACACATGTGTTTGTATAAGATAACAGGAGTGAAGGAAAGCCATACCCAGAATCAGCTCATTCAACCCTCCCCTCCATCTCATTCTGAATCCTTCTCAGCACATGTGGCCCTTTACCATCCCAGAAGCACACGCTGACTCCACGCACCAATGCTAGGCCATTTCATTCAAGAATATGGACTTTTAAGTCACTTTATGATTGAATATAATGACTGAGTAATGGATTGGAAATACAGGAACACAAACATTACCACATATTAGACAACCACTACACCTTATACTGTGTTCTTGTCATTTATTTCATCTGGATAATGTTGCCATTTCAATTACTTACTTAAAGCCACAGTATGTAACTTTTTAGCCAAGAAATAGATTTTAATAAAAGCATGACTGGGCTTACTGTCGTTACTGTGGAATCATGCAGGCCACCTCCAGAAGGTTACATTCTGTACTTTTAAAACTAGGACTATATTTATGTAGTATTAGGATATAACTTTATCATTATATTCAAAGAATATATTTTTCTACAGAAAAAAAGATTTTAAATATTAGTTTTAGATATGAGGCAAAGCGTGTTACCAATGCCATTAAAGGAGGTGTTGTGAGGAACAGTATTTTGTCTAGCATTAGTCATTGTGTGTATTTGTCAGACTGTGTGTGTGTGTGTGTGTGTGTGTGATAGAAAAGTACATTAAATGTTTGTTCATTCCTCAGAAAATATACCATTTTGTTTTTTTCAAATTGAAGGTTTGGGGAACCCCTAACAAACTTTGATTTGTTAGATTTATTTAAATAGATTTAAAGCTGTATTTTTCCTTATATAGGCCTATACGTTTGTAAATCATTTTGGGCATGGAAAAGATGGGCATGTTTTTTTTAATCATTTTATTACTATTATTTTTATTTATTTTCAACTGTAAGTTGCAATTTCAACAATAAGCAAGATGCTACTTTCACAACATAATAAGTGCTTTATGGGTTGGAACGATATTCGCTTCTGCACACTGACTGTGGCATTACAAGGTACATTACTAAGTGATATGAGGATGGTGTTAACATAATAAATATCAGTATAAATACATTGGAACAATATCGTACCAACCCCACAAGTGCTCACCACTTTCCCTTCTTAAGAAACACAAAAACTGAACTCCTGATCACATGAAGTTAGGCAAGGGCCTTGGCCCTCACCTAACAAACTCTATTTGCCACTGAATTGAACACGTTTTTGTCACTCTTACTGCTGTGTCCCAATGGAAAAAAGCATACCTGTTTTAAAGTTACACTATTTTAATTAAAACAAATTAGTATATGATCTCAAGTGGTTCTCTGTACTAATGAACCCAATGTAATTGTGGATTTTTTGCATTGTGAGATGTTAGCATAAATGCTAGCACAAGAGCGTAGCTGGATAAAACAAGTGTTCTTCATTCAGCCACATGTGCGACTTCCATGTGACACATTGGGACATAGCTGAGCCCTGAGCCTGGCTGTGTGTGTGTTGTTAGCGTGTGGTCTCGCTCCTCTTTTCCATGCAGGATATGGCTTGGTGCAAGAGGAGCTGCTATCCCCCGCATCCATGCAGTACAGCTTGCCCTCACCACTCAATGTAGAGCCATACTGGCAGGAGGTGTCCAGCCTGGAGTGTGCGCCTATAGCCACCACAGAGGAAGACACGCTCCTGGAGATGTCGGACGTGCAGGTGTGGCCCGCGGGGGTCAGCCCCTCTCTGGTCACTGTGGAGGACTCCTCTCTGGACGGTAGCAGCCGTGCAGATGACTCAGAGGGGGCCACGCTCTCTCTCCCCTGCAGCTTAGGGCGCCCTAGCAGCGGAGCCAGTGGGGCCAGTGGTTCTATCATGGAGCTGGAGGAGGAGGAGGAAGAGGAAGATGTTGAGGTAGAGGAGGAAGAGACCCTGCCAGAGCCACCCACAGCTCTGGCAGACAGAGACAGAATCCGAGCCAGCGGGGCAGTGCCCAAGGTCAACTTGAACGGCCAGCTTGGAGGTCAGAGGTCAGAGGGAAGGAGAGGGGAATCTGGAGGGCTGGGTTCAGGTGCTGGGATTTGTGTCATTTCAGGCCAGCAGGACATCACGGGACTGAGTGGAGCTTCAGAGCACAACGGAGACAACCGGTACATCCTGTTTACTATTGTGAACTTGTGTCTTAATACAGGCTTGCTCTGGAACCCCTAGTGAAGCAGATATTATGTTTTTATTTTGTGTTCTTTTTAGGGTGGGAGGAGGGGGTGCGTTCCAGCCCTATCTGCCAGAGAAGGATTCCCTTTCGGGCTGGGTGGGCTCAGTGTCCACAGGCCGGGACAACAGTCTGCGTGAAGCCCAGGAGGCGCTGCTGATCTCGGTGTGTGACTCGGGGTATTCTCAGGTGCTGCGGGGTCGTTTCCTACAGGGCACACAGCCCTTTGACAGGGGGCCACCACTGTGGGAGAAAGAGCTCAGACAGGGCCAGGTCAGGTTTCTATGGCGACTGCTCACTGCAAGTCCAAACCTCCAGTCCATCATTTATCTTTGAGTAACTGATGGCATGGAGATTACACAGTTTAGTTCTGCTTAAGACCATCTCTAGTTTGCCACTCAGCTGCAAAGAAATCATCAAAACACTTGTTTTGATGAAGAGCAGTCAGATGTGTTGCGTACTGCACACATGGAGATACCATTGAAAATATTTGATATATTTACATGTTTTTTGCATCTGCTTTACAAATATTTATTTGCTTTTTAAAAATATCTCTCTACATTTAAATATAAATGTAATATTTTAATACTGTTTACAGAGGGAAGAAAAAGAAGAATGTGCTACTGAAACACGCGTTGAGGAACATGCTCCTGTGCAGGCAAGAAAGGTGACCACAGGTTTTTTAACTCCTACAAGTGGTTTACACCGGAAGTCAACATTTTCTAATGAACTTAATACAAGATTGTATAAATAGTTCTTAACATTTTGGTTCTGTTCTTGAACATCACTTAATGTTTACTTTTGGAGGATAAAGTCCCTTATAAATTATTATATGTTTTGCAGGAAAGAAAAGCTACTGCCAAACCATCCTCCACCAAACGGCAACCAGAGCGGCGAGGAAAATGAGCATGGACGTTTGACTAACAGACACGGACATAAACATAAATATCCTCAATATGTGACCTGGATAACAAGAAGATACTGTCGACTGACAAAATGATCAACTTGTAGTTTTATAACATTTGTAAAGAAAAAAGCAAATCAAATAATCTAAGGCATGATTCTTTTTTATATAAAAAAGTAAACAAACTGCAAGAAAACGCAACAAAAAGTGCTTCCTGTGAACTATAACCGCATGATTACTGCTGGTGCATGCCCTTTGACCTTTGGAACTCTCATTATCTCACTGAAAGAATGAGCCAGGATGGTCCAGTTGGACCACGGACCTTTTGGGAACATTGCCCTAGTTGGAATGGTTTGTAACTGCAAGTACAAGTCCAATAACTACAGCCAAAAATGTCTGTCCCAAAACTCTGGATGGTATACAGCTGCGCCTCTGCTGAGCCCACCAGTGCTTCTTTGACTGGACCCTCTCCCAGTTCTTCTCAATGTGATATATGCACTCTATGCTACGTCGGTGTGTGTGCGTACGTGTGTACTTTTCTCTACCGCATGTGTAAACTGCTTCTGGCTTGGTGCTGAGCCCTGCCCCATGATTGGCTCGTCGTCCATGTGATGTCATGGCATGCTCAGTGCCAGAATGAGAAAGCCACTGTGCTTCCTTGCTTGTGAGTATCATGTCTGTGTGCGCTAATGTCTTTTCCTTTGTGAATGGAGCTCGCTACTTGTATTGGTTTCCTCAAATCTAATTCACCTGGGTTTAAAGGGTTGTTTGACAAATAGGGAACTGAATCTATTCACTTCAAGCTTTTCAGACAAAAGAATGTTTTGGGTGATTACCTGGTGCAGCAGCTTTGTACCTGTTCCCCTTTGTGGAAGGGGCCATCTGTGCTACCTTCCTCTTTTCTAATTTAGCACATGTCATCCTTCTTTAATAGACCACATGCAGTCACTTCTTGGATTTGTCCTTATCTCATGTCTCTCTGTAGTTTGTCACATTTTGATTTGTTCATTGACACTGAGTGCTATGGTGTGAAAACAAAAGACCTGGTTTGATGGAGGATTGTGATGCTATAGAAAAACTGTAGCCAATGTTTTTGTATGACGCCTAATAGTGAGCATTCTGCTGTGTGGACAGACAGCACTGTGATTGTGTCATTTTTATTTAACCAATACTTAATGAACTGTGAATATTAACAAAGAAGAGCACACATACAGAAACATCAGGAGAATAAAGTAAACATAGTTAGGAACAGCTTAGTCAAGATGGTTTGGTGACACACTGAAGCTATTCCATACTGCCAGTTCAAGTTAGGCTTTCCACATGGACTTCAGTCACTATTGTCATGTTATATATATTTCATACTTCGGTAAACCAAACAGTTAAATGTGGGTTTATTTTCTACTTTGGACTGAAAACACTTGATTGAATTCAAAGTGAAATTGGGGCCAACAGTGGACACAAGATGAACTAGTCTCCTGAGATTAGATATAGTTAGGGTTAGACAGTTTGTCACAGCAATAACACTGACTAAAGGAACAGAGTTTGTTATTGATAGTTTGGAATGAATTGATAATAATTGGATATTTATGAGGGTACAATATGACATAGGGTTTGAGACTGTGAAATATTATTTGTTTTTCAGCACAAAACGTAGCAAATAAGCAGGCAGGAAATGCTCTTGAATTGCTGCTGCTTAAAGAGGGAAACAAAAGATTACATTTGTATTATTTAGCTTTTTTTTTTTTTTAAGAATTTTTCCTATAGTTTGACATACTCAGTCCTCCATGTTGTTAAGTGTGTTCCCCTCCTTATGCAGATGCCCACTTCTTCCCCAGTGGCAGCACCCTGGGTCCTATCATGGTAGCACACAGTATCTAACTATCATGCTTACCCAGAAGTACTGTAAATGCTATTGTAGCCTGAATGACTGACGCACTGAATGACAGCATACAACAGGGACATGTACATGGACTATAGCACATTCGGTACATATCACACGTTTTCCACTGTTATCCACTCAGGTCTTTTGAGTTGTGCACAGTCAAGTTTTGCTTTGATTTTCTCACGGTCTCCCAACTCCTCTCCTCAGAGACAGGATTCCATAAGGTTTGAGCTATGGTCGAGGATTGTTGTTAAAACTGTAGGTTTTACTCGCTCAGCCTTTGCACAGAAAGCAATGGCAAGAGCTGAATCTTAGTCCCTTAGAAACGCACATTTGAACTTTGATTTCTAGTATAAATATTTGTTTATTTGATGAATAATTGAATTTAAAGGTATACTACATCAATTGTTATTCAAGTCCAGTGTTGAGTCAAATGGTTTTACATGTGGGTAAAATGTATTAGCAATATATTATTTACATTAATGAATATCTGAATAAAACCTTCCATAAATTTTGATCTAGGTTATTTCAGACACATCCCTAGATTTGTCCCATTACATTCAAGTTAAGTCTAACTGGACAATTTGATATTACTTCTCCTGTGCCTCTGCACAGTGTTAACTATAGCTTCAACAACAAAAAAAATAAATAAATAAAATAAAACTATGTATATATGTCTTTAAATTACCCCCAATTGTTAACCTTTTTGTTCATGTTATTAAAAATATATATGCAATAGTAAAAGTATAATATAATGATATGTCATGACATCTACAATCAGAACGAATCAACTAGCTTTTTACAATTATCTCAAATATCGATCACATATCAATAGAGCACATTTATGAGTTAAGGCATCTTTTAATCTGGATATTCAAAAGTACTAACAATTTGAACCATAAACCTCTGCAGTATGTAAAACTCAACTAGTATATTGTGTGATTGGGTGGTGAGCTGTGTATATGCATGTCTATGGTGGACTGGGTGGACAATTCAAAGATTCCTGGACTTGCAATGAGAGGATGAGTAACCTACTGAGTATTGTACCATTTTGAATTGTGAAAAGACTAAAAGTTCACCTATACTCCTTTAGAACAGATACATGACAATGTAAACGCAATATCATATTAGTCTATCCTAAGGAATGCAACTGCACACATGCACAAAAAATATGTTTTTATGAAAATGTATGTATAAATATATGATAAAAAAATATATATATTTAATTAGAATGCTATGCACCCTCATATAGTTGTTCTGGTGTTCTTTAAGCATTATGTAGTCTAAGCATATGCCCTCATCATGGGGCATGTAGAGGCTTTGTAGCTAAGACCACTTGTTTTCTTTCCTTTTGTATGGTCCTGAAGAGAAGAGGAATAACAGTGAATATGTACAAGCCTTTCAGTCAGATCCGTTCTGACATGAAGATATGTATAGATCATCTCTACCCTGTACACCAGCTCAAAACATTTACAGAAATGAATAAACAAACATGTGACATACCTGTATCTTTACTGTGATGTTTCAGGGGGAGGGTTTGGTTACTTTAGACTTTACAAAAGCCATATATTTTTTTTATGTAATTCATTCATCTTCTGATAAATTAGAATAAACTTTGTTTTTAGAATTTGTTGTTTTCAGATTCAAAATATGATGATGGAGTGCAGGATGCAGTTTCATTGCCATCTGCCTTTGCCTATGAGGTACTGAAATATGTATATATATATATATATATATATATATATATATATATATATATATATATATATATATATATATATATATATATATATATATATATATATATATATATATATATATATATATATATATATATATATATATATATATATATATATATATATATATATATATATGCAGCCAAGTTTGGCAATTGATATTTAAGGCAGATATATTATAATGAACAGAATGAACATTTGACAATTGAAATAAAACACTGATACTCGAAATGGAATGGAAAGAAGAAAATATTTCATATTTTATTTAGTGTAATCCCGTGGTAAAAAATAATAATGATGATGATAATAATACTTTTTTTTAATTAATAAAAAAAAAAAAAAAACTACTTTAGACAACCACTCACAGTGTGACGCCCCTGGCCTCAGCCAATCAGAACGCTCCGTTCCACGTGCTGTTTTGAAGGAAGTGCTTGTTGTTTTGGGTTTGCTGGGACCACGTGTTAGCACAAGGTCTTCGCTTGTGCTGCTAACTGCTACACATTACTACGCTTTTCTCTCGTCCGCGAAGCTCTTTAGCCTTTTGCGCGGTGTTGTTCGACATGTCAGCGGGCAGCCAGAGCACCAGATGCCGGGACATCCCAGCTGTCAGGCGGGTGGCGATCCTCGATGCAGCCCATATGCCCCAGGACTACTCCACCACTCCGGGAGGGACCCTGTTCAGCACTACGCCTGGAGGTAATGTTCTGTTCTAGCTGTGTCAGGTGCAATATTGAGTTTGATCCAAGTCCTACGTGGCATTTATGAAAGCCATGACTGGGTAATGTGATCGTGAAATAGTAGCCACACGTATTTGGCGAGCTGGAGTGTCAATGAAGACAGCATGGCTACAGCACGCTAGGATAACTTATTTATACTCCGAAGCATATCACCTCAACTTTTTCAGACAGTGACCCATGAACATTTACAGTCAGCTGCCAGCTAGATGGAGGTAGTAGTGTATTGTCCGCTAAATGAGATGGTTAAAGTCGTCCTGTACTGCAGTGTAGACTATCCCCAAAAGACAAATTGCACAACGTTCATGCTGCTTACTTTTCACACCGCACATGCGCCAGCGTCTGTGGGAAATATTTCATATGGTGAGCTGTTCATGTGCTATTTGTTATTTATTTCTGGGTCTTAAAAATGCTCGATTAAACTTATCATTTTACCTTCTCTAAGTTTCTTCCAAGCTCAATATCTTGAATAGCATTTGTAATCTTATCAGGAAAGGTGTAATATAAGGCTACTATCAGTCTGATAACTCTCTTTACTCCGATACTTCCAACTTACCTTATCCCAGTCATTATGCCATGAATTCAACAGGAAGCTTAATTAAAATTTTTAATGATTGTTATTGATTATGTGACGCAAAAGGCAGCATCCATCAAAAACAAGTGCTGGACTACATGTGTTTGTTAATACTGTACATGGACTGAGATCATTAACATAAGATTTGAGCTGTAGAGGGGTGAATAAATAACTTTTATGGCTAATTATTGCTTCATTCTGCTTTTTATTTGGCATAGCTCAGGCCTTTTAATGATGCTGTACATTTTTTTAAATGGTTTAGTGAGATTATCCTGCTTTATGTCAGTGGCATAAAGTAGTTTCACTAATCACAGTATCCCTCCGTAGCATCTAAAAATTCTAAATTTGTTATCGTGGCACGCCTGGATTTCAACATCAAATGTAAGAGTTTGGGAAAGCTGACATGCATTGCACATGTTGATCAAAACCTGCAATGTTTACTTAGTAGGATAGTAAAGGTAAAGTATATATACATAAAGTTGAAACCAGAAGTTTACTTACACTATATAAAAACACATACGCTTTTTTGTTTGTTTGTTTGTTTTTCTCACTGTCTAACATGAAATCAGACTAAACTTTTCCTGTTTTAGGCCAATTAGGAATACCAAAATCATGTCTATTTGCTAAATGCCAGAATATTGATAGGATTTTTTTTTTTTTTTTTTTTTTTTTTTTTTTAATTACTTTCTTCAAATTTAGAAGTTTACATACAGTAAGATTACTATGCATTTAAACAATTTGGTAAAACCCAGATGATGATGTCATGTCTTTGGAAGCTTCTGATTGGTTTATTGACAACATTTGTTATTTAGAGACACACCTGTGGGTATATTTGAAGGTGCAGCTGAAACACACTCCTTCTTTGTGTAATATGATGGGAAACTTAAAATAAATTATCCAAGATATCAGGAAGAGAATTTGATGTGCTTTGGTCTGAAATGTGCATGTCAAACCAAGAACAAAAGCAAAAGACCTTGTGAAGAAGCTGAAACTGGTAAGAGTGTGTCATTATCCACAGTGAAACCAGAACTGTACCGGCATGGGCTGAAAGGCCACTGTGCTAGGAAGAAGACATTATTTCAAAAGAAAGATCTCAAACCTATTGAAAATTCATGGGCAGACCTGAAAAGGCATGAGCCAGCAAGGCGGCCTACAAGCTTGGCTCAGTTATACCAGTTCTGTCAGATGGAATGGGAAAAAATTCCTGCCAACTATTGCGTGAAGCTTGTAGAAGGATATCAAAATCCCGAATTTAAAGGCAATGGTACCAAAGACTAATGAAGTGTATGTAAACTTCTGACTTTGAAGAAAGTAATGGAAAATTGCCTAAATGTATTATGGTAATTCTAATTGACCTAAAACAGAAAAAGTTTAGTCTGATTTCATGTCAGACCATGTGAAAAAATAGCGTTAGCACAGAACAGAAATAACACAGAAAACGTCAACAAAATGAGTCAGCTGCTGCAGGCAGGACTGATATAGCCTGGGAAAATGGCACATGCAGCAATACAGAAAGTGTGGCTTTGTTTATGAAGCACATTCTGTAGCTGATCATTAGAGCTTGGAGTGTATCCAAACGTCAATATTTTATCACACAAATATAAATATATAATATTTTTTGAATTTTTGAATTGAATGTGTGTAGTATTATCTGTGTCTGATATGTTTTACACACTGAGCCCTACAGTGAGTGAGACCAACTGACCATTATCCACCACATTTCAGAGTCTTTGTTACTAGCCTGAGGTTACCCTTAAAAAAGACATTATCCTATTTTGTTAGGTTTATTAATAAACTGTAACATGTGTGTATAACCACAATCGCAACAAAATACAGAACAGTGGGCAGGATAGGCGGTAGGTAAAAACTGAAATTTTCTGAGCACACAATTTTCTAATGCAAGATAAAGCAGGATTACTCACATACACATGAATCAGTCATAATACAACTCTGAGTAAGGGTATGGTGAGAGGACGGTTAAATGGTTAAAAACTCATAAAAGTTGATTTTACACAATATGTCTCCTTAAACATTATAAAAACAAAACATAGGTGACAAAGTAAGAGTATCCCTGTTGTGCACATAAATACTACAATACTATGAAGACTTAACAAACCAAACTAATGTACTATGTAAACTATGCACTATGTGCAAATAAAATGTCCTCTTTACATGTATGTGCAGTTCATCATAAAAAGCTGTTATCAATAGTGCAAGCATGTACTGTGGGGAGATCAACGAGCCATAAATTACCCATTACAGAAATGGCTTTGAGCACTTTCAAGTTAACAATGAGATGATTGCTGCATATTGTATTGCATATTGTAGACCTATTAATCTTCAGCTATTTTCTTTAGTTACTGATTGTTGTGTTTTTAGGCTTTCATGATACCAATATATTATCAGTCCTAAACATGTAGTGATTCTGTATGAACTGTTGATATTGCACAAATGATAATTAACAATAATACAATATTAGTCAATATATTTATGAATATAATAAATTGTGTGCACCACTGTTGGTTGAAGAAAAAGACCTCTACTTTTGACTTATTTATTGTTGTGTTTTATTAAAGGTGCTGTACCTGTACCTTTAGCACAGTATGGCATTAAATTGATCTATATTGTAATTAATTACTCAATTACAAGATTTTTTATTGCTCAAAAATACCTTAAAAATTATGTATTCTTACTCTGAGTGGGGTCTCCACACTGCAGATCTCACCTGTAACTTGGCCAAGTGAGGTCATCTGCTTGACTCCATGGAGATATGTTCAATCAAATAACATTACCATGGCGACAAGAAGGTGGGGTGCCCTCCTTCAGAAAAGTTACTAGTACACCTTAACATGCAATAATATCTAAAACATGTTAATAAATGTTTGCCTGGCCAGCTGAAAATGCACACTTCACTTCACACTTCTACTTTCCCTTTTTAGGAACCAGAATCATCTATGACCGCAAGTTCCTGCTGCAGTGCCGGACCTCTCCCCTGACCCGGACCCCTCCCAACCTGCCAGACATCCCCGGAGTGACCAGACCCATGAAGTCTGAGCCCGAACTACCCGGAGCCCCCGTCCACAATAATAATGAGCTCATCCAGGAGGAGGCTGCAGGTAAAACTTTTTTTTTCCTGCATTTGATTTGAACCTTTTCTGTCTCACTGTATAAGATGTGTCCTCGCAGGAGAGGAGGCCCAGTTTGAGATGGACATCTGAGAAGCCGTTGTCAGGATCACCATCACTTGGAAATGGTTTATGTTTGATATTATTAAATGTTTACTACTATGAAAAATAACTAGGGTAATGTGAAGCCCAGTTATACTCAAGTAAAAGATGATAGACAGTATTTTCTACTGTTGTTGAATAATGAATTAATTCAGCTCTGGCACCATCTGGTATTACAAAGCCATTAAAATCTATTAGCTGTTTTTGAGGCTTAATTTTTCTTCTTTGTTATTATTGTAATAACAATTGAACTTTTTGATATTTATGGTTTAAAAAGACAATACAATACCTTGGTCGGGATTGTACTATTATTGTTTTCCCTTTTCTTTTTCATTGGCGTAATATGGTGTTGGTTATTTGCTGCTGTATGTTATCACAATGTAACATCCAAATCTAGAGTGAGTTTTTTCTAAAGATGTGCTATATTTTACTTGAATAAATATAGAAATGTTTATATGACACTCAATTTCATCATTTTTTCCTGAATTTTAGACTAGAACTAGGACAGGTTAGAGAATCACCTACCAACCACAATCAAATGTAATACATACTCAGAAACTAGGATAAAAAATAATTTATTGCTTTAGTATATTATACAAAGAGGGTCAATGTGACCCAAATATCTAATATTTTACAGAACTTACATTGTGACAGCAATTTGAACTGCATTGAAAAGTACACATCTATAGTGCTAGTCAGTTGTCATTCTGCCATGTCACATCTTAATCAGTAATCCATAAATATGTTAATAAATGTGTCAGTTCAGTTTTCATCACTTCATTTACAGGTGTCTGAGTAAATGACACAGTCAACTATATTTACACAAAGTAGCAATAAAATAATTTAAAGAGCAGTGTCCATGCATTACAGCAGACGCCTCCGCATTGGGTGGACATTTCTGTCAAGTGCCTTTGAATGTTTTTCCACTGGTGTTTTCAGTGGCAGCCACACTCCTCCACAATCATATTCTCATGATGCCTCATCACCATCTTCCCATTCTCAAAGTAGAGCATGGAGAGAGGGGCCAGGCGAGTGGGCACACACGACACACAGGGCACCTTGTCCGGATGGTGAAGTTTTAGCAGGCTCTGGGGAGAGAAAAGAAAGTCAATTAGTCCATTGATTGAAATGAAAGAGAAATAAAGTACTTTATTCACAATAACATAATACAATATACAATCATGATATCAGTGTGAAATGTTTCTTACCTGCATGTAGGCATGGTTGGTGGGAGTGAAAGTCTCATCCACAGGTGTAGGACAGCTACCTTCACAGCGGAAAGCATTGTAGCGTTTGGGATACACAATCCACTCACTCCAGCCAAACTTCTCAAAGTCCACCCACATGTCCACCTTCCTGCACAGAGGGCTCTTGTTGTCCTCACTTGGCTTGCTAGCAGGAGCAGCCCCTGCTACTCCTTTCCTCTGATGGTGGGCATGGTGGTGGTGGTAGTTCTGCTGGTGCCTCTTGCTCCGGCCGCTCCTTCTGGAGCTACTGTCCAGCTGGACATACTTGGAGTGCTCAGCTGTGCGGATGAGAGTGGGAGCCCTCTGGCTGGTGGGGTTCTGCCTGGTGAAGACCACCATCATGACCCTGTTAGTAGTGGAGTGCTGAACCACCTCCTTGTCTCCCGCGCGTTCCTCCTGAGGCCTGTCTGATGAGTATCCGTCTTGAAGCCAGTCCAAGAGCAGCTCAGTTATGTTGAACACCTTCCAGGAGGATGGGGACAGCATGGAGCTAGGCTTGGCCTGAACTCTTCCCAGAAACACTGGCTCCTTGGGGCAGTTTGGCCCCATGCAGTGGTGATGGATGTCCACAGAGGCCTGAGAGGACTGACTGAAGGCAGGGAGATGCATGCGGAGCTCAGCCAGTTGGATATTGTCACTTGTAGACATAGAAGACACATCGAAGGTGACGGACCAGTGGTTTCCAATCTGCTGACAAGCTGTAATAATAAAAAAACATAAATGATTAGACATAAGTTTTATAGTATTAAAAGTCAAAGTTTCAGTTGACATATAATTAGATTTGAGGTCATCAAGCCACACCCACTATTAAGTAAATCTTAAAATATCATATACATGATCTATCTATATTGACTTAAAAAACTACATACTTTTTGCTACAAGGCTGGTGACGGAGTCAGAGTTGTGCAGACCCGGGTTGTCCTCCAGCGGGGATCGGCCCAAACTCATGTCGGGGGTCCTGACGCGGTCCTCGGTGAGCATGGTGCGGTACAGCTGCATCATGTAGAGCGGTAGCTGAGTAGACTGATGCCGTGATCCTGTGCTCTTCTCACGGAGAACCGCGTTCGGATGCAGCCCAGAAAAACGCTGTGAGCCTAGAACCAGAACCAAATCCACCAGAAGCGTAAAGAGAACCGCAGAAAGATCCATTGCGTTCTCCTCTTGATGCCGTCGCTTGTGCAGACAAATGTCAAATGATGGACACAGGCAGAGGGTTGGTTTTATACGCCCGCTAAAGTGAACCATCTAACGGCCTTTGAAGTGCGCTGTGAGGGCGTGTGTGAGCCACGACGATGCGCAAAGAGCCACAGCGGGTATGGATCGAAACCAATTTGTCTTTGTAGTTGAGAGGTGTGAAAAGTGAATATGGTCGTTACTCTGCGCGTGTTAGAGATTCTTTTGATAAGAACTCATGACAATGACATTAGCTAAGCAGATTAGGTGATGCTCTGCTGCGCTCTGATTAATGGGACTTAATCAGAAACCCCTTTCACGGCCGGGATCTTTTGTTGGAAATATGAGTTTGGCATTGGTATAGGGTAAGCCTACGATAATACATTTTATTTTTGCATTTAATAAAATTGGAGAACGCTATATAGTCTCACAAATAATCCATTCTACCGTTGTAAATATATATGTATATATTAGGCCTATTTTAATTTTTTATATTTAAAAGGCTATAGTAAAAGAACAATTCAAATCTGTCAACTGGACAAAATTCTGTCCAGTTACAGATTTGAATCTTTCTTTTACAATGGATCATACCTGGACCACTTAGGGATTACACAGACTTAAATAGGTTATATTTTTGAGAATTTTACGTTGCATCATAATGCATAATGATGTGAATACTTTTGCTGAGTACGAAAATATGGATATTTCAGAACTTTCCTTGTTAACCCAACGTGCAGGATAATATTAATTTACGGTAATAAAATATAAAAGCCCAATGACAACGCTATGATACTAATTTCACCCTTTAACTGCCCTTTATAGGCCCACTAATTTGGCCGTTTTTAGATATTTTGGTTTTTATAACGTACGTAGCCAACCAAATATTGTAATATATCGAGTTTTATAATAATAATAATAATAATAATAATAATAATAATAATAATAATAATAATAATAATAATTATTATTATTATTATTATTATTATTATTATTATTATTATTATTATTGTTATTATTATTATTATTATTATTATTATTATTATTATTATTATTATTATTAGGCCTGTTTTGTTGAAATGTGACTTTGTAGAAACATGAATGAATTCATTCATTTTTATCTTTTTATTTTATTTTATTTTTATTATTATTATTATTATTATTATTATTATTATTATTATTATTATTATTATTTTATCTTAATTTTACCTTTTTTTTCCTTGTTTTTTTTTTTTTTGTTTTTTTTTTTACATTTTCTTCATTAATTACAACCAAAGAAGGATTGGGCTGAAGCCGCGTGCTTAAAACACAGATGTCTTGACTCATATAACCTAGACTAGAGCATTGTATATGTATAAATTAATTCATGTTTTAAAGTTGTTTTTTTAGCGACTACTTCTTAATTTAAAGAAGGACTGAATGCCTACAGAAGTGGTCCTGATCGCCGCTCATTCGTAAAACAAACTGGACACTTGACCTCAAAGGAAAGAAAACAAAGGGCTGTGTGTCATTTGCAAAGACCTCACTGTTATTGAAGAATATGATCTTAGAATTTACGTCATTCACGTTCAGTTGCTCACTTTCATGTGCCTGCATCAAAAGACTTGATGTGACTTTGGTGTGACTGGGCCTATAGGTTTCCAAGCGCACACTAATGAGAGTACAAATTATGCTGCTTTTGTCAGTTTCTGGACTTCGTGTTGTAACATGTTCATTTTGGTGCCAAATAGAAGTTTTTGGCTCAGTGTGTAGTGCCGCAAAAGTTATGTGTAAATTTGGAAACATGGCATGCGTCATGCGCAAAATGTCCAAAACATTAGTCAGTGGATAAGTGGCTTATGCATTTTATAGCTTTTTTTTTTTTTTTTTTTTTGCCTAAAAACAGTGATTAAAGACATTAATAGTCTTTATTGTGGCATTATTGATTTGGCCAAATCATTCTGTGCGCACAATAACCAATAACTATTATTTATGTAGACTTTTTCAGACCATGATGACTCAGTTAGTAATAATTAGTGTAACTGTTTAGCAACTGAAAGGGTTATGCTCTATGTGAATACTGTACAGGCTACAAAAACAACCATCGAAAGTTTCCCAATGGGAGATGTTACCTCAGCCTTCGTGCTGTTTCATTATCACGTATCCATTATAAACACATAAACATATGTAGCACATGATTTGCTCTACAGTATTTATGTGCTGCATTGATTTCGTGCTGTAACGTAAATAAAGCCGAGGCCACGTGACTGAGAGTCCAGCGCGCGCACCTGCAGTGGGGCTCGCGCTGATTAAAGCCTTTTCCTCCTCAGCTGCTGCTGTTTGTCCCGATGAGCCCGGGCCGACATGGACCTGCGCCACTGCGTTTGTCTGGTCCTTTTAACCAGGCTGAGGCTTTTCACGGGTAGGAAAACGGATTTATGGTTCTTTTTTAGGGACAGAGAACAAGTTTTTTACTGAATTTATTGTCATTCCCTATTGTAAACACTGACAATTATCCCGAACGAACCGAACGTGGCAAGATCACATGTAACGGCGCTAGTAATGAGCATTTCTTAAAGTACTCATAAAGTTTAAAAAAAAAAAAAAAAAAAAAAGTCCTCATGTACAACCTGTCACAAATGCGTCGTAATATTGTTGTTGTATCTTAATAATATGTAGTTTACTCTCATTGATAATAATGCGACGTGGAAAAATTAGCCTTATATTTACAAATAATAAAAATGTCATGATTGTCCTGTGCCCTCACTCCATGTGTCTACAGTGGGCCAGGTGATTCCATGTCGTTCTACTCAGTGGCAGTGTGATGATGGAAGCTGCATCTCTGCACTGTGGAGATGTGATGGGGAAGGAGACTGTCTTGATGGAACAGATGAACTGGACTGTGACGGTAAGTTGTAAGCATATGCATCAACATATTTGTTCTATATATTTAAGATGTTAAAAGTATTCTTGTTCCCACAGGCTCTTCTGCTTGTCCACGAGGCCAGTTTTCTTGTGTTGACTCTGTGAAATGTGTAAACATGTCCGCTCGTTGTGATGGGAAGAAGCAGTGTCCAACAGGCTATGATGAGGAGAACTGTGAGCACATACTGGGCTGTCTGAATTCCGAGTGGACTTGTAACAACAATCTCTGCATTACCATGGACCTGCGCTGCAATGGAGAGAATGACTGTTTGGATAATTCGGACGAGCAGAATTGTGGTGAGAACAAATCTGCAGTTGCATTTATTATATTAAAATCATTGAAAAGAAGTGTACCTATGTTCCCACTGCCTTTTTTTTCAAATGTAAAGTTTTTATTTATTTTATTATTAATTCATAACTCTCGTCTTCACTCCGGTTCTAATATTAAACATAATCTTAATCAAGGCCTTAACATTAAAGGTACAGTAACTTTCTGTAAATGGGCATGTCATACATGATTCCATGGAAATAAAAAGTTTAAAACCTACTTCAAAGATACCTTTTATGCCATACCGTGGAAGATTATTGCCAAAGTAACATTTCCATGAAGGAGGCCCTTCCTCTAGGCCAAATAAATCAGATTGGTGGAAATACAAGCCCACTTTATATACACAGCAGAAAGAAAGCCTGGAGTGCTCCCCCTTGAAAAAAAAAGTCGTTTTTTTCTTTTATTTAGTTTTTTTTAATATGCTTTTCATAATCCCAGTATAGATCTAAAACAAGATGGCTTTTTCTGTTTTAGGAAGTGAGGTATAAATCTCACGGTATGATATTGTCATGATATTTCACAAAGCAATGTTGTGGAGATACTAACAGATTTGGCAAAAAAATGCAGCTTTTTCCTTTTTAAAAAGCCTTGACAAGCCTTTAGTGCTATATCACTGTTATCTTACAAGAATTAAATGTTCTTTATTTTTTCATACTGATACATCATCGTCTATGTAGTTGCCTCTCCCTTTTGTAGCTGTTGCTGCATTAAAACAATGCATTTAAGCAAAGAAGCTTATAATTCGATATATATTGTGACCGTCCACCATATTATTGTGACATTTTTGACCATGTAGATTACAATATTTTGGTTATTGTTGCATCCCCAGTCCTCATAGTACATTCACCATGTTGTTGTTTTCTAAAAGGTCTGTGCATTGAAAGCCTAAGGTGTCCAGATGGAACCTGTCTTTCTCTAGAAAAGCAGTGTGATGGTACAGTGGACTGTGTTGATGGAAGAGATGAGCCCATTACATGCAGTGAGTTGGGGAACCAGCAATTCGATGTGCTTTGGTTTCCCATACATTTATTTTAACTGCAATATTTCCACCTCTATTACAGGGCGGAGTTGCTCCATAAATAACGGTGGCTGTAGTCATTCTTGTGTGGATGAGCCATGGGGAGCTCTGTGTTCTTGTCCAAGAGGATACAAGCTGTCTTTTGATGGAGCAACTTGCAAAGGTTTGTTAAGCTTTTGCTCGCATAGTTCACTCATTTTCACAGGAAAGCTAAAAGATTAATCCCTTCTTTCTTTAGATGTGGACGAGTGTGCCCTGGCTCGTCCTCTCTGTATACACTCCTGCGTTAACACTTTGGGGTCATACTATTGCCAGTGCCGAGAAGGATTCACACTGATTAAAGGCTCTGTGTGTTTGGCTAAAGGTAAGATACAGGTGTAAAGTTGGTTACCCTCAATAATTGTATTTTATCTAAGGTATTTCAAAGAGTGATAAGATTCAAATGAGGTCAAAGTTCATTATTGCCCATGTCTTTAATGAAACTGGTTGCATGTGTGTTTGTGTTGTTGTTTTTTTTCTTTTAAAGGTGCATTATGTAACATTTCTGGAGGAGTGTACTCCACCTGCTTGTCGTTTTAAAGATTTTGTTGCTTTGCCTTGAATAATCCACTGTATGGTATTAAACATTACCATTTCTGTAGAAACAAATGGATAATGCTAGTAGGCAAAGTTGCAGGTCGCATCTGTAGAAAATAATTTTTAAGCAACAAAACACCTGTAACTGAATAAATGGTGCCATCCTCTGGAACATGCTATGCAAAAGAGGGGCATCTATGACAAGCGGGTGCCCTACCCCCTCCTTAAAAGTTGCGTAGTGGACCTTAAACTTCATAAGTCAAAACTCTTTACATTTCTTAAGGCAATATTACAAGACTTGTGACCGTGCAGAGGAATACTTTGGGGCTTTTGGACGTGAAATCTCGGCATTTTGAAGTAGTTCAGTTTGCCGTATATGAGCCAGTGGCCTTGGCATATGACTTGGTGCGAGCTCTGTACTACTGGGCTGACGGCCATGGACTTATTCATAAGACTAATGGACGGCATACCTGGACCATCTATGCTGGTTTGTGCTCTTGTAAATTTTCTTTATAGACACTTTATTTGTTGCAAATTTTTAAATGTATATACTCACTTAGGACAACCTGGTATCCGAAGTTTAGCTTGCAATTGGCTAAATGGACAACTGTACTGGACCAATCAAGAGACCAGGACCATCTATATGCAGGTGGCAGATGGAAAAACTTACACCACTGTCTCAAGCAAAAATGTCAATCCATCTGACTTGGTGCTGCTGCCCATTGAGAGGTTTGCATGCCTATATGGGCTTTCTCCAATAAACAATTTTTAAATGTTTCAATATAATTACAATAACATAATTTAAAGTGCATAGACTAATATCATGATATTTAAAATTTTACAAAAATATTTGCGTATATTTATTAGGTTTGACATTTTGGTAAAGATTATAATTTTACTCCTTGGTTGGATACAGGCAGCAGATATGATATACACAGTATACAGTACACAGTAATGTTAACTAGGACCAAAACTTCTCTAAATTGCACAAGAGTTATGATTTGGCAAATAAAATACAACACCTTTAGTTTGTTAAATGTTTTTAAATGCCTTCCTTGGTCCCACTGAGGACATGGATAGAGTGATTTAATTTTTTTTCAATTTAGCTTATTTTACAACATTTTGTTTTGAACTTTTTCCACAAACTGCCACTTGACTGATGTAAAATTATGATGAATATTTACCACAGGGTACTATTCAACCTAAGAAAGTAGTAATTAGAAAAAGTATATTAATCTGTCAAATGCACTTTAAGGATTTGCCTTCAATACAGTATGACCTGTTTTCTTTCAGTTATGTGATTTACAAATCGAACTATAACATGATTGTTTTAGTTGTTAGTATTGCAACTCTTATTTGCTGTTGCAGTTTAATGTTCTGGATCAATGCTGGACCAGGTGAGCGGGTAACCATAGAGAAGTCCTGGATGGATGGTTCAGACCGGAGCTGTCTGGCCGTGCTCACAGCTCAGGCTGCCCATGGCCTCACTGCTGATGTCGCTGCCAGAAGGCTCTACTGGATCAGTGATTCAAAGAAGGTAACCACAAAATGGCACACATGGTAATACCAAGCAAATGTTCATATAACTTTCTTTACTCAGTTAATTCCCCTTGTCTTTTTTACAGCACACACTTGACAATTATGACATTCTATTTTACTAATCTAACGTCATTTGATGTGTTATCACTCTTGACGATACTTGAAATATGACATACTTGCTTTACTGTCACCCAACTGTTTTTCCAATTGCAAATGTTTGTTATTTTGCACAGTCCATAGAGACCGTGAAGGTGGATGGTAGTGGCCGATATTCATTTCGTGGTGTGTTTAGCCAAGGACCTGCTCTGAGCCTCACTGTGTTTGAGCAGTTTTTCTACTGGAGTGACAAAAAGGGGCTGTGGCAGGCTCCAGAGATCTCTCCAAATCAGAGGAGACTGATCTGGAAAGACCCTCTGCCTTTAATAAATGTGTTCCATGAGCTGCAGCAACCACAAGGTAATACAGCAGTTATATTTTTTCATAATATAAATAGTGTATTTTTTCCTGATGATAAAGAATACAAAATAATTTTCTCTGTAGTCTCCTCTCCATGTGCAGGAGCGCCATGCGAGATCTGCCTGCTCGCCAAAAGCAACACTCTGGGATTCACCTGCACCTGTCCAAACTCCAAGCTACTTCTGCCCAATGGCATTTGCGAATGTAAGTTTACTTGCCTTATCCCTGCCTAAGAATAAATGCTTAACAGATGACAGATTATTTTGGTTTGTTCACACAGATCCAAGAATTGTTTATGGGACCCTTCGCACTGTCAACTTTGTGGAGTTTAAAGGTGGAGAGGCTACTGAAGTCCAGCTGTTTACAACAGATGAGGGCATTCTGTCATTTGATATTGACTGGTCTAGGGACTGGTTTTATTGGGCCAACCAAACTGGACATGTGAAATGTACCAGTCTGACACAAGTCAAGACTGAAAAAATACCAACATCTTCACCAGGTTAGACAACTGAACTCTAAAATATTCAGCTTTATATTAACTTTATTTTTCAAACCAACTCCTTTAAATGCCTTGTTCCTTAGCCTGCCTGCTGAAGGTGGATCAAAGAAGTGGAAACTTGTATTGGGTGTCGTGTGATCAAAAGAGCATAAACGTGATCAGCGCTGACCGTCGATACACCCAGAAACTCTATGACTCACGACGAGAGCTTGAGGATCTGTACTTGGATTGGCTGAGAGGCGGGATTCTGTGGCAAGAAAAAGGTCATATTTTTGCCATGAGCATGATGGGAGGCAAGCCCTTAGCTTTGCTCCGATTAGGGGGAGGAGTAGTGGGGACTCTAGCTTTTGACCTGAGGGCCAACAGTCTTCTCTGGAACTCTAATCCTGCAGGTATGTAAATGTGTTTTATCCTATATACAGAGTAATCCAATCAAGTCAAGTGTTGCATTGAGCTTTCGATTCCGCATACTTAAAATGAAGGTGACAGTTTTACACCATTTGTCTTGTTCCAGGTTTGGTAACTATGAGTTTGTTTTGGGACAGAAGCCATGTAGTGGGTAAAAGATGGAACATAACTGGATCTGTAGTTTTTGCTCTGGAGCCTTTCCTCCTATCTTTCTCTGACAACACAATGACCCTTTGGGATCGCAGAGATGGAAGATCTATTCAGTCCATAACTGTGCAAAGCCATGTGATCGGTGTTATTCATGCACTCAAAGACCTCCAAGCAGGTTGGAAAGGTGAAATATTTCTGTTCAATATTTCCAATGAAGTCCAGTGGTTCCCTTTGTCTTGAGTATCCCCTAAGCTTTGTTTCACACTCGGGGTACTTGACAAATGTAACTGTTTGCTGTAGTAGTGTAGTATATTTCAACTATTACTGTTATGCTTCTTTACTACATTTTGTAAATACTGTTCAGTTCACTTTTAAAAATCTGACTCTGGGAAATGTTGACGTGGGCTACTTCACTAACGTTCAGTGATCCTCATGTCTACCTACTAGATGCATCCGTCTCATTGCCATATCCTCAATCCAGACAGATGTGCAAAAGTCCCGCAGTGCTCTGTCCTCAGGCTTCAGTTTTTCTCTGCATATCTCCAAGTCAAGTTTGTGACGGCATCAAGGACTGTCCGGATGGGTTTGATGAAAATAATTGTGTCAAAAGATGCGCTTCAAAAAGTAATGCTAAAGATTGTTAGATTTAAATCATATAACAAACATTCTTAATTAATTTTACTCCACTCCAGATGACTTCCTGTGCAAAGATCGCAGAAGCTGTGTGTCTCAGGACCTGGTCTGTGATGGTCGAGCTCATTGCATAGATGGCTCAGATGAGATGAACTGCCCAAGTTTAGCCACTCCCTCTGCCCCGTCAAACATCCTGAAGTGTCGCCATGGCTCCAGACCATGTGGGGACAGGTCTGAGTGTGTCCTCTTCAGTCACGTGTGTGATGGACAGAGGGACTGTAGTGATGGATCAGATGAGAATGAATGTGGTGAGCTGATGTTTCTAGTCAGAAGACACATTTTCTACACATGAAGCATAGTCATGTACAGTTTATAATGGTTACTGATGACCGAAATGCTACCTCTGCAGAAAATACTGCCAATGCCCTTGAGGAAGATCATCTATCCATAATAGAACAATCACAACCTACTGCACCATTCATTCAGCCACCAGCCCAACCAGCCTGCAAAAGTCCTTCAGTCCTGTGTCCTGGCTCATCTGTGTGCCTCCTGGAAACACAGTTTTGTGATGGGAGAAAGGACTGTCCTGATGGATCAGATGAGAAATGTGTCACAAGATGTCCCTACATGAGTGAGTGGACACTAGACCACCCAGTCTTTACATAAGGGTCATGGCCTAATTCTTAATGTTTCCTTTCAAGCTGACTTTCTGTGCAAAGATCACAGGAGCTGTGTCTCACAGCATCTTGTTTGTGATGGTCGGGCTCATTGCCTTGACTCCTCAGATGAAAAAAACTGTCTAAGTTCAACTGATCCAACATCTTCACCAATCATGCACAGATGTCGCTTTGGCTCTAGACTGTGTGCAGACGGCTCAGAGTGTGTCCTCTTCAGTCACGTGTGTGATGGACAGAGGGACTGTGCAGATGGATCAGATGAGGCTGAATGTGGTATGTGATGAATTTATGATAACTCTGAGCCAAGCCCTCTTCATTGCATTGAGTGCCTGGCTTTGTGGCTCAATGGAGTCTTTGGTGTCCTGCTTATACATTGACGGGAGCGTAAACACCGTTGAAAATGTCTCAACATCCTCTCTGGTATATAACTTGAATAACCCCATGTTTTTGATAATTTATTTTTAAATTCCCTAAAGATTGTGCATGCATTCATCTTGCAAATTCTAGAAAGTTGTAGGTCTCAAAAGAGGTTGCTGTACATTGAGTAAGTTCTGTGAACTACACACATGGACAAAATTATTGGTACACTTCAATTAGTGAAAGAAAAACTCACAATGGTCATAGAAATAACTTGAATCTGACAAAAGTAATAATAAATACAAAATGATAATCTGTTGAAGCATGGTTGAAAAGCAATGTCTGACTTTCATAGAATTTTTAACTCATGAAACAGGCCTGGACAAAAATGATGGTAACCTTAACTTGATATTTTGTTGCACAACCTTTTGAGGCAATCGCTGCAATCAAACGATTCCTGAACTGATTCCGAACTGTCAATGAGACTTCTGCACCTCTCAGCAGGTATTTTGGCCCACTCCTCATGAGGAAACTGCTCCAGTTGTCTCAGGTTTGAAGGGTGCCTTTTCCGGACGGCATGTTTCAGCTCCTTCCAAAGATGCTCAATAGGATTTAGATCAGAGCTCATAGAAGGCCACTTTAGAATAGTCCAGTGTTTTCCTCCTAGCCATTCTTGGGTGTTTTTAGCTGTGTGTTTTGGGCCATTGTCCTGTTGCAAGACACATGACCTGCGACTGAGACCAAGCTTTCTGACACTAGGCCAGCACATTTCACTCTAGAATCCCTATATAGTCTTGAGATTTCATTGTACCCTGCAGATTCAAGACACCCTGTGCCAGATGCAGCAAAACAGCCCCAGAACATAACAGACGGGGACAGTATTCTTTTCTTGATATGGTTCATTTTTCCATCTGTAAACATCGAGGTGCTGTGCCTAGGCAAAAAGTTCAATTTATATATACATTATATATACATTTCTATATATAGGCCCACTGACTGATTACATAAATTTCATAGAATTTCTATTACTTTTGTCAGATTTAAGTTATTTCTGTGACCATTGTTTTTCTTTTATTGACCAAAGGGTACCAACAATTTTGTCCATGTGTGTAGTTTCATGCCAACTGTAATGTAAAACACAATCACTACTCAGGCGCAGCTGTGTTTCTATAGGCCTGACTACACAATATCACTTGATTATGAACCATTACAGAAAAACTATGTAGTTATAATAAAGCTCTTTCCCCTCCGTTGCTATCATCTCATCTAAATCTGCCACATTAAAAGGATCTGAAAAGTTACCTAAAGGTTAACGGACAGAAATGATTGACTTGAATGTTTCTCATGGATACTCCAGAAACTACTAGAAGTCCAGACAAAATTAAATCTTCAACTGCACCATTCACTCAGCCTACAACCCAACCAGCCTGCAAAAGTCCTTCAGTCCTGTGTCCTGGCTCATCTGTGTGCCTCCTGGAAACACAGTTTTGTGATGGGAGAAAGGACTGTCCTGATGGATCAGATGAGAAATGTGTCACAAGATGTCCCTACATGAGTAAGTGGACACTAGACTATCCTATAATTTTCTGGGCTCTACTTGAGGCTATAGGTGAGGTTTGGCACGGTGCCATAGACTAATCCTAATTGTTTCTTTTTAAGCTGACTTTCTGTGCAAAGATCACAGGAACTGTGTCTCACAGCATCTCATCTGTGATGGTCGGGCTCATTGCCTTGACTCCTCAGATGAAAGAAACTGTCCAAATCCAGCTGATCCAACTTCTCCATCAATCATGCGCAAATGCCGCTTTGGCTCCCGGCTGTGTGCAGACAGCTCTGCGTGTGTCCTTATCAGCCACGTGTGTGATGGACAGAGGGACTGCACCGATGGATCAGATGAGGAAGGATGTGGTAAACGGAAATTTATGGAGTGAAACATTTTGTGCATAAGTTGTTTATTATAAGGTTCAAAACCTTTTGAAAACTTTTATTATGGGACACTCTTGAATGATTCTTACCAAAGTATCTCAATTTCTGTAGCTGTGTTTTAAATTTCTTTTAGATGCTTTAGAGATGACTACAAGAAGTCCAGAAAAAATACAATCAACTGAACCATTTGCTCAGCCTCCAACTAAACCCCCCTGTCGCAGTCCTTCAGTCCTGTGTCCTGGCTCATCTCTCTGCATCCTTGAAACACAGTTTTGTGATGGGAGAAAGGACTGTCCTGATGGATCAGATGAGAAATGTGTCAAAAGATGTCCATACAAAGGTGCATAATTGAGACCTAATGGCTTTTTACATTTTACTGCTGTATTAAATGTCTATTTCCACATAGATGACTTCTTGTGCAAAGATCGCAGGAACTGCGTGTCTCAGGACCTGGTCTGTGATGGTCGGGCTCATTGTTTAGACGGTTCAGATGAAATGAGTTGCCCAAGTTTAGCCTCTCCCACTGATCCCCCAAATATCCTGAAGTGTCGCCATGGCTCCAGACCATGCGGGGACGGGTCTGAGTGCATCCTTTTTAGCCACGTGTGTGATGGACAGAGGGACTGTAGTGATGGAACAGATGAGGATGGGTGTGGTGAGTGTGTCCAAATATTTTACTCACAGAAATGGCTGGTAAGTGTTTAAGTTTATGGTAGTTGCCCTTAAATTTCAGATGCCAAAGATGGTGATCCAACAAGCTTAGTAAAAGCAAAGTTCCCATCAATGAATGAAGTGAAGTGGTCATGTGCTCGTCCATCAGTCCTGTGTCCTGAATCCTCTGTGTGCATTCTCCCAACACAGTTCTGTGATGGCAAGTTAGACTGTCCAGGTGGCTTTGATGAGAACTGTGAAACAAGATGCCCTGATAAAAGTAAGTATTTCTAAGTTGCCTGAAAAGACTACTTGAAAAGTAAGATTTGTCTGTTTCTTATAGGTGACTTTCTTTGTAAAGATTTTCTGAGCTGTGTTTCAAAAAATCTGGTTTGTAATGGCCACTCTGACTGTAGTGATGGGTCTGATGAGTTTAACTGTCCAAACATCATTCCTCCTCCACCATCTGGTGATCTCCAGTGCCCCCGAGGCTCAAAGCCCTGCAATGATGGCTCAGAGTGTGTTTTACTCAGTCATTTATGTGATGGAGAGGAGGACTGTCAGGATGCATCTGATGAATTACTATGTCCAAAATCCTGCAAACAAGGTTGTCACAATGTTTAAACTATAAAAAATTTATTTTATTGTAAGTGTCAATATAAAATCGTCAAACCAGGTTCTTGTCTATCAAAGGTGCATTCCAGTGTGCCCATGGAAAAATGTGTATCCCCAGCTCACAGGTGTGCGATGGCAAGATCCATTGTCTAGACCATTCAGATGAAATAAACTGTCTTAAACAAACCAAGAGCTGTGAATTCCATTGTCTTGATGGAAAGCGCTGCATCCCCAAAACGTTCCTGTGTGACGGAGAGAGGGACTGTGAAGATGGCACTGACGAGCAGGAATGTGGTACGGTCTGGTGGTTGTTTTTTTTTTTTTTTATGGAATCCAACACTTTGCTCACTGTATTTTTTTTCATTCTCATCTTGTTGGATATCAAAGTGACAGCAGCTCCCCAATCCTGCAACAGTCCGTCGCTCCTCTGCCCGGGTACATCGGTGTGTGTGTCCCAAAGCCAACTTTGTGATTACAAGAAAGACTGCCCAGATGGGTTTGATGAGCAGGGCTGCATAATCCAGTGTGAAAACCCAGGTGTGTATGTGTGCGTGAAATCCTGTACATGGAACATTATGAACAGCTGTAATCAAAAATTAATATACTATTCTGTTTGAACTCAGTGGATTACTTGTGCCAGGATAGAAACAACTGCATCCCGCCAATCAAAGTGTGTGATGGCCATGCTGACTGTTTCGACAGCTCAGATGAGAAACTTTGTACAAGTAACATAACTTTAACTACAATAATTACTGTTGCAAGCTACTAATGCTTTATTAAAGCTAGGCTATGTGGATTGTATTTACTAGTTTATAACAGGACAACAGAACCTAACCTAAGTTGCCAGTACCTTTTTGGCTGCAGGACACATGGCTCTACCCACAATGCCGTGTCACTCCTTGAGCTCTAATTACTGGAGGCTGCACTAGCACCAATGGATGATTAGGGGTTGGTAGTGAAGGCTCAAATCCAAGAGCTTAGTTTTTCCAGCTGGAGATGGTAGTTGTAGGATCTAGAATAAAGGGTGGGGCTAGTTTTTGTTCTCCCCATCATAAATCTTGCATTTTTAAAAGAAATTAAAAAAGCAGCATTGCAAAAAATTGATTTCAAGTTTCACTACTATACTTACTATGGCAGGGGACTTGGCTGGGTAATAAAAAATCTTCATGCCCTAGCTTTTTAAGTATTTTCACTTGCAATATTTTGTGAATACTAGTTAAAATATATTTTATATGAATCCCTCTAGCCCCCTATAGCCCAGTCAGTGCTATATCCTCCCCTATAAAATGTCGGCGAGGATTTAAGTTGTGCAAAGACGGCCTGGAGTGTGTTATGTACAACCACGTGTGCGATGGAGAGGTGGATTGTAAAGATGGATCAGACGAAGAGGACTGTGCGACTGACTGCAAATCCGGTCTGTGCATTATCAATATAACATTTTATAGATCTGTGAATTGCCCTGTAATTACAACTTGATAAGCGAAATATAAAAGAATGAATATTGTCCATGCTCTAGAGGAGTTCCAGTGTGCTCATGGAAAGAGATGCATTCCTAAGGAGCAGGTATGTGATGGTCAGAGTGACTGCCAGGACCGCTCGGATGAGATGAACTGCAGAAGTGCTGGCGAGGGCTGCCATCAGTGGTGTGATAACAACACACGCTGTATCCCAGACACCTTCCTCTGTGATGGGGAAAAAGACTGTGCTGATGGCTCGGATGAAAACAAGTGTGGTAAGTTCATATCATTGACGCAATCTTTGCTTTCATTGTCAGTTCATAATAATGTCTTTCAGGTTTGGTGGCTTGTGAGTCTAACCAGTATCGCTGCAAAAGTGGCCAGTGTGTGTCTCAAGCTGTGCGGTGTGATGGCTATGCAGATTGTGGGGATCACTCAGATGAGAAGGACTGCTCCAGACCACCGCGCTGCCTGACACAACTGCGCTGTCCAAACAGCCACGAGTGCCTCCAGAAGGAATGGATTTGTGATGGAGAGAAGGACTGTGCAGATGGTTATGATGAAAGGGTGAGTTGTCCAGAAAAAAAAACCATCTCAGTATTTAGAGTGGTTTCCTCAGACATTGTGTTTTTATTCACATTTAGAACTGCAGAACTGCCCCAGTAAAATGTAAAGAATATCAATGGCAGTGTGGAGATGACAGTCAGTGCATCCCTTTGTCCTGGAGGTGTGATGGAAAAGAGGACTGTGAGAATGGAAAGGATGAAGACCAGTGTATGCATTTTAAATTAATAAAATGTTCCTAAAACAGATTTGCGTAGGTGAATGATATGTGCTTTTATAGGCAGCGAAAGGAAATGTGCCCCGCATCTGTATACATGTGGGAGCAGTGAATGCCTGGAGCCCAGGCAGTTGTGCAACCGTGTGACCAACTGCGCTGACAGATCAGACGAAGGGGCTGGGTGTCACCTGAGAAACTGCTCCAGTTCTTTGGCCCCTCGATGTGACCATTACTGTGTCACCACACCCAGTGGTCCGGTGAGTTTTTGTCCTTTAGGATTCATGGTGTGATCCGACGACAATTAAACATTTCCTCAAAAAATGTTTGGATATTTTTTTGTATTTTATCATTTACAGTACATTATATTTTTTGCAGAGGTGCTTCTGTGCTGCAGGGTTCCAACCACACAGAAATGGTTTGTCCTGTGTCGACATTGATGAATGTAGAGTTTCCTCTGGAGTTTGCAAACACATCTGCCTGAATACCCAAGGGTCCTATGTCTGTCATTGTCATCCCGGGTTCTACCTAGAACTAGATAAGAGAAGCTGCAAGACTGAAGGTACTGTATTGTCCTGTTGGTTTGATATAGTGCTTTTTTAACAAAACCCCAAGACTTCAAGTGGCTCTAGATGTAGTTGCACAACAACTGCAACAAGATTTTTTTGCCATTTAGAATGGAGCTTTACTGATTTAATGCTAAAACCATTCAGATTTAATGATGGCTTAAAAAAATTGTCTTTCACATGCATGTAAAAATAAATCATGTAATATATTATCACTATAAAAATGTACTTTTAAGGCGAGGCCTTGCTTTTGGCATCAGTTCAGTCCGAGATGGTCATCCTGGGGGTCCACAGTGCCACCTTGCGTGTGCTATCATCAGCTAATCGACCTGTGTTTTCACTGGACTATCACTGGGTGAAAAACAGGATTTACTGGCTAAGCTCAAACTACCAGAGCATACGTTGGGCTGAAATGAATGACACAAACAACAAAGGGACACTTATGAAAGGTATGTATTCTTCCAGAGTAGTCTAGCACTTCTGTTGTGTTTTAACCTGCTGCTTGAATCTGTTACAGGAGTGAAGTCTGAGTTTATCGCTGTGGACTGGGTGGGTAAAAACATGTATTGGGTGGATGGGCTGCTGGGGCAGATTCTGGCAGTAAAGCTCAGTGATGACACTGTAAAAGCACAAGACCATACTATGGTCCTTGGAGAGTTGGAGCAGCCAAGTTCACTTGTTCTAGTTTCACATAAGGGGTAAGTGTCTATATTTGACATATTGTTGTTTCATAAAGTCTTGATGTACTTTTGCTCCTATTCCAGGCTGATGTTCTGGTCTGAGATCGGCAGCACTCCTCAGATTGAGCAGGCTGGGATGGATGGCTCCAAGAGGAAGGTAGTGGTGAGCCAAGGCTTGAGCTGGCCTGTGAGCTTGGCCTTTGATGTTCTGGACAATAGGATTTACTGGGCAGATGAGAAGCTGCGCTGCATTGGATCTGCTTCTATGGATGGAGAGAATGTCAAGGTCAAGGATGAAAAGCATGCAAATATAACTAAGATGCCTTAAACTCTTTGAATTAGAATTTAATGAGTATCATATTTATTCAGTAGATTCTTCAGTTAGCAGAAACTCCCAGCCCTTTTTCTGTGTCTGTTTTTAATGAACAAGTCTTCTGGTCAGACACTAAAAAGAGAAGTATTCGCTCTGCTGATAAAATAACTGGAAAAGATCAGAAAGTTCTTGTTAAAAGACCTGGGCAGCCTTTTGCCCTCAAGGTAACTTGTATATTTCTAAACAAATGTGCATTTTAAAAATATAAATTTTTTAATTCATTCCATTTTACATTGATTACATAGATTATGCATCCCCTTTCGCAACCATCAGTTTTCAACCCATGTGAGCAGTTGCCTTGCTCCCATGTCTGCCTTTTGACCCCAGTGGTGAGGAGCCGTAGTGGAAACTCTAGGGCCTCCAAGGGCCTTTCTGCAGTCTGCAGATGCCCAAAGGGACTGCTTCTGTCAAAAGACAACCTAAAATGCACTGTACCCATGGAGACCACATTCATCATGATTTTGTCTCTTCAAGCCATTTACCAGGTACTCTATTAATATTCCAAAAAGTAAAGTTGTATCTGTTTTAAATATTATCCATGTGATTTGATTGTTTGTAGATTCACTTGCATTCGATGTACAGTGAGGGTGTGGGGCTGAGGAAAATCCCTAATGGACGAGTACTGGCTCTCCCTGGGATCGGTGAGGCTTCATCAATGGATGTCTCCCTTCCTGGACTTACTCTGTATGTTGCAGATGCAGTTCTAGCAACAGTAAATAAACTAAAACTGAGTGACTCTAGGTCAGGGCAATCACTACTTGCTGATGGACAAATCCTAAAGTTGAGTCAGGTATAAAAGATACTTTAACACAAATTTACAGACACAAGTTAACCACACTTGTTTTTGCTTTTAGGATGACTCCATCACTGCACTAGCAGTTGACTGGGTAACCTCTAACCTTTATTGGAGCAGCAGCAAGAGATACAATCTCCATGTGACGTCCCCTGAAAGAGGCCACACTGCTTCTCTGCTCCCTGGATCTATGAAGGTGAACAATGATGATATCCAATGTAAATATGTTTTTATTAATCTTTGTCATTCAGGGCACTACATCCATTGCTGTGCACCCTCCCTCGGGCCGGCTGTGCTACACAGCTGTGGATTTGATGGGCAACAGTGAGGCAGAAGCAAGCTGTGCTTGGATGGACGGACGGAAAAAGACAGTGCTATGGAGAAAATCCAGTGTCCCCACCTCTCTAGTCTTTTCAGACACGGGCACAGTCATCTACTGGGCTGATACTGGTGAGGACAGAAGTTCTTCCCAACTCAGTTTTGTGATTTACCCATTTTAACAACTCTTCAACCTTTTCTCAAGGAGAAGGAGTAATCTATACTATGGGTGTGGATGGATCAGGATTGAAGCAGTACAAAACAGGGCCTGGGTTCCTCATCTCATTCACATTTATTGAAAACTTTATGCTTTGGATGACATTTGATAAAGGTAAGCATGCACACTACACACACCAATACATTTAAATTGTGTGTATGCTGTTTGCATGCATTTTAAAAATTGTGGTTCTCTTTTGCATAGATGTAACCAGACTATGGTTTAGTGATGGCTTGCAGCCAAAACATCTGTGGTTTGAAACAAAGATCGGCTTGATAGAACTAAAAGCCTACAGCAACAAAAGCCAGTCTGGTATGTGTTCTGATTCCAGAGATTGACTTGTGTATTAAACTTTTGTAAGCTATAATTTCTCCTTTCAAATATGATTAAGTAAGGCAGGAAAAGTCTTTATTTAAAAAAAAAAAAAAGGCTTAGAAAGCATGCGTCCTCACAGTGAAAGGGCAAGCCCCTCCTCAGATATGCTCAGTAACTTTGCCTGGTGGTGTAACATACTTGTTTTCATTGATATAAATTAATTTTAATGTCATAATGAATATTCCAGGTAAAGAAATTGCATGTACACTTTTGCTTGTCCCTTGTGGAGCTGCTTCCAGAAGATGCATATTGCACCTTTTTATGTATTGAAAAAACATTGATACCAGGGTACATTCACTTTGGGTGGTGAGTGATCACACTTTTGTGTTCATGGCTTCGTAACAAAGGAGCATATTGTTTTGTAGGACACAAGCGGCAAAGCATGGTTATGACCACTAGAGGGTAGACGAGTGTCACACTCACAATGTTGGCATTTCATTAGTGCAACAAATGTTCGCAAATTTTAATTTAGCTGAATAAAGACTGAATGATACTTTTTTTTTTTTTTTTTTACAATACTAATACTTCCCATAGTTTGTAGTTTTGACTTTGTTCCAATATAATTGGAGCTTCAACTCATTTAGTCCAGTTCAGCTGTAACTTGGTATAGAATGCTGATGCAGTGTTATCAGATACTGTGGACAGCATGAAAGAGCCCCTTAATGGAGGCCAAATAGTGTGGTGATGTGATACTTGCACAGGGATGAGGTCTATTTTGTGACTGTACTACACAGACTAGACATGAATGAGCTCAAAATCACTGCCCTCCCTCTTGTTGATCCTTTGGAATGTTTGTCTTCACAGTCAATCTGTGTACAATACAACCACAATTTCTATCACATGTTTTTGTTATCCAATTTAAACCTACACCCCAAAACAAAACTGAAAAATATTAAGTTGACATTGTTATAGGATATAATATTTTTAAAATGATTATTCGGTCAAATTTGGTATGACATTTTGTGACATTTAAATTTACCAAAGGTAACTAAACTACAGTGAGGCAAATAAGTATATGAACACTGTGATTTTGCAAGTTCTCCCACTTAGAAATCATGAAAGGGTCTGAAATTTTCATCTTAGGTGCATGTCCACTGTGAGAGACATCATATAAAAAAAAAAAATCTGGAAATCACATTGTATGACATTTTTAAAAATTTGTATGTTACTGCTGCAAATAAATATTTAAACACCTGAGAAAATCAATGTTAATATTTGGTACAGTAGCCTTTGTTTGTGCAAACCTGGTGAAAAACTACAGGAAACGTTTGACCTCTAATTGCACACTACAGGAGGGATTTTGGCCCACTCCTCCACACAGATCTTCTCTAGATCAGTCAGTTTTCTGTCACTGAGAAACACGGAGTTTGAGCTCCCTCCAAAGATTTTCTATTGGATTTAGGTCTGGAGACTGGCTAGGCCACTCCAGAACCTTGATATGCTTCTTACGGAGCCGCTCCTTGGTTATCCTGGCTGTGTGCTTCGGATCATTGTCATGTTGGAAGACCCAGCCACGACCCATCTTCAATGCTCTGAGGGAGCCACCAAATCTTGCAATACATGGGCCTGGTCATCCTCTCCTTAATACAGTGCAGTCGCCCTGTCCCATGTGCAGAAAAACACCCCCAAAGCATGATGTTTCCACCCCCATGCTTCACAGTAGGGATGATGTTCATCATTCTTTAAACACGGTGAGAGGAATTAAGACCAAAAAGTTCTATTTTGGTCTCATCTGACCACATGACTTTCTCCCATGACTCCTCTGGATCATCCAAATGGTCATTGTCAAACTTAACACAGGCCTGGACATGTGCTGGTTTAAGCAGGAGAACCTTCCGTGCCATGCATGATTTATTACTGATGTATTACAGTAACCTTGGAAACGGTGGTCCCAGCTCTTTTCAGGTCATTGACCAGCTCCTCCCGTGTAGTTCTGGGTTGATTCCTCACCTTTCTTAGGATCACTGAGACCCCACGAGGTGAGATCTTGCATGACCTGACAGTCATGTTTAGCTTCTTCCATTTTCTAATAATTGCTCCAACAGTGGATCTTTTTTCACCAAGTTGCTTGGCAGTTGCCCCGTAGCCCTTTCCAGCCTTGTGGAGGTCTACAATTTTGTCTCTTGAGCATTTTGACAGTTCTTTGGTCTTGGCCATGTTAGTAGTTGGAGTCTTACTGATTGTATGGGGTGGACAGGTGTCTTTATGCAGCTAACGACTTCAAACAAGAGCTTCTAATTTAGGATAATAAGTGGAGTGGAGGTGGACTTTTTAAAGATCTTTGAGGGTCAGAATTCTAGCTGATAGACATGTGTTCAAATACTTATTTGCAGCAGTAACATACAAATTATTTAAAAAATTCATACAATGTGATTTCCAGATTTTAGTTTTTTTTTAGATGTCTCTCACAGTGGACATGCACCTAAGATGAAAATTTCCTCCATGATTTCTAAGTGGGAGATCTTGCAAAATCACAGGGTGTTCAAATACGTATTTGCCTCACTGTACGTCAACTAATCAGAAAAGATGATTTTTGAAATGTAATCTTGTCATTCAGGAAGCAACAGCTGTGCATACAACAATGGAGGATGTGCTCACCTATGTCTGCCGTACCCAGGCGGAAACACGTGTCGCTGTGGGCAGGGCTTCTACACCATTAATGTCACTTCCTGTGCCCTGTTACCCTCCTGTCCCTCAGACTCTCAGTCCTGTCCTGATGGTAGTAAATGCATCAGCAGCAGCCGCTTCTGTGATGCTCAAGAGGACTGTCAAGATGGCTCAGATGAACAAGATTGTAAGTGTTTCATCATGTGAAGTTTAAAGTGCATATGACAAGTCAGACGACTAATTTCAGTAAAATATGGTTAACATTATATATTATACATTTTACTTCCTGTTTGGACAAGAGCAGCAGGTATGACACATGTAGAGGACCTTTGCCTAGCAACTATAATAAGGGTTAAAGTGATCTAAATTCCACAATAGTTATGACTGAGCTAATAAAAAGTGACATCACCTTTATTTTTACAAATGGAGCTTTAAACATCTAAAAACAATTGGATGTAATTAGAACTTGCCGCTACTTCTGTGTTTTTGTACAATTTTTTTTTTATATACATACTGACACTAAACTGATGTAAAACTATTGTAAATATTGACATCAGGTACTATCCCATTAAAGTAAATAATTATAAAGATAATTATAAAAAAAAAACCTTTCATATGCACTTTAAATACTGAGATTTCTAATGTAATTTTCTTCTCCTCAGGTCCATACGAAGATATTGACCTCCCTGGAATGAAAAGCAACCAGAGCTCACTGGTCAAATCTGCACTCACTCCTTCAGACGCCAACAGCCAAAAGAAATTGGATGCGTCATGTGACCTGCAATGTAATGGCCATGGCTCCTGTGTTGGTGAAGGCACAGTCCAGCGCTGTCAGTGTGTGGATGGGTACACTGGGGACTTTTGTCAAGTGGCAGAAACCTCACACAGTGGAAGAGCT
Organism: Periophthalmus magnuspinnatus; assembly: GCF_009829125.3. Classification (NCBI taxonomy): domain Eukaryota; kingdom Metazoa; phylum Chordata; class Actinopteri; order Gobiiformes; family Gobiidae; genus Periophthalmus; species Periophthalmus magnuspinnatus. Next base: position 5,995,574 of record NC_047137.1, read on the forward strand.
GTAGGACTGGGGCTGCTTTTTGTGTTTGCACTGCTGATTGCTGCCATTTTTATTTACATAAAAAGGTTTGTAAATTTTTAAATGTTTACACAACTGTTAATATTCCACTCGCAATGAATGAACAGTTTATCAGTTTAAACCTTTTAACATTTGTATGCTGTCCTTGGCTTTTGGGTGGATAGATCAGCCAAAATATGTACTCAAGAGTAGTATTACTTTAAAATATTACTCAGGTAGAAGCAGTGGTGCATTGTAGCCTTGGGGCATGTGTTAGCTGCCCATATTTATAGATGTAACTATCCTTAGGCCTACAGAGGCCAAAGCGACCATATAAAGCCTCTCAGCTCATGCATTCACCTGCAGAGGTGTGCTGGGGGAGGCAGGGCTGAGCCTACCCTGTTTAATGTAGAACGCACGCACTGCTGATTATTCACAACATTTAGTGCTTTCGTTGGCTACACTGACTTACTGCTTCAACTCATAAGTAGTGCACACGCTGTCAGAATACTTACGGAACACTATAAACTATAAAAGACATGTTTTAACTTTGCTTTCTCATTAGGCTATAATCTAAGTAACTGTACATTGATCGTATGATCACACCATAGACCGTACCACCCTGTTGATTATGGGCATGTTTCCTGCTGCAATTCACTTTGTCGCACTCCCCTCCATAACTGCTGCTGTCACTTCTTAAAATGTTTATATTGACCCCCTCTATATGATCCTGATATTTTTATTTCACATTTGTGTCTGTAAATCAAGATATGAACATTAATAACACATTCATTCCCTGATGTTGCTTCCGCTAGTGTTGGCAACACTGTTAATCAAACCTGTTGCTGTGGCTGTTCCTAGTTAAACCAGGGGTGTGGACAGGAAGAGGCGTGACCTTAAACAGCCTCGCTCCAGATTGGCTGTTTGGTTACTATGATACCCGTGGTCAGAATTCCAAATAGGAAACTTGGCTCCAAATTCGCCCCTGTAATTGATAGCCTCAATGGAAAAAAAAAAAAGAAAAAAAAAGATCATTTGGCTGGAGCCAAACGCTATGAGTGACATCAAACTCCCTTAATCCGTTTCTTTCTAGCCTATGGATAGCGCCTCACTCACCACTGCCATCTTGAAGAGACAGATTTATACTTTCATGTTTGGAACATGGCTACATGTACCCAACATGTGTGAAAGTACTCATGAATCCAACGGTTCGTTCTTTCTCTGCAACTGCAAAGGGAAAAGGCTGATTGTCTGCAAGCTGCTGGCCCAGGCATTAAAACTCAAGAAAGGCCCAAGAAAAGAGGACATGTCTGAACGTGTAACCCCCAAAATAACATCAAATCCAATAGGATACTCATATTTTGAGAATTTTAGATCCAAAAATGCAAAATTATGATTTAACTTATTTTTTTGCTGTAATGGAACCTGCTGGCCCTGACAGCACCCCAAGTAGAAGTGACAGTTGAGTAGAAACCAAAAAAAAAAAAAAATGCAGCTTTTTTTTTTTTAAATACTGTTACTTCAAACAAAATTAGATGTCCAAGTGTGGTGTCAGAAAACTACTCTGAAAAGTACAATACTTAGTAAATTTAACTGTACCACCCACCTCATGAGATTTAATGCAGTGTGCAATTTTGTAGGAGAGACCTGGCTTTAGCTCTGAGCACTACCAGAGAAAAAGAGACTCTTATGAACAACATCGGCTTACCATCGGAACAGTTGGACTATGACCATGAGGTAAAAAACACTTGGAGGTGAAGTGATATTTTAGTGCATGAAATAAAAAAATAAGATTACAGATTTTTCTTGTTTTTTCAGGAGCTAGACTCTCCAGTTGATGGAAAGAGCCCTGTTTTAACCCTAGAGTCACTACAGTTAAAGCAGTAGACTGGTTTGCATTTTTTTTAAGAACTCTGTTATCTGTAGCCATGTGTGGGTGTAAACTGTTGCTGCAATAAAATCACCTTAGATCCTACATGTTTGTTTGGTATTTGGCTTAATGGTTCCGACACCAGTCATGTGTCACAATCATGCTTTCTTAATGTTTGTAGTTTCCAGTCAACATTTAATGGACATTGCAGTCAGTTTCAGTCTATTTGTATTGCAAAACTTACATGCCTTTTATTAATGGACCCCTAAAACCCAGACATTGTTAAACATTCTCAAAGAGTAGGTCCACCGGTAGTTTCATGTTACAGCCTAGGCAAGAGTCTTCCGAGTTCTGACTTGCCTTTTCTTGCTTCCACCCCTTCTCTTCCCAGAAACACACCTATGTCACTCTAATGCCTTCTAATTTCAAGTCAGGGCGCATTTCACACTGTGTTTGAGGCTGGACATTTAGATTCCCACGTCTTCACATTAACTTTTTTTTGTGTGTGTGTGTGTTTTTTCATTAAGTATTTGATCTGATTTAACTGAATCCATGCATTGACTGCATTGCGAAACCTTTACTGTTGTATAACATCTCATGGCATCTTATGAAATGTGCCATGCCTGACTCCCATATAGGATTACCAGTCCCGACCTCTAGCATGATGGAAATGACTCACATCATGAAAAGGTAAGGTGAGTGGGAGGAGGTGAGTTTTGTTACATCTATTATGGAAAAAAACTGGAAGGTATTTACACAGGTCTCAACTTTCTTCCGCTTCCCCTCCTACCTTTTGTTTCAGACTGTTTCACTGAGAGGAAGGACAACTCCACCAGACAGAAGTTGGAGCTTTAAAAACCTTTTGGAGTACCTTGATCAACTTAAAAACTTAAATAACTGGTAAGTGAAAAACCTCCATTTTAAAGTTTACCTTGAGTATTGTGAGAAATAATCCCGCCCCAATCTTGTTTTCAAACCTGTATGACTGGATGTTTGAGAGCTGATAAACATGAGAGGAACAGCAGTACAACCTCTTTAACTGCCATAATCTCAAACATTTCTCTGCTTCTAGTTTGTTTCACAGTCTAATTTCTTTTACTCCATCTTTTGCTTGCATGGATACAGTTTGAACAGAAGTACAGATTTGACCACAAAACCGGGATGATGTGCACTATACTTGTGTAAAAGCGCTGTCGTTTTACACATAAGTATATCCTAAATGTTCAATTTGTAAAGTGGTGGCACTTAACTATTTATATTCATTTGGTTGGGCATGTTAATGACTGTAGCCATGGGCTAATTTGCATTTGTTGGCCCACATTTGCTTTCACAAATAACTCTGCCATGCACCTGTGTACACCATGAAAAAAGTGTTTACTTTTGGGGGTTGTTAGCCAAAAATGTAGTGCTCAATTACAACAAACTGACCTCAGAGGAACTGGGTTAATTATTTTATTAGGTTTAGTATGTGGGTACTGTTCACAATTTGTCATGTAAAACCATTCACAAATATAAACTGTCTCACTTTTATATTTATCTCTCTAGTTACTCTAGAGTCTCATTTTTCCTCCATCCCGTCATGTCCACGTCTGCTCCTCCTGCTCACCCCAGAGGCATAGACTTCAGCCTGCCCACATGTGGAGAGACCCAATGTAATGGCCATGGGACGTGTGTGTCTCCCCCAGGGGGAGGCACAGAGCTGCAGTGTGAGTGTGCGCTCGGGTACCGGGGCCAGTTCTGTGATGACACGGTGAACGGGGCTCTCGGTGTACCCCTCACTGTCAGTGTGATCGCAGTCATCCTCGGTGTGCTCATTCTAGCCTTCATCCTCGCCAAGATCAGACAGAAGCAAAAGAAGAAGCGCAGGTACTTTTACCCTGACATTACTTCAGTTTGCATTTTATTGGATTTAAAATGCAGTACGTTGGAAAGTTCTTTGTTCCATTTAATCACTGTAGTGCACTGTGAAAGCATGTCCTAAACAAAAGGGAGACAATCCAACATTTCCACAGCTTAAAGAAGTTCCCTTCAATTTAGATAATGATATGATAAACTACTAATCTACTCATTTAAAAAGATTTTGTCATCTCGTGACCTATAAGGTTCCCATTGAGGTAAATCAGTTTTTGCAGCAATATGCTCCATCCACAAATCAAATACTAGAACGTGTATTTAGCATTGTCATACAAGTAAATATATTCTGCCCAAATTTTTACATAAATCACTAATTTAAGTTTCAGGGTAAATATTTGCATATCAAGGTCTTTGTTGAAAACTGCCTCTTCTCTGAATGTCAGAATGTGTTTAACTGTATTGGTACATATGAATGGTATATACCCATCAGCTTTCAGCTGGCACATCTGCTTTGTGAAACAAAGATGACTTTATTTGTTGTCGACAGGCAGCAACTGGCAACAAGACAAGGCTACAATATCACTCTGTGAGGAGGCATTACTCAATGCAGGTAACTTTAAAATAGAAAAACTGCTTTTTTAAGTGCCAAGTTACATTTCTGTGGTGTGAATGTTTTATGAAAATGTGTCTGATTTGTAATGCTTTTTCTTTTTCCTCTTTCTAGCTCCCCTATGACCTAGAGCCAGTATCAAGCTGAAGCTTATTGATCCAATGCAGCGATGGAACTAAAACTGTGCTATGCATTATTCTGGAGCTTTAGTTGTATTTACCTTGTGAAATGAACTGATGAGAACGAAGGAAGTAGTTTGTAATGACTAAAGTGTCAGCTGTTGATTCAGAGATGGCAGAAGTTCACTTGTCTGACAGGGTGCGGGGCCAATATATACATTTCAACATTTCTTTTGCGGAACAATGCTAAAGCAATGCACTTTAACCATATTTCATGTTGCTCCTACTTGTAAGTTGCCACTGAACCACCATGCACTTTTCCGGCGCAGTGATCTTATCAATATGGGAACATGAGTATAGGTCTTATTGCTGTGTGTAGTATTTTTGGATTACTTTTCATTGTAAAATATTGACTACTGTTGGGCACCTTAATACCTAAACATAGTCTGACTTTGTTTTTTTCCCAATGTTGTTGGAATAAAATAAACTACATTTTCCATGAAATTTTCTTGAAGCATGAGGCCCACAATGTTAAATGTGATTTTAATGTAGCTGTTCCATCACTTGACTACTGACTGAACTCAAAGCTCTTTATATTGGAATGATTCATACAAACTGAAGTAACCTTTTGATCAGAGGGCTTTACATTTTTACAAACACTGCAATGCATTTAACTCGACCTGAAGTCATTTGTAAATATTGCTAAATAAACCAAACTGTTTACATAAAACACTTCCTGAATGAGGGCTGTACTGATACATTAGTGTCAGGTTCATTGTTGCATGAGTGAATCTTTGTGGGTTTTTTAATACTGCGGTGAATGTTTAATTATCAATGAATTTATTGCCTATGTGCCTGGTGTTCAGTTTTGATAATCTGTTAATTGCTTATAACTGTTGGTTTAAAAGCATTTCCACTGTTACTAAAGTCGCTAGTTTATATTTTGTATGCATTCTGTTAATGTAAGACTATCTTTATTGCTGGAAAAGTTTCTGGATGTGACAGGAGGGCATCTGGCCTGACCCCTGGGTTTACTGTAACTGCAGTTGAAATGCACGTAGTCTAATATAACACTTTCTAATTCGGCTTATGGGAACTGGACCTAAAATTGAGCTGATCAAACTTCACGTAACAACTCAATAACTTCCTTATACCATGCACTTCACCCACTTAATATTTATTCTATTTTACTTACATCGTCTAAGCAAATGTATAATCGTAACACTGGTTGGTGGACATACAGGTCTAATACATGTAGGTCTATACTTTGCCATTTTTGAGACACAAAGCTGTACAATAACTGGATCTATAGAACTTTCAAATCATGCCACCAAGCACCAAGCCAATTAAAACAAACGAGGAAATGTTGTTGGACAGGTAAATTGGATTGTAAAAAAGCCAACCAGTCTAACCAGTCCAACAACGTCTGCATTAGACACCTGTCACTACACATCCTGTAATGAGAATGAGAAATGGAGCAAGTAAGATGGGGCTAAAAATTTGAAACCAATTTGAGCTTGGAGTGTAATGTACCCTGAATTTGGCACAAGAAAAGTGAACAGCCAAGTGAGTGGTTCCTTTGAAAACTGCACATTTATTTAACAGCCCTTTCATCACACATCAAAACAAATCTTCCTTTCTCTGTTCCAACCATTAAAGTGCGTACAAAAATATTTACAACACATTTTTGGCAAGATTCTTCACAAGAAATACTATTTACAAAGTATCACTATAAAAGCAACTTGGTACAAACGTCATCATTGCCTTCATTTTAGTTTGAAAAACACCTTTCCAAAAGACATTGATCTTGTGCTTTTCTATACTGGACTTTTCCGGCACATTGGATTGCATCATTGGAAGTAAAAATATAAAACAATTGAGTTCATAATAGGCACTAATACGTTCAGTTAAATACAAATATGACTGACATGTTTTGTTACCATTGTCCAAGTCCACCTGCCCCCATCTGAATAAACTGTGCCCAACTCAAAGGTCTGCGTCGTATGGCCTGCCACTACTGTCCAGCGTGTTGACCGACGGCGCCACGCTCTTGGCTCTGGGGAAAGAGACGTCGTCATCCACGGACTCTTTGGAGTAGGGCACGCTGCTGACCTCGCTGCGTGGCCGGCTCAGGCTCGGCACGTTCATGCGCCTTGGTGGATTGCTTTGGGGGTTGAACTTCGCCACTGCTCGGTCCGCTCGAATCTCGCCTCTGTTTCTGCCCTTGCAGCAGCGGCATATACCGATAAACATGACGAACCCTGCAAGAACTTCGAAAATACCGCCGATGTACCCCAGAATGATGCAATAACCCACACGGATCTCGCTCGCAACAGAGGTTGTGTTGAGATCATTCAAGATGTGCGTGTACCAAGAGATGGGGATGATGGTCATGACTCCAGAGCAGAAGATGAGAATTCCTCCCAGTCCCGCAACTGTCCAATTAGGGGTAGTCCTCCAGCAGCGCACCCCGGGGATAGCCACGGCCAAACCTATGAGCGTGACCACCAGGGAAGCCACCATGAGCCCCTGCGCTACGTTAATAATCTCATTTTGGTAGTATAACGTGTCTGGTTGGCCGCAGTCGTTTCTGGTTGAGGACGTGGTGGTGGCGCAGATGTCAAAGATGCCCTGCTGGAGGACGTAATCTGACGGCTGGTTGCTGAAGCCGGTGAGGGTCCGCCAGTTTGGAGCGACAGTGGCGGTAAGGTCCAGAATCCAACCGCACGGAGACAGGACCATGCCGAAGATGAGGATGCCCGGAGTGCGCTGGGACATGCGGATCCATTCCTGTACGCGTTGGTTAGGCATGTTGCTGCTTCTCCTACGATGTCCACCACTACTGCCACTATGGATGTGTTCGTTTTATCCTCTGTCCGGAGCTTTTTGACAGCTACTACTTAAAAACAAGTCTGACTGAAACCTGGGAAAGGGGGCGCGGCTTCACTTCTCTGTATCCAAAAGGTGTGTCACGCACAGAAGCAACGCAGAGGAGAGTGAGAGAATGTGGTCCAAATACCCAACATGTACCCAGTCTATGTATTAAAATGTAGATGTAAATTCTATTCGTTTTCTATTCTGTATTCTTTAAAATCTGGAGCTCAATTTGGCTGCCTTTTACGCGCGGTTGTGTTGTTTTGAAATTAAATGTCACGCTGGTTCTCCGTGCCAGCTGTCAGGAATGCAGATGCGCTAGAATCTCTGTACTTTGTTATAAATAGTTTTATTCACTTGGGTGGACAACTGATTGATGACATAGCAGGTTTTTAATTACCATGAGTGATGTGGCCTACTTAGTGTAAGCGTTTCTTTGCACTAAATCTGACTTTTTCCAGAATCTGATGGCCCATTAACATTCTCTGCAACATTCTGTCCTGATTATATATCTAAATGTTTTTGGTCATTATATATTTTTGCAACAGGCATGCAAAATATTCTTTACAGATCGTCTGATTAGGATGACACACATAATATTGTTGGGTTTTTTTTACCTATATAAACACTTTTTATGATCTAATATAATGGAGGCAGTTTCACTTTTTGTCTTATTTAAGTCATTTCACAGGTGATTGACATTAATCTCGTTTCTCTCTCTCTCAACAGCAGCATGGTCCTCACTAAAGCAATCAAACTTTTTCAGAAGAGTTTCACCCAGACCTCCTGATGACCTCTTGTTTAGCTCATTAACATGTCACTGTGCTTCTCAGCTGAATTAGCACTATCTATTTTCCTCCTACAGCTTACTGCAAAGTTCAAAAAATAAAATGCTTTACGTTGAAAGAAGAACAGTTAGAAGAGCTACGAGAGGTATGCTGACCAACCTGACATGACAAAGCATTGTTATGACTAATCTTAAAGGATAAAGGCTCTTTTGTGGGCCACTATAATTGATGAACTCTAACCACCTACTCTAACAAAAACAAACCACTATATTTGGCACAGCAGTATTTATTCACACATAAAAGCGAAATATAGCTCATTCAGAGCAAATATAAAAAAAAAAAATAAAAAATAAAACAACATTATATTAAAGGGGAACAATGTAATTTTTGGAGGCAGGGTCTCAAATCTTTTATTCTGCATGGAGAGATTATTGTTTTGTACATTTCAGACATGTTAGTGTCATATGAACCATCTCACACTCTGAGGACGTCAGGGACCGGCCTCCTGCTGGTGCCCAGAGTCAGGACTAAACATGACTGGAACAGTCTTCCTGAAGATGTGAGACAGGCCTCTACTTTGACAATGTTTAAATCCAGAACAAAACTATTCTGTTTAACTGTGCATATGACTGAAAGCTTTTTATTCTGTACTCTTCTTTTTTTAAATGTTAATTTTATGATGACTATTTGTGATTACTTGTGTTTTGATTTGTTGTATTGTGATGTGTCATTCTTATTCTGCTAGAATTACCTTGTGTACACATTGTACTTGCCTTGCCTTGCCATTGGTTTTCCGGGAATGTTCTACAAACTGGTGTTAAACTTGGCAATCCCCATGGAGACAATACCAAGTATTCATTATAGGGCTGGGCAATTAATCAAGAGATTGAGAGGTTGTGAATCAGTGAAGTCAATACTAATAGCCATTTGTGTTTTTTAAAAAATCAAATCAAATCGAAAATGTATCAATATGAGGGGGAAAAAGTGATAATGTTTATACCATACTTTGGAACATGTAGGCAAATCAATTACATACTCACAAGAATTACACAAGAGAAAAGGGTGACACAAAAGTTACATAGCACCTTGATATTCTGCAATTGTATAGGCCTACATTATAAATAGAACACCCTAAACATTCCAGTAGAACCACAAAAATCAAAGTGCTTCATGTCTTCTCAGTCTGTCCACTCATACACATTATTGTCCCATCACAGGTCAGATTCATAGGGCTTACGGTTCACCCTGCTCTCCAGTGACAGGGCTTCACTCTTGGCTCTGGGGAAAGACACATCATCATAGTCCCTGTAGTACGCCACGCTACTCGGCTCACTGCGTGGTCTGCTCAGACTAGGCACCTCCGATCGTCTTGGTAGGGGTCTTGGCCTGTTTGTTTGGTTCACGACTTCCTCCACGCGTATCTCCCCTCTGTTTTTTCCCCCACAGCACCTGCATATACCTATAAACATGACCAACCCAGCCAGCACCTCCATGATCCCACCTATGTACCCCAAGATGATGCAATAACCCACTTGTACAGTAACACTAGGTGGCACTGATGCGACGTCTTTCAGGATGTGTGTGTACCAAGCGATGGGGATGATGGTCATAACCCCAGAGAGGAAGATGAGCAATCCTCCCACTCCTGCGATCGTCCAGTTGGGGTTGTCCCTCCAGCAACGGACCCCAGGGATAGCCACGGCCAAACCTATCAGCGTGACCACCAGGGAAGCTACCATTAACCCCTGTGCGACCTCTATGATCTGGTGGTTGAAGTAAGCCGTGTCCTGTTGGCCGCAGTTGTAATCATAGGAAGTGGAGGAGGCGGTGGTGCAGATGTCCCAGATGCCCTGCAGGACGGCGAATCCAGAAGCGCTGTTGGGGAGGTTGTGGAGGGTCCGCCAGTTCGGGGCCACAGTGGAGGTAAGGTCCAGGATCAACCCGCACGGAGAGAGGACCATGCCAAAGATGAGGATGCCCGGAGTGCGCAGAGACTCACGGATCCACTCCTGAGTATCACGGTTTGGCATGCTGGCTCTCCTACTGTTACTGTCCGTGTGTCTTTTCTGACCAGACGGTAGTCGTGCCAACAAACTAGTCTGACTGAAACCAGGAGAGGGGGGCGTGGCACTACCTCTGTCTCAGTATTCAAATAGGACAGGTGTGTCATATCTGAACTGCACATGAAGCAGGCGAGAGGGAGGGAGAGGGACAGGGAGAGGAGGTTTCGACTTTAACATCAAAGTCAATACAAAAAAGGATTTCTATGTAACTTAAAGGTGTGCTATGTAACTTTTCTGATCAGCTACCTGCTTAACTCCATCATTGTAATGTCCCACAGTATGACATTAAACTTAGCTGTCTTGAATTTATTCAGTAGATGTGTTTTCATGTCTCAAAAATACATTGTACAAATTTCCATTCTTACTGTGAGCGGGGCTACCTCTCCACAGACGTGAGCTCTAACTTGTCATCACCTGCTTGTCTCCGTGAGCATATATAAGTTTATTACCATACAGTGTGGAACATTCCAGGCAAAACATTAACATCGCCATGGAGACAAGCAGGTGGCAGACCATCCATCTGAAAAGTTACACAAACCTCTTTTCCATAGGGCCAGTGTGGGGGTGGTACGGTGCGGACCCTGAATGTTTCCACTGCATAAAGTGATCTTTATACTACCTTCCAAAGTGGTCTGGAACGGCTGGTTTCTAATATTTTTTCTGGTTTACGTTTGAGTTTCAGTGAAACTTTCTGATAGTAACTTAAGTGATCAATGGGTTTATTTGGTTCAATTCATTTTTCTCACTATAAGCTTTGACACAGTATTCAAGGAGCTGCAAGAGAAACTATGAGGGCAATGTAAACCAACCCAACCGACTTTGCATACTCTGCACATGACGTAGGGCTATAGTGAAATCATGTCTATAGCATCACCTACACTGTGAACACCAGAAACCTATAGGCCAATTCAAGCACTAAAGCATTTAATAACCATGAAATAGTTTCAGTTATGTTATATATTTAGGTGAGGCTATCAGTGGAATTCCAAAACAGATGACAGTAAGGCCATATATTGTGGATACCTCTGGAACTAACTGAGACTGGGTTTAATTAGGCCTATTGTTTGCTATAATCTGGATAGTGCAAAAAGATGTGTGATTATTAAGTGTCAATCCAAGATGCCCGACTTCCGGTTTGTCAGGGGGCGCGGCCATAATAATATTTTTTGTTTGGCATTACTTGAAGAATGTGTGTACCGAATTTTGTGGTTCTACGGCAAAGTTGACGTCGGGACGTCTCCCATTGATGCAATGTATTTTGACTTTTGCAGGGGGCGCTGTCGTGTCATTTTCTAATTATGCAACATATAAAAAGATACATTTTTCACCAGACCTGAATTTTGGGCAAAGTTTTGTGAGTTTTTTAATATGTCCAGGGGGTCAAATTCCTGTTCAAAGAGCCATCAAAACCATTCAGAGCCCATATTTTGTTAGTGTTATAATGTGTATACTGCAAACAATGTAATCTAGAAGAATTAAAATTACATTTAAATAATGATAGTCAATATGAACTGATACCAGTGTATGGATGGGAAATTGCACTCATTTTCTTAAAACAGAGTTAACTTATTACACAAGAAATTGTGTTATGTAACTGTAATTTACCCTTTCAGAGCAGCGTTATGAGACGGTCTGGGCCAAAATCAGCCTGTAAATAATCTCATTACATCCAATTTAAGACCCAACTAGAGTATAGGCAGAACCGATACCAGCACAACTGATACCTGATCCAGCAAATGATTCAGTATCTGCTCTGACACTTTATACCAGTATCAGTGCATCCCGAGCTGAAACCAGAAACCAGATGAAACTAGAAAGAAATATGTTGAAATTATTCAAAAAATCTAGACCTGATTTCAGTTCATATAATACTTTAAATTATTTGAATTTATAAAGAAACTGTATAACTCCCCATGCCATAGATTCTCTATAGTAAGACTGTGCAACTAAAAGGATTTTAATTAAGATTGAGATACTATAAATGTTTGTGTTAAATGGCATTGATTAAAAGTCTATGCTGCTCAGGAAGTGAATATCTTTAACAGGACAATAAAAGGTGAATCAAATATTGTGATCGATCAAAAGAGAAATATTATCATTTTTTTGTTGACATATGAGTCTCTTTCAGTCACTACCACACCACATCTGCACTGACCGGCTGCGCAGTGGAAGTAGACGGGCTCAGGCATCGTGGCTGGGAGTTTGATCCACTGGAAACACTGAAGGTCGATCTTCCACAAATCTGACAATATCATTTCACCATTGTAGCCCCCACATGTAAATACATCTGTAATGAACAAGGGGACAACATGTTAGAAACGATTAAAGGGCCCATATTACACTATTTTCTGATCTATGTTATGTTTCCTCATCACAAACAAACCTGGAGTTGTGTTTTGTTTCATTCACACGTTTAACACACAAACCCTGCATACTTCAAACCCTGAGTTCTTCTCTCAAACTGAAAACACTCTGTTCCACCTTGTGATGTCATGTGGTAATACAGGAAGTGCTCCACTGTGTTTTTTTAACTCCATACACCTTCACTAGAATCATTTGGATGATTTCAGTCCTTGCATTGCCAGTCTCTTCTGAGCTAAAGGTAAAAGGTCTTCAATGTTTTTTATGTAAGTTTTTACTCAAACTTTTATATTTAGATTTTTCACATTTACTGGCTCGATCACTATTGGTTGCTTGATTACAACTTTCTTGTTGTTGTTTGTTTTAATCTAGGAGGTAGGATTTGTGCTTTTGTTCAGTGACATCCATCTATGGCCAAGCATTTTTAGTGTCATTCTGTGCAACTATATATTTATGGATGGAAAGTGCGACTATTTTCAAGGTAAGTACTCGCACCGTCCACTTTAAAGGTCCTATATTACACAAAACTGACTCTTGTGAGCTAATCTAAAAGCACAAGGATGTCAAGATAACACAATGTTAAGATTATTCCTAAAAATAGAAACCCACATTTTTATTTCAAACTGACTTTAGTCAAAGACAAAAAATGCCCCAAAGTCCATATTCACACTGAATATCCACATTGATAGGCCAGTCACACTGATCATATCCAGAGTTAAAAAAAAAAAAAAAAAAGTGTTATTATGAGATAATTGGGTTTTATTCAAAATGCTTGTAGGCTGTACATGACAAAAACTAGCATCTAAGGGGTTAATAATTTTTGTTAACTTACAAAGTCAATATATCATTTTGAAGAAAAGCCTTCACAAAAAATAATTAACATTTGACAATTTTATGGCAGTTTAAAAATTGAAATACACAATTTTTTACTCCCATTTACTTTACTCAATAGAAAAAGCCATATTCACATTGATAGGCCAGTCACACTGATCATAGTCAGAGTCCCATAGTGACAAAAACTGGCATCTAAAGAGTTACTAAATGTTAGTGATTTATAATAATAATAATAATAATAATAATAATAATAATCCCAAAATGTCATTTTAAAGAGAACTCCTTCACATAAAAGTCAATAGAAGTAATAGTAATAGTGTCAGTAGTATCTTTATGAATCTTAAGCATGTAGCTTTTGTGCATAACCATTGTCAAGTTATTCATCTTGATTTGTGAGAATATATTTTTATTCTTCTACTATTCTTGTACTTTGAGTTGCAATACTAAAATTTTCCCAGTGGAGCAAATAAAGGTGCTCTCATCTTATTTAGTATCAGCTGTGCATAATGGAGGGTTAAAGTTCTCCATCCACTATGATGCTCCATAATTTCCTGAAGCATATCTTTTAGTTTGTCTCAAGTTATAGATTTCAAATGCATGATTCCTTCATGTTTTGACATTTGGTCCAAAGGAAATGTTACTTTGAAATTTCAAAATTGTGATGGCTAGACACTATTTCATACCCTTTGCTCTCTGATGATAAATGCAGTATATTTGCAAATGAATGTTGCAGTACTCTGCAGACGTGTGCGCGTGCCTTGTATTCATTCTCGAGTATCACCAAAAGGGGGCACTGCTCCACTGTTTATTTGGTTGCCAAACTCTGGAACTCAAAAGCAAAGGTATTTTGGAGGTATTATTGGCAGTTTTTTGTTAAATTTGAGTCATTTGATAATGTTTTAGTAGACGTGTGCCACAGCATTTTTTAAACAACAAGTGTCCTGGGACTCAAGAAACACTGGCCTAATCCTAAACCTAAACCTCTCATAATCATTGGATAATTCAGTCCATGGTGAGGCACTGCTGGTGCCTCTCCACACGTCTCTTAGTATTTGAACGATAAAAGTAAAAATTCAGCCATTTTGAATTAAAAAAAAAAAGAATTAAAATTGCAAAGTTAAATAGAAAATAATTTTATAGTGCAAATCATTGGATAAATATAACCATTTAATTTACTTTTTCCTGTGTGATGACCTGACTGCGCGTCACTGGGGCCCAGGACTCTGCGCTTCCGCTTAAATCAGTCCAATGGCAAATAAATGGCAAATAAACACACTGAACAACAGCAATGTTTGACTTTTTCAGTGTAGGTGCAGTGTCTTCTCTCTCTTTGGCAACAGCGAAAAGCTCCTTCACTTTGGTCCAGCAGGTTCCTGTTGGTCAGTCTCTCTGCGCTGCTTTTTGAACAAACATGCAGAATAAGCCCGAGTGAGATGTGAGAAACTACGGAATGTCTGGGCCCTGGACTGTCCAGGCTGTCCCACCACGCGGTCAAAAACAATGTCAGTGTGGCGCCAAAAAGCTGCTAAAGGCTTCAACTCCGACACATGCTACAAGACACTCCCGGGACTGTGAGCCCGGGTCCCGCAGGTCTGTCCCCTCTGCGCTCCCAGGGACTGGCCCCGGGTACGTTTGTCTCATCTGCGTCTCGTCCCCTCTATTAGACATAAAACACTTCTCCTGGGGGCCTCACAGGTGTGCGCAAGTAAGTTCAATGTAAAGGGCGGAAAGTATCTCATGAAAACAGGAAAACAATATAATATAATATATTAATACTGTTCTCACCAGTCTCTGAGGCTGTGGGTTTGGCGGGTTACAGTTTGACTCAATATAATGTTTTCTTGCTGTTTTCTTTGCTTAAATACACCAACACGACAGGACAGTGTACAACTCGTCTTTTTATTCAACATCTCATCTCCCTCGCGCCCTGTGCGCGTCACGCTCATTACATTTTTATGGGTGCGCTCCTCAAATGCGCTGTACTGCAACAATAATAGGAACCAAAATTATTATTAAAGTAAATGTAATTCATCCAAGCATAATATAATAAATAATATTAATTGTTAATAAAATAAGTACAAAATAATAAACAAAATACTAATGACCCAAATAAATGTTAATACATAAAACAAAATAATATATTATAAATAAATCAAAGGTTACACGCGCTATAAAATACAAGCCCAGTGAACTCCACAATTCAAAAAATGCACTTTAAAATAAAACTATGAAACTATAAACTCGCGTGCGTCCTCGCGTGCGTCGTCACGTGCGTCCTCGCGTGCGTCGTCACGTGCGTCGTCAAGCGCGCACAGAGCTGCTGTTGCCTAGCGCCCAGGTGCATTTTTTGAACTTCACTGCAAATTTTGCAACTTTGGCTGCGATCGGAAACCTGCATTGGTGAACTTCATTTGACGATTTCTTGAGAAAGGAGACATCACTTCAAGACATATTCACCCAGACTTCTACTGACCGTCCCCTGACCAGAACTACGAGACTTTACTGACGACAAAACGCGAGGTGGGATTGTTTACCGGTTCACTGTTAGTCCCCGTTTGACTTTACTACTCAAAAAACAACCACTAGTTAAACTCAAAGGTCTTTTATCAAAGTCTAGATCAGGGGTGTTTATTATGTTGATCGTGATCTACCAGTCCATCGCGAAGGCATTTTGGGTAGATCACTTCCCGTCATCCATCCAGTCACATGACTAATATACAGGACAAACAGTCAGATTACACCTGACCCTGGGTCACATCATGGGCGCTGCATAAACAAGCACGAGTTAGTTTAACCCTATAACGTCGGATCCTATCGTCGCTGATAGAGCGCAGTTGCGGACTTTCCATCAGCGTAACTCCGCAACTAGTCGTGCTCTCATGTAAATTCACACGGCGTCTCAAAGCGGAGACATGGGGCTATCTAAATATTTTACCATCATTACAGTAATCTGCCTCTGTTGTCCCTCGAAGGTGACGAATGACAGTGCGGGTGCTGCGGGGTTTTCCCAGTCATTTATTCGATGCGTAAAAGAAAAAATACAGATGGATGTGTAAAATAGAAGTAGTTGTGTGAAAAAATGCAGTAAATTCTGATACTTCATTTAACATGATTTTTATGGCAATAAAAAAAGACAAAACCGTAATCAACATGATTAGCTCTGTTATCGCTTTCAAACGAAAAATGAACAATTTCACTCCTGGCTGTCAGAAGCTTCTGCCTGAACTATGCATCCCTCACTGATTCTATTCAGTGCAAGTCAGAGCAGTAATCATCATTCAAGTAATTATGAACATGTAGGAAGTTCAGTTGTGTTGTGCAGTATTATCTCATGACGTTGTGCAAAGTACATCAAAATGTACTGTACATGTAAGAATTCATAAAACATTTACAAATAAATATATGTTTAACATTTTTGTATTAGGTGGTAGATCTTTCAGACATGATCATTTTAAAAGTAGCTCACATACTGAAAAAGTCTGAGCACCTCTGGTCTAGATCATGGTTATGATAAGTTTACTTAAAGAAATGTGAGCTCTTGAGGTTTACATGAGGTCAAATGAAAAACATGACACCTGCAGAAGGAAACAGCTAATGAGCAAATTGTGAGCAAATACAAGGAGAAAATCAAACATGTACTTTTAGGCCTCAAACACTGTTAGGGCCCAAGAAATGGAGCCATAGAGCACTCAGACCAGCTTTGGCATCACATATACAGACCTTTTTCTAGTTTAATAAGGGCTAAAGTTTTTTAAAGGTGCATCTGATTTTGTGAGACTCTGGACCAAATGACGATGACACATTCCCCTGAGTGCCTCCAGTTCACTGTAATGCTACACTCAAATGTGCTGCCCACACCCTGAGGTTAAACTATATATTGACCATATATAAACATTCTATGACGCTGAATCTGTAATAAGCTTAGAGGTATGATTCTATAATAATATGTCAATTTTAAAGGAAAAAACATTAGTGAATATAAAATAGTATTAGGACATAAAGGGGCTACAGACTTTGGAAAGGGCTGATAAAGAACTGGACACTGCTGGCTCTGCACTGATAAACAAGTATATAAACAAGTATAGGGACTGACAAAGCCGAACACATCCAATTATTTACACCGCAAAAGTATTTAAGTTGTATATTTCAGAGAAAAAAAACTGTTAATCTTCTGACACATTGGCTTTATTTTCATATTTTACAAAGTTGTAATAATTATACACAAAATAAATCAACAACTGCATAGGCCTGACCTGATAACACATTTTGAAGTGTGATATATGGCTGTAGAAAAGAGATGATAAACCATAATATTGAATGGGATTATGCCAGTGACCCTAAAGCAGGATTATCCCCCCAAAAACTACTCTATATGTACAGTAATGTTCATGAACATGAGCTGTAGTACATAAATGTAACACTTAATGCCTTATAGCCTCACGACAAGAAAACATACCCACGAGAAATACAGTGAGGCAAATAAGTATTTGAACACCCTGTGATTTTGCAAGTTCTTCCACTTTATATTTTATTTATTATTTTATTTCATTTATTTGTATGTTACTTCTGCAAATAAGTATTTGAATACAAAATCAATTTGGTACAGTAGCCTTTGTTTGCAATTACAGAGGTCAAACGTTTCCTGTAGTTTTTCAACAGGTTTGCACACACTGCAGGAGGGATTTTGGCCCACTCCTCCACACAGATCTTCTCTAGATCAGTCAGTTTTCTGTCACTGAGAAACAGGGAGTTTGAGCTCCCTCCAAAGATTTTATATTGGGTTTAGGTCTGGAGACTGGCTAGGCCACTCCAGAACCTTGATATGCTTCTTACGGAGCCACTCCTTGGTTATCCTGGCTGTGTGCTTCGGATCATTGTCATGTTGGAAGACCCAGCCACGACCCATCTCCAATGCTCTGAGGGAAGGAGGTTGTTCCCTAAAATCTCGCAATACATGGCCCTCTCTCCTTAATACAGTGCAGTCGTCCTGTCCCATGTGCAGAAAAACACCCCCAAAGCATGATGCTAGCACCCCCATGCTTCACAGTAGGGATGGTGTTCTTTGGATGGTACTCATCATTCTTCTTCCTCCAAACACGGCGAGTGGAATTAAAACCAAAAAGTTCTATTTTGGTCTCATCTGACCACATGACTTTCTCCCATGACTCCTCTGGATCATCCAAATGGTTATTGTCAAACTTACATGTGACATGTGCACTGACATGTGCTGGTTTAAGCAGGAGAACCTTCCGTGCCATGCATGATTTATTACTGATGTATTACAGTAACCTTGGAAACGGTGGTCCCAGCTCTTTTCAGGTCATTGACCAGCTCCTCCCGTGTAGTTCTGGGTTGATTCCTCACCTTTCTTAGGATCACTGAGACCCCACGAGGTGAGATCTTGCATGACCTGACAGTCATGTTTAGCTTCTTCCATTTTCTAATAATTGCTCCAACAGTGGATCTTTTTTCACCAAGTTGCTTGGCAGTTGCCCCGTAGCCCTTTCCAGCCTTGTGGAGGTCTACAATTTTGTCTCTTGTGTATTTTGACAGTTCTTTGGTCTTGGCCATGTTAGTAGTTGGAGTCTTACTGATTGTATGGGGTGGACAGGTGTCTTTATGCAGCTAACGACCTCAAACAGGAGCTTCTAATTTAGGATAATAAGTGGAGTGGAGGTGGACTTTTTAAAGGTGGACTAACAGGTATTTGAGGGTCAGAGTTCTAGCTGATAGACAGGTGTTCAAATACTTGTTTGCAGTAGTAACATACAAATAAATTATTTAAAAAAATCATACAATGTGATTTTCAGATTTTCTTTTAGATTATATCTCTCACAGTGGGCATGCGCCTAAAATGAAAATTTCAGACCCCTCCATGATTTCTAAGTGGGAGATCTTGAAAAATCACAGGGTGTTCAAATACTTATTTGCCTCACTGTATATGAGTGTTGCATATATCATGTGTTGAGTTTGTCTTTGAGATAAACAGTATTAGAGATGGGTCAGACTCCAGTGTGGACAGTGCTCTGTCTTTATAATGAGTTTAACCCTTTATATTCTTTGTCTGTGCTGTGCTCTTGGATGTTTGCTGTCAGCATGTGAGGAGCAGTGTGTGACATATTCTTTTCCTCTTCACAGATCTGTGTGATCCTTGGCTCAGTGTTTCATCGGGCGTCTAGACCTCCTGCAGGACCCCGCCTCTGGCCCTAAGTCCACACTCACACACAGACACACACACCACCCTACCTTCTCTCCCTCTCTCCTTCCTGCTTCTGCTATGCCCTCCTTTTCTAAGTTTCCCAGGCCTGGCTGGAGCTCTGCCTCCTCCTCGTCTGCTGCTCCCTCTCGCCCCCCCACCCTCTCTGATAGTCTTGCTAAGAACCCTTGTGCTCCTCCTGCTAAGCGCCCTTGTGCTCCTCCTGTTAAGCGCCCCTCCTCTGCTCAGCCCTCCTCTGCTCCTCCTGCTAAGCGCCCTTGTGCTCCTTCTGCTAAGCCCCTTCCTCCCCCTCTTGCTAAGCTCTTTTCTGCTCTTCCTGCTAAGCGCCCTTGTGCTCCCCCTGCTGAGCTACTCCCTCTCCCTCCTGCTAAGCTCCCCCCTCTCCTTCCTGCTGAGCTCCTCTTTGCTCCTCGTGCTGAGCCCTGCTCTGCTGCTCCTGCAAAGCCCCTCCCTCCCCCTCTTGCTAAGCTCTTTTCTGCTCTTCCTGCTAAGCGCCCTTGTGCTCCCCCTGCTGAGCTACTCCCTCTCCCTCCTGCTAAGCTCCCCCCTCTCCTTCCTGCTGAGCTCCTCTTTGCTCCTCGTGCTGAGCCCTGCTCTGCTGCTCCTGCAAAGCCCCTCCCTCCCCTGCTGAGGTCTTCCGCTACTCTTCTCCCTCTCCCTCCTGCTGTGGTTCTCTTTGCTCCTCGTGTTAAGCCCTCCTCTGCTCCTCCTGCTAAACCCCTCCCTTCCCCTCCTGCTAAGTCCTCCTCTGCTCCTCCTGCTACACCTGTCTCTCCCCCTCCTGCTAAGCCCTCCTCTGCTCCTCCTGCTAAACCTCCCTCTCCCCCTCCTGCTAAGCCCTCCTCTGCTCCTCCTGCTAAACCCCTTCCATCCCCTCCTGCTAATTTCTCCTCTGCTCCTCCTACTAAACCTCTCCCTCCCCCTCCTTCTAAGCCCTCCCCTGCTCCTCCTACTAAACCCCTCCCTACTCCTCCTGCTAAGCCCTCCTCTGCTCCTCCTCCTAAGCTCCTTCCTTCTCCTTCTGCTAAACTCCTTCCTCTCCCTCCTGCCAAGCTCGACCCTGCTCCTCCTGCTAAGGTCCTCCCTCCTGCTAAACTCTCCTCTGCTGGTCCTCCTAAGCTCCTCCCTCGTCGTCCTGCTAAGCCCTCCATTCTTGCTAAGCTCCGTGCACGTTTCTCCCGTGCTCTTCCTAACTTCCCTAAGCCCCCCTGTGCACCTCCTGCCAGGGGCCTAAAAGTCCCTAAGCCCCCCTGTGCACCTCCTGCCAGGGACCTTCGGATCATTCCTCTTCCTGACGCTATGCTTCCTCCCCATAACACTCCTCTCCATGCTCGTCGGGCCCTTAAACGTCTCAATTCCGCTAAGCATACTTGTCCAGCTAAGGTTGCTAAGCTCACCTCCTCTTCTCTGGAGGTCGCTGAGCCATTACCTGCTTTTGACAATGTCCCCAGCCCTAACCCAACCCCTCTTATCCCACAGGCGGAGGTGGAGTCTGTGCCCCTGTTCCCTGGACCTAAGCCGGACGGGGTGGTGCGGATGGAGGCTGACCTGCAGGGGCGTGAGCTGGACCGGACGTGCTGGAAAAGGTAAGTGAAGCACAGATGCCAATTCCACCGGAAAAACACAAGTACTAGTTATTTTTTTATAACCACCTTTCTGTCTCTGTGTTTCTTTGAAGGAACAGAAGAGGAGCTGGGGGTCCAACACCACCTCACAGTTAGGTGGAGTATCCTTTTTATAGCAGTATGTAAATTGTGTTGCAAGCTGAAACAAACAAAAAAAAGTTTAGTGTGGTGTATTATTACTGTGTTGCAAATAGCATGTAAATAGTGTGTTAGTGTTAAATGTAAAAAAAAAAGTGTGGTGTTGTTATTAATGTGTTGTAAATAGTTTTGTCTTTGTGTGTTACTGTTGAAAAAAAAAACAAAAAAACAAAAAAAAACCAGAAAAACAAAACAAACAAAAAAAAACAAAAACAAAAAAAAGTAGTGTTTAGTGTGGTGTTATTTTTGTGTTGTAAATAGTTTAATCTATGTGTGTTACTGTTAAGAAAATAACAAAAACAAAAAAACAAACAAAAACAAAACCAAAACAAACAAAAAACAAAACAAAAAGTGTAGTATTTAGTGTGGTGTTATTATTATTACTGTGTTGAAATTAGTTTAATCTATGTGTGTTACTATTAAGAAAAAAAACAAACAAACCCAAAAACAAAACAAAACAAAAACAAAAAAAAAGTGTAAAGTTTAGTGTGGTGTTATTGTTATTATTATTATTGTGTTGAAAATAGTTTAATCTGTGTGTGTTACTGTTAAGAAAAACAAAACAAACAAAAAACAAAGAAAAAAAACAAAAACAAAAAAACAAATCAAAAAACCCAAACAAACAAAAAGTGTAGTGTTTAGTGTGGTGTTATTATTATTATTGTGTTGAAAATAGTTTAATCTATGTGTGTTACTGTTAAGAAAAAAAACAAACAAACCCAAAAACAAAACAAAACAAAAACAAAAAAAAAGTGTAAAGTTTAGTGTGGTGTTATTATTATTATTGTGGAAAATAGTTTAATCTGTGTGTTACTGTTAAGAAAAAACAACAACAAAAAACCCAAAAACAAAACAAAAAACCCAAACAAACAAAAAGTGTAGTGTTTAGTGTGGTGTTATTATTATTATTGTGTTGAAAATAGTTTAATCTATGTGTGTTGCTGTTAAGAAAAAAATAAAATAAAAATTTAAAAGTATAGTGTTTAGTGTGGTGTTGTTATTATTATTATTGTGTTGAAAATAGTTTAATTTCTGTGTGTTACTGTTAAGAAAAAAATAAAATAAAAAATTAAAAAGTGTAGTGTTTAGTGTGCTGTTATTATTATTATTATTGTGTTGTAAATTGTTTCATCTATGTGGCTGGGATTAGAGTTGTAGGATCCTAAAAGGAGGCGGATCACTTTATGCACTGGAAATACTCAACAACAACTTGCAAAGTGTCCAGCCAGTTCAATGTGAGCGGGTTTCCCCAAGCAACCGTCGCCAGAATGACTCTAAATAAACTGTTTTATTATCAGCATTCAAAAGTGTCAAAAGTCATTGACTAAGCTGTGTTGTTGTATTGTTGATTTTGAGGTTTTATGTGTTTTTATCAAATATTAATTAAGCACAGTTTTGTTTTCATGAATACAAACAGCAGCCACAACAGTTCTTAGTAAAAGCTATGTCCAAGTTTGCACACATATAATAGTGCTTCAACACATTTCCATCCAATCTGACCTGATAGGATGGAATACTAAAGCCTTCTCCAGCCCATTATATCTTTACAAAGCCCATTGGATCTTTGCAGCAGGAGCTTTTGGTGACTCCAGAAGTGAGCAGGAGTCAACACAGGAACCTCAATTGCTGCATACAGAAGATCACAACCAGGTCACAAGTATTTTATGTATGCTTTAGATAGGAGATAGGTCATGGTGAGGAAATACTTTTCATTCAGGCTGGAGAAGAGGAATAAAGAACGGCTAAAACAGAAGAAAAAATTGCATCAAACATACAACACAGAGCAGACAGTGGATTTTGACTGACGTTTACAATGACATGTTGAATGTTTATTATGTATTGTAGATATTAAGGTCTGATCTTATTTATTCCTGGATCTTCTGATGCAAATACAACAAAATTTTATACAGTCTACAGAATAAAACAGACCACGCTTTTCACTAAATGTTTTGTCTATTTGTGAATTACCCATGTTACTGTTGGGGAGGTTGTGGAGGGTCCGCCAGTTCGGGGCCACAGTGGAGGTAAAGTCCAGGATCAACCCGCACGGAGACAGGACCATGCCAAAGATGAGGATGCCCGGAGTGCGCAGAGACTCACGGATCCACTCCTGAGTATCACGGTTCGGCATGCTGGCTCTCCTACTGTTACTGTCCGTGTGTGTTTTCTGACCAGACGGTACTGGTGCCAACAAACTAGTCTGACTGAAACCAGGAGAGGGGGGCGTGGCACTACCTCTGTCTCAGTCTTCAAATAGGACAGGTGTGTCATATCTGAACTGCACGTGAAGCAGGCGAGAGGGAGGGAGAGGGACAGGGAGAGGAGGTTTCGACTTTAACATCAAAGTCAATACAAAAAAGGATTTCTATGTAACTTAAAGGTGTGCTATGTAACTTTTCCGATCAGCTACCTGCTTAACTTCATCATTGTAATGTTCCACAGTATGACATTAAACTTAGCTGTCTTGAATTTATTCAGTAGATGTGTTTTCATGTCTCAAAAATACATTGTACAAATTTCCATTCTTACTGTGAGCGGGGCTACCTCTCCACAGACGTGAGCTCTAACTTGCCATCACCTACTTGTCTCCGTGAGCATATATAAGTTTATTACCATACAGTGTGGAACATTCCAGACAAAACATTAACATCGCCATGTAGACAAGCAGGTGGCAGACCATCCATCTGAAAAGTTACACAAACCTCTTTTCCATAGGGCCAGTATGGGGGTGGTACGGTGCGGACCCTGAATGTTTCCACTGCATAAAGCGATCTTTATACTACCTTCCAAAGTGGTCTGGAACACTTGGGACCTGGGAATGGCTCGTTTCTAATATTTTTTCTGGTTTACGTTTGAGTTTCAGTGAAACTTGCTGATAGTAACTTAAGTGATCAATGGGTTTATTTGGTTCAGTTCATTTTTCTCACTATAAGCTCTGACACAGTATTCAAGGAGCTGCAAGAGAAACTATGAGGGCAATGTAAACCAACCCAACCGACTTTGCATACTCTGCACATGACGTAGGGCTATAGTGAAATCATGTCTATAGCATCACCTACACTGTGAACACCAGAAACCTATAGGCCGATTCAAGCACTACAGCATTTAATAACCATGAAATAGTTTCAGTTATGTTATATATTTAGGTGAGGCTATCAGTGGAATTCCAAAACAGATGACAGTAAGGCCATATATTGTGGATACCTCTGGAACTAACTGAGACTGGGTTTAATTAGGCCTATTGTTTGCTATAATCTGGATAGTGCAAAAAGATGTGTGATTATTAAGTGTCAATCCAAGATGGCTGACTTCCGGTTTGTCAGGGGGCGCGGCCATAATAATATTTTTTGTTTGGCATTACTTGAAGAATGTGTGTACCGAATTTCGTGGTTCTACGGCAAAGTTGACGTCGGAACGTCTCCCATTGATGCAATGTATTTTGACTTTTGCAGGGGGCGCTGTCGTGCCATTTTCTAATTATGCAACATATAAAAAGATACATTTTTCACCAGACCTGAATTTTGGGCAAAGTTTTGTGAGTTTTTGAAAATGTTCAGGGGGTCAAATTCCTGTTCAAAGAGCCATCAAAACCATTCATAGCCCATATTTTGTTAGTGTTATAATGTGTATACTGCAAACAATGTAATCTATCTCTTAAAATTACATTTAAATAATGATAATCAATATGAATTGATACCAGTGTACGGATGGGAAATTGCACTAATTTTCTTAAAACAGGGTTAACTTATTACACAAGAGATTGTGTTATGTAACTGTAATTTACCCTTTCAGAGCAGCGTTATGAGACGGTCTGGGCCAAAATCAGCCTGTAAATAATCTCATTACATCCAATTTAAGACCCAACTAGAGTATAGGCAGAACCGATACCAGCACAACTGATACATGATCCAGCAAATGATTCAGTATCTGCTCTGACACTCTATACCATTATCAGTACATCCCGAGCTGAAACCAGTTGAAACTACAAAGAAATACGTTGAAATTATTCAAAAAATCTAGACCTGATTTCAGTTCATATAACACTTTAAATTATTTGGATTTATAAAGAAACTGTATAACTCCCCATGCCATTGATTCTCTATAGTAAGACTGTGCAACTAAAAGGATTTTAATTAAGATTGAGATACCATAAATGTTTGTGTTAAATGGCATTGATTAAAAGTCTATGCTGCTCAGGAAGTGAATATCTTTAACAGGACAATAAAAGGTGAATCAAATATTGTGATCGATCAAAAGAGAAATATTATCATTTTTTTGTTGTCATATGAGTCTCTTTCAGTCACTACCACACCACATCTGCACTGACCGGCTGCGCAGTGGAAGTAGATTCAGATTCAGATTCAGAAAACTTTATTGATCCCAGAGGGCAATTCATTTGCAGCATACTCCGAGCAATTCAACATACAACAAACACACAGTGTGTCAGTCCAAGCACAATATAGGAGCAATATACATAAAAACAACTGTGCAAAACTTCAAGAACCCCTACCCTTGGAATTTAACAATTTAATCGCTGAGGGCACAAAAGAATTTGAAAAACGATTAGTTTTCCTTATTGGAGCATAAAAGCGACGTCCTGAAGGCATCATGATGAAGTCAGGAGCCAGAGGATGGAGGGGCTGAGCCAGGAGACACTTGGCTTTGCTCAGCACCCGCTCCTCCCACAGAGAATGCAGCTCCCTCTGTTTAACCCCTGTAATTTTTGAGCAGGTTTTAACGATGTTTTGCAGTTTGTTCCTATCCTTCAAGGACAGAGACTGAAACCAGCAAATGAAGGAAAAAGTGAGCAAACTCTCGATAAAAGAACAATAAAAGTTGTTGAGAATATTTCAGTTTACATTAAAAGAGTTCAGTTTTCTCAACAGATACATTCTTTGTTGCCCTCGTTTAACAATGCTTTCAGTGTTTAGATCAAATCTCAATCTGTTGTCTATCACGGTGCCTAAACACTTGTAATTATCGACAACATCTCCATGTATGACACTGACACTATGAGAAGGTGCACGTCTAAAATCAATAACCATATCCTTCGTTTTGGCGACATTCAAATCCAGGTAGTTGTCCTCACACCACTGGACAAACTGCCCCAGCGCAGGGCCATGATTTATCTCAGATCCTGCAAGTAGCGACAGCAGGACCGTGTCATCCGAAAATTTAATGAGGAATCTGTTTTCCTCATTAAATGTAGGCGGGCTCAGGCATCGTGGCTGGGAGTTTGATCCACTGGAAACACTGAAGGTCGATCTTCCAAAAATCTGACAATATCATTCCACCATTGTAGCCCCCACATATAAATACATCTGTAATGAACAAGGGGACAACATGTTAGAAACGATTAAAGGGCCCATATTACACTATTTTCTGATCTATGTTATAATGTTTCCTCATCACAAACAAACCTGGAGTTGTGTTTTTTTCATTCACACGTTTAACACACAAACCCTGCATACTTCAAACCCTGAGTTCTTCTCTCAAACTGAAAACACTCTGTTCCACCTTGTGATGTCATGTGGTAATACAGGAAGTGCTCCACTGTGTTTTTTAACTCCATACACCTTCACTAGAATCATTTGGATGATTTCAGTCCTTGCATTGCCAGTCTCTTCTGAGCTAGAGGTAAAAGGTAGTTTTTAACTTGAAAAGTACCACTACATGACATCACAAGGTAGAAGAGAGCATTTTGAGCTTTGGAGATGTAGACAGACTAATAATAAAGAACATATGGGAATGAAACAAAACACAACTCCAGGTATGTTTTTGAGGAGGTAACAGTATTAGAACATGATTAAATCTCACAAAAAACTTTTTTTTTTTGTGATATAGGACCTTTAATACTTGAATACAAGAGAATAAAGATTACTCAAACATGCATGAGCCCTTCTCAATACAACTTTGAGAGGGTAAACAATTGTAACCCGTTTAAATGTCTCCTTTAAGTCAAATAACTAGTTTAAAAAGAAGCTCTATAACAGAGATGACCTTCTACATCACAGGACTGTTACAGGGCCACAAAGCAGGAACCAAACGTATGAGGAGGTCGTCAAAGCTGCACTCACTGGCACCTTACTGGGCTGTATACTTTTTCAAACCTGTAAGTCTTCCATATTACTGCAGACAAATACTAAACAAAAGTAAGTGTTTAGATTATCATTTGGTGTTTTGGTTCTCAAGACAATTATCCAATCAGAAAGCAGAATGAGCCTCACGGGAGTCTCTCATTTGGGTTTCCAGTTTCAGCTGGTTTAAACGCCACTGTGGCAAGAAATGGTGAAAAGTTCCACTCTACTAACCCCTAAATGGATGCTTTGTTTAATACTCTCATTACTAACCAGTAGTTTAACAATTCTACTCATTTATTTGTATATTTCTGCCTCTTTTTATGTTGTATTCTTTGGTCAGGGAGTCTGTATGATCACTGGAGGCATTAAGCACAGAGAGCAGAGGTTCAACAGTCGCTCGGCAGGAGTCAGTTCAGCTCTGCTCTTCATTTCCATCGGAGGTACAACGACTTCATAAACTGCTACAAAATGCAAAAGTGATCACACACCTTTTTGGTTTCAGGGGTTTCTGCTCTGATCCTGTTCTCAAAGACGTTTGGGAATCTGGTCTGTGTCCCAGGAAACAGCGGCGTCCCCTTCATCTGTAAGGACTGACCCTACGACTCAGTAAGAAGTCAGATGTATTCACAAGATTAAAGTGCAATGGAAAAAAATGAAGACTAGCAGTGGTTCTGGATGCTTTGTGAATGCAGTGTACGTGAGTTTACGCATCAGACGTCACGGATCAGATCCACTACACGGGGGACTAGAGTTCACTTCTGTCCGTCCCTCCTCTGTGTTATTCTGTCCCTCCAGTGTCTGACCCTGTGGTGGAGACACATGGACAGACAGACAGACGGACAGAGACAGAGAAAAAGACAGAGAAGGAAGGAGAAAAAGACAGAGAAGGAAAGAGAGAAAGACAGAGAAGGAAGGAGAAAAAGACAGAGAAGGAAAGAGAGAAAGACATAGAAGGAAAGAGAAAAAGACAGAGAAGGAAAGAGAAAAAAGACAGAGAAGGAAAGACAGAAAAAGAGAAGGAAAGAGAAAAAGACAGAAGGAAAGAGAGAAAAAGACAGAAAGAAAGAGACAGAAAGAAAAAGATGGAGAAAGAGAAAAAGACAGAAGGAAAGAGAGAAAAAGACAGAGAAAGAGAGAAAATGACAGGGAGAATGGGAAAAAGGCAGAAAGAATGAGAAAAAGATGGAGAAAGAAAGAAAAAACAGAAAGAGAGAAAAAGACAGGAAAAAAGAGAAAGAGAGAAAAAATACAGAAAAAGAATGAGAGAAAGAGAGAGTGAGACTTTTCCAGTCTTGTAGTGGGCAGCTGTGTCGCGGTGCAGGTTTGTATCATTCAGATTCCACTGCTCATCCTCTTCAATGCTTTTTATGTAAGTTTTTACTCAAACTTATATATTCAGATTTTTTACATTTACTGGCTCGATCACTATTGGTTGCTTGATTACAACTTTTTTTTGTTGTTTGTTTTAATCTAGGAGGTAGGATTTGTGCTTTTGTTCAGTGACATCCATCTATGGGCAAGCATTTTTAGTGTCATTCTGTGCAACTATATATTTATGGATGGAAAGTGCGACTATTTTCAAGGTAAGTACTCGCACCGTCCACTTTAAAGGTCCTATATTACACAAAACTGACTCTTGTGAGCTAATCTAAAAGCACAAGGATGTCAAGATAACACAATGTTAAGATTATTCCTAAAAATAGAAATCCACATTTTTATTTCAAACTGACTTTAGTCAAAGACAAAAAATGCCCCAAAATCCATATTCACACCGAATATTCACATTGATAGGCCAGTCACACTGATCATAGTCAGAGTCCCATAGTGACAAAAACTGGCATCTAAAGAGTTACTAAATGTTAGTGATTTATAATAATAATAATAATAATAATAATAATAATCCCAAAATGTCATTTTAAAGAGAACTCCTTCACATAAAAGTCAATAGAAGTAATAGTAATAGTGTCAGTAGTATCTTTATGAATCTTAAGCATGTAGCTTTTGTGCATAACCATTGTCAAGTTATTCATCTTGATTTGTGAGAATATATTTTTATTCTTCTACTATTCTTGTACTTTGAGTTGCAATACTAAAATTTTCCCAGTGAAGCAAATAAAGGTGCTCTCATCTTATTTAGTATCAGCTGTGCATAATGGAGGGTTAAAGTTCTCCATCCACTATGATGCTCCATAATTTCCTGAAGCATATCTTTTAGTTTGTCTCAAGTTATAGATTTCAAATGCATGATTCCTTCATGTTTTGACATTTGGTCCAAAGGAAATGTTACTTTGAAATTTCAAAATTGTGATGGCTAGACACTATTTCATACCCTTTGCTCTCTGATGATAAATGCAGTATATTTGCAAATGAATGTTGCAGTACTCTGCAGACGTGTGCGCGTGCCTTGTATTCATTCTCGAGTATCACCAAAAGGGGGCACTGCTCCACTGTTTATTTGGTTGCCAAACTCTGGAACTCAAAAGCAAAGGTATTTTGGAGGTATTATTGGCAGTTTTTTGTTAAATTTGAGTCATTTGATAATGTTTTAGTAGACGTGTGCCACAGCATTTTTTAAACAACAAGTGTCCTGGGACTCAAGAAACACTGGCCTAATCCTAAACCTAAACCTCTCATAATCATTGGATAATTCAGTCCATGGTGAGGCACTGCTGGTGCCTCTCCACACGTCTCTTAGTATTTGAACGATAAAAGTAAAAATTCAGCCATTTTGAATTTAAAAAAAAAAGAATTAAAATTGCAAAGTTAAATAGAAAATAATTTTATAGTGCAAATCATTGGATAAATATAACCATTTAATTTACTTTTTCCTGTGTGATGACCTGACTGCGCGTCACTGGGGCCCAGGACTCTGCGCTTCCGCTTAAATCAGTCCAATGGCAAATAAATGGCAAATAAACACACTGAACAACAGCAATGTTTGACTTTTTCAGTGTAGGTGCAGTGTCTTCTCTCTCTTTGGCAACAGCGAAAAGCTCCTTCACTTTGGTCCAGCAGGTTCCTGTTGGTCAGTCTCTCTGCGCTGCTTTTTGAACAAACATGCAGAATAAGCCCGTGTGAGATGTGAGAAACTACGGAATGTCTGGGCCCTGGACTGTCCAGGCTGTCCCACCACGCGGTCAAAAACAATGTCAGTGTGGCGCCAAAAAGCTGCTAAAGGCTTCAACTCCGACACATGCTACAAGACACTCCCGGGACTGTGAGCCCGGGTCCCGCAGGTCTGTCCCCTCTGCGCTCCCAGGGTCTGGCCCCGGGTGCGTTTGTCTCATCTGCGTCTCGTCCCCTCTATTAGACATAAAACACTTCTCCTGGGGGCCTCACAGGTGTGCGCAAGTAAGTTCAATGTAAAGGGCGGAAAGTATCTCATGAAAACAGGAAAACAATATAATATAATATAATATATTAATACTGTTCTCACCAGTCTCTGAGGCTGTGGGTTTGGCGGGTTACAGTTTGATTCAATATAATGTTTTCTTGCTGTTTTCTTTGCTTAAATACACCAACACGACAGGACAGTGTACAACTCGTCTTTTTATTCAACATCTCATCTCCCTCGCGCCCTGTGCGCGTCACGCTCATTACATTTTTATGGGTGCGCTCCTCAAATGCGCTGTACTGCAACAATAATAGGAACCAAAATTATTATTAAAGTAAATGTAATTCATCCAAGCATAATATAAATAATATTAATTGTTAATAAAATAAGTACAAAATAATAAACAAAATACTAATGACCCAAATAAATGTTAATACATAAAACAAAATAATATATGATAAATAAATCAAAGGTTACACGCACTATAAAATACAAGCCCAGTGAACTCCACAATTCAAAAAATGCACTTTAAAATAAAACTATGAAACTATAAACTCGCGTGCGTCCTCGCGTGCGTCCTCGCGTGCGTCGTCACGTGCGTCCTCGCGTGCGTCGTCACGTGCGTCGTCAAGTGCGCACAGAGCTGCTGTTGCTTAGCGCCCAGGTGCATTTTTTGAACTTCACTGCAAATTTTGCAACTTTGGCTGCGATCGGAAACCTGCATTGGTGAACTTCATTTGACGATTTCTTGAGAAAGGAGACATCACTTCAAGACATATTCACCCAGACTTCTACTGACCGTCCCCTGACCAGAACTACGAGACTTTACTGACGACAAAACGCGAGGTGGGATTGTTTACCGGTTCACTGTTAGTCCCCGTTTGACTTTACTACTCAAAAAACAACCACTAGTTAAACTCAAAGGTCTTTTATCAAAGTCTAGATCAGGGGTGTTTATTATGTTGATCGTGATCTACCAGTCGATCGCGAAGGCATTTTGTGTAGATCACTTCCCGTCATCCATCCAGTCACATGACTAATATACAGGACAAACAGTCAGATTACACCTGACCCTGGGTCACATCATGGGCGCTGCATAAACAAGCACGAGTTAGTTTAACCCTATAACGTCGGATCCTATCGTCGCTGATAGAGCGCAGTTGCGGACTTTCCATCAGCGTAACTCCGCAACTAGTCGTGCTCTCATGTAAATTCACACGGCGTCTCAAAGCGGAGACATGGGGCTATCTAAATATTTTACCATCATTACAGTAATCTGCCTCTGTTGTCCCTCGAAGGTGACGAATGACAGTGCGGGTGCTGCGGGGTTTTCCCAGTCATTTATTCGATGCGTAAAAGAAAAAATACAGATGGATGTGTAAAATAGAAGTAGTTGTGTGAAAAAATGCAGTAAATTCTGATACTTCATTTAACATGATTTTTATGGCAATAAAAAAAGACAAAACCGTAATCAACATGATTAGCTCTGTTATCGCTTTCAAACGAAAAATGAACAATTTCACTCCTGGCTGTCAGAAGCTTCTGCCTGAACTATGCATCCCTCACTGATTCTATTCAGTGCAAGTCAGAGCAGTAATCATCATTCAAGTAATTATGAACATGTAGGAAGTTCAATTGTGTTGTGCAGTATTATCTCATGACGTTGTGCAAGGTCCATCAAAATGCACTGTACATGTAAGAATTCATAAAACATTTACAAATAAATACATGTTTAACATTTTTGTATTAGGTGGTAGATCTTTCAGACACGATCATTTTAAAAGTAGCACATACTGGAAAAAGTCTGAGCACCTCTGGTCTAGATCATGGTTATGATAAGTTTACTTAAAGAAATGTGAGCTCTTGAGGTTTACATGAGGTCAAATGAAAAACATGACACCTGCAGAAGGAAACAGCTAATGAGCAAATTGTGAGCAAATACAAGGAGAAAATCAAACATGTACTTTTAGGCCTCAAACACTGTTAGGGCCCAAGAAATGGAGCCATAGAGCACTCAGACCAGCTTTGGCATCACATATACAGACCTTTTTCTAGTTTAATAAGGGCTAAAGTTTTTTAAAGGTGCATCTGATTTTGTGAGACTCTGGACCAAATGACGATGACACATTCCCCTGAGTGCCTCCAGTTCACTGTAATGCTACACTCAAATGTGCTGCCCACACCCTGAGGTTAAACTATATATTGACCATATATAAACATTCTATGACGCTGAATCTGTAATAAGCTTAGAGGTATGATTCTATAATAATATGTCAATTTTAAAGGAAAAAACATTAGTGAATATAAAATAGTATTAGGACATAAAGGGGCTACAGACTTTGGAAAGGGCTGATAAAGAACTGGACACTGCTGGCTCTGCACTGATAAACAAGTATATAAACAAGTATAGGGACTGACAAAGCCGAACACATCCAATTATTTACACCGCAAAAGTATTTAAGTTGTATATTTCAGAGAAAAAAAACTGTTAATCTTCTGACACATTGGCTTTATTTTCATATTTTACAAAGTTGTAATAATTATACACAAAATAAATCAACAACTGCATAGGCCTGACCTGATAACACATTTTGAAGTGTGATATATGGCTGTAGAAAAGAGATGATAAACCATAATATTGAATGGGATTATGCCAGTGACCCTAAAGCAGGATTATCCCCCCAAAAACTACTCTATATGTACAGTAATGTTCATGAACATGAGCTGTAGTACATAAATGTAACACTTAATGCCTTATAGCCTCACGACAAGAAAACATACCCACGAGAAATACAGTGAGGCAAATAAGTATTTGAACACCCTGTGATTTTGCAAGTTCTTCCACTTAGAAATCATGGAAGGGTCTGAAATGTTATTTTATATTTTATTTATTATTTTATTTCATTTATTTGTATGTTACTTCTGCAAATAAGTATTTGAACACAAAATCAATTTGGTACAGTAGCCTTTGTTTGCAATTACAGAGGTCAAACGTTTCCTGTAGTTTTTCAACAGGTTTGCACACACTGCAGGAGGGATTTTGGCCCACTCCTCCACACAGATCTTCTCTAGATCATTCAGGTTTCAGGGCTGTCACTGAGAAACAGGGAGTTTGAGCTCCCTCCAAAGATTTTCTATTGGGTTTAGGTCTGGAGACTGGCTAGGCCACTCCAGAACCTTGATATGCTTCTTACGGAGCCGCTCCTTGGTTATCCTGGCTGTGTGCTTCGGATCATTGTCATGTTGGAAGACCCAGCCACGACCCATCTCCAATGCTCTGAGGGAAGGAGGTTGTTCCCTAAAATCTCGCAATACATGGCCCTCTCTCCTTAATACAGTGCAGTCGTCCTGTCCCATGTGCAGAAAAACACCCCCAAAGCATGATGCTAGCACCCCCATGCTTCACAGTAGGGATGGTGTTCTTTGGATGGTACTCATCATTCTTCTTCCTCCAAACACGGCGAGTGGAATTAAAACCAAAAAGTTCTATTTTGGTCTCATCTGACCACATGACTTTCTCCCATGACTCCTCTGGATCATCCAAATGGTCATTGTCAAACTTAAGACAGGCCTGGACATGTGCTGGTTTAAGCAGGAGAACCTTCCGTGCCATGCATGATTTATTACTGATGTATTACTAACAGTAACCTTGGAAACGGTGGTCCCAGCTCTTTTCAGGTCATTGACCAGCTCCTCCCATGTTATTCTGGGCTGATTCCTCACCTTTCTTAAGATCATTGACACCCCACGAGGTGAGATCTTGCATAGAGCCCTAGTCCGAGGGAGACTGACAGTCATGTTTAGCTTCTTCCATTTTCTAATAATTGCTCCAACAGTGGATCTTTTTTCACCAAGTTGCTTGACAGTTGCCCCGTAGCCCTTTCCAGCCTTGTGGAGGTCTACAATTTTGTCTCTTGTGTATTTTGACAGTTCTTTGGTCTTGGCCATGTTAGTAGTTGGAGTCTTACAGATTGTATGGGGTGGACAGGTGTCTTTATGCAGCTAACGACCTCAAACAGGAGCTTCTAATTTAGGATAATAAGTGGAGTGGAGGTGGACTTTTTAAAGGTGGACTAACAGGTATTTGAGGGTCAGAGTTCTAGCTGATAGACAGGTGTTCAAATACTTGTTTGCAGTAGTAACATACAAATAAATTATTTAAAAAAATCATACAATGTGATTTTCAGATTTTCTTTTAGATTATATCTCTCACAGTGGGCATGCGCCTAAAATGAAAATTTCAGACCCCTCCATGATTTCTAAGTGGGAGATCTTGCAAAATCACAGGGTGTTCAAATACTTATTTGCCTCACTGTATATGAGTGTTGCATATATCATGTGTTGAGTTTGTCTTTGAGATAAACAGTATTAGAGATGGGTCAGACTCCAGTGTGGACAGTGCTCTGTCTTTATAATGAGTTTAACCCTTTATATTCTTTGTCTGTGCTGTGCTCTTGGATGTTTGCTGTCAGCATGTGAGGAGCAGTGTGTGACATATTCTGTTCCTCTTCACAGATCTGTGTGATCCTTGGCTCAGTGTTTCATCGGGCGTCTAGACCTCCTGCAGGACCCCGCCTCTGGCCCTAAGTCCACACTCACACACAGACACACACACCACCCTACCTTCTCTCCCTCTCTCCTTCCTGCTTCTGCTATGCCCTCCTTTTCTAAGTTTCCCAGGCCTGGCTGGAGCTCTGCCTCCTCCTCGTCTGCTGCTCCCTCTCGCCCCCCCACCCTCTCTGATAGTCTTGCTAAGAACCCTTGTGCTCCTCCTGCTAAGCGCCCTTGTGCTCCTCCTGCTAAGCGCCCTTGTGCTCCTCCTGCTAAGCGCCCTTGTGCTCCTCCTGTTAAGCGCCCCTCCTCTGCTCAGCCCTCCTCTGCTCCTCCTGCTAAGCGCCCTTGTGCTCCTTCTGCTAAGCCCCTTCCTCCCCCTCTTGCTAAGCTCTTTTCTGCTCTTCCTGCTAAGCGCCCTTGTGCTCCCCCTGCTGAGCTACTCCCTCTCCCTCCTGCTAAGCTCCCCCCTCTCCTTCCTGCTGAGCTCCTCTTTGCTCCTCGTGCTGAGCCCTGCTCTGCTGCTCCTGCAAAGCCCCTCCCTCCCCCTCTTGCTAAGCTCTTTTCTGCTCTTCCTGCTAAGCGCCCTTGTGGTCCCCCTGCTGAGCTACTCCCTCTCCCTCCTGCTAAGCTCCCCCCTCTCCTTCCTGCTGAGCTCCTCTTTGCTCCTCGTGCTGAGCCCTGCTCTGCTGCTCCTGCAAAGCCCCTCCCTCCCCTGCTGAGGTCTTCTGCTACTCTTCTCCCTCTCCCTCCTGCTGTGGTTCTCTTTGCTCCTCGTGTTAAGCCCTCCTCTGCTCCTCCTGCTAAACCCCTCCCTTCCCCTCCTGCTAAGTCCTCCTCTGCTCCTCCTGCTACACCTGTCCCTCCCCCTCCTGCTAAGCCCTCCTCTGCTCCTCCTGCTAAACCTCCCTCTCCCCCTCCTGCTAAGCCCTCCTCTGCTCCTCCTGCTAAACCCCTTCCATCCCCTCCTGCTAATTTCTCCTCTGCTCCTCCTACTAAACCTCTCCCTCCCCCTCCTTCTAAGCCCTCCCCTGCTCCTCCTACTAAACCCCTCCCTACTCCTCCTGCTAAGCCCTCCTCTGCTCCTCCTCCTAAGCTCCTTCCTTCTCCTTCTGCTAAACTCCTTCCTCTCCCTCCTGCCAAGCTCGACCCTGCTCCTCCTGCTAAGGTCCTCCCTCCTGCTAAACTCTCCTCTGCTGGTCCTCCTAAGCTCCTCCCTCGTCGTCCTGCTAAGCCCTCCATTCTTGCTAAGCTCCGTGCACGTTTCTCCCGCGCTCTTCCTAACTTCCCTAAGCCCCCCTGTGCACCTCCTGCCAGGGGCCTAAAAGTCCCTAAGCCCCCCTGTGCACCTCCTGCCAGGGACCTTCGGATCATTCCTCTTCCTGACGCTATGCTTCCTCCCCATAACACTCCTCTCCATGCTCGTCGGGCCCTTAAACGTCTCAATTCCGCTAAGCATACTTGTCCAGCTAAGGTTGCTAAGCTCACCTCCTCTTCTCTGGAGGTCGCTGAGCCATTACCTGCTTTTGACAATGTCCCCAGCCCTAACCCAACCCCTCTTATCCCACAGGCGGAGGTGGAGTCTGTGCCCCTGTTCCCTGGACCTAAGCCGGACGGGGTGGTGCGGATGGAGGCTGACCTGCAGGGGCGTGAGCTGGACCGGACGTGCTGGAAAAGGTAAGTGAAGCACAGATGCCAATTCCACCGGAAAAACACAAGTACTAGTTATTTTTTTTATAACCACCTTTCTGTCTCTGTGTTTCTTTGAAGGAACAGAAGAGGAGCTGGGGGTCCAACACCACCTCACAGTTAGGTGGAGTATCCTTTTTATAGCAGTATGTAAATTGTGTTGCAAGCTGAAACAAAAAAAAAAAAAGTTTAGTGTGGTGTATTATTACTGTGTTGCAAATAGCATGTAAATAGTGTGTTAGTGTTAAATGTAAAAAAAAAATAGTGTGGTGTTGTTATTAATGTGTTGTAAATAGTTTTGTCTTTGTGTGTTACCGTTGAAAAAAAACAAAAAACAAAAAAAGAACAGAAAAACAAAACAAAAAAAAAAACAAAAAAACAAAAACCAAAAAAAAAAGTAGTGTTTAGTGTGGTGTTATTTTTGTGTTGTAAATAGTTTAATCTATGTGTGTTACTGTTAAGAAAATAACAAAAACAAAAAAAACAAACAAAACCAAAACAAACAACAAACAAAACAAATGTGTAGTATTTAGTGTGGTGTTATTATTATTACTGTGTTGAAATTAGTTTAATCTATGTGTGTTACTATTAAGAAAAAACAAACAAACCCAAAAACAAAACAAAACAAAAAAATATAAAGTTTAGTGTGGTGTTATTGTTATTATTATTATTGTGTTGAAAATAGTTTAATCTGTGTGTGTTACTGTTAAGAAAAAAAAAACAAAACAAAAACAAAAAACAAAACAAAAAACCCAAACAAACAAAAAGTGTAGTGTTTAGTGTGGTGTTATTATTATTATTGTGTTGAAAATAGTTTAATCTATGTGTGTTACTGTTAAGAAAAAAAACAAACAAACCCAAAAACAAAAAAAAACAAAATAACAAAAAAGTGTAAAGTTTAGTGTGGTGTTATTATTATTATTGTGGAAAATAGTTTAATCTGTGTGTTACTGTTAAGAAAAAAAAACAAAAAACCCAAAAACAAAACAAAAAACCCAAACAAACAAAAAGTGGTTTCCCCAAGCAACCGTCGCCAGAATTACTCTAAATAAACTGTTTTATTATCAGCATTCAAAAGTGTCTAAAGTCATTGACTAAGCTGTGTTGTTGTATTGTTGATTTTGAGGTTTTATGTGTTTTTATCAAATATTAATTAAGCACAGTTTTGTTTTCATGAATACAAACAGCAGCCACAACAGTTCTTAGTAAAAGCTATGTCCAAGTTTGCACACATATAATAGTGCTTCAACACATTTCCATCCAATCTGACCTGATAGGATGGAATACTAAAGCCTTCTCCAGCCCATTATATCTTTACAAAGCCCATTGGATCTTTGCAGCAGGAGCTTTTGGTGACTCCAGAAGTGAGCAGGAGTCAACACAGGAACCTCAATTGCTGCATACAGAAGATCACAACCAGGTCACAAGTATTTTATGTATGCTTTAGATAGGAGATAGGTCATGGTGAGGAAATACTTTTCATTCAGGCTGGAGAAGAGGAATAAAGAACGGCTAAAACAGAAGAAAAAATTGCATCAAACATACAACACAGAGCAGACAGTGGATTTTGACTGACGTTTACAATGACATGTTGAATGTTTATTATGTATTGTAGATATTAAGGTCTGATCTTATTTATTCCTGGATCTTCTGATGCAAATACAACAAAATTTTATACAGTCTACAGAATAAAACAGACCACGCTTTTCACTAAATGTTTTGTCTATTTGTGAATTACCCATGTTACTGTTGGGGAGGTTGTGGAGGGTCCGCCAGTTCGGGGCCACAGTGGAGGTAAGGTCCAGGATCAACCCGCACGGAGACAGGACCATGCCAAAGATGAGGATGCCCGGAGTGCGCAGAGACTCACGGATCCACTCCTGAGTATCACGGTTCGGCATGCTGGCTCTCCTACTGTTACTGTCCGTGTGTGTTTTCTGACCAGACGGTACTGGTGCCAACAAACTAGTCTGACTGAAACCAGGAGAGGGGGGCGTGGCACTACCTCTGTCTCAGTCTTCAAATAGGACAGGTGTGTCATATCTGAACTGCACGTGAAGCAGGCGAGAGGGAGGGAGAGGGACAGGGAGAGGAGGTTTCGACTTTAACATCAAAGTCAATACAAAAAAGGATTTCTATGTAACTTAAAGGTGTGCTATGTAACTTTTCTGATCAGCTACCTGCTTAACTTCATCATTGTAATGTTCCACAGTATGACATTAAACTTAGCTGTCTTGAATTTATTCAGTAGATGTGTTTTCATGTCTCAAAAATACATTGTACAAATTTCCATTCTTACTGTGAGCGGGGCTACCTCTCCACAGACGTGAGCTCTAACTTGCCATCACCTGCTTGTCTCCGTGGACATATATAAGTTTATTACCATACAGTGTGGAACATTCCAGACAAAACATTAACATCGCCATGTAGACAAGCAGGTGGCAGACCATCCATCTGAAAAGTTACACAAACCTCTTTTCCATAGGGCCAGTGTGGGGGTGGTACGGTGCGGACCCTGAATGTTTCCACTGCATAAAGCGATCTTTATACTACCTTCCAAAGTGGTCTGGAACACTTGGGACCTGGGAATGGCTCGTTTCTAATATTTTTTCTGGTTTACGTTTGAGTTTCAGTGAAACTTGCTGATAGTAACTTAAGTGATCAATGGGTTTATTTGGTTCAATTCATTTTTCTCACTATAAGCTCTGACACAGTATTCAAGGAGCTGCAAGAGAAACTATGAGGGCAATGTAAACCAACCCAACCGACTTTGCATACTCTGCACATGACGTAGGGCTATAGTGAAATCATGTCTATAGCATCACCTACACTGTGAACACCAGAAACCTATAGGCCGATTCAAGCACTACAGCATTTAATAACCATGAAATAGTTTCAGTTATGTTATATATTTAGGTGAGGCTATCAGTGGAATTCCAAAACAGATGACAGTAAGGCCATATATTGTGGATACCTCTGGAACTAACTGAGACTTGGTTTAATTAAGCCTATTGTTTGCTATAATCTGGATAGTGCAAAAAGATGTGTGATTATTAAGTGTCAATCCAAGATGGCTGACTTCCGGTTTGTCAGAGAGCGCGGCCATAATAATATTTTTTGTTTGGCATTACTTGAATAATTTTGTGGCTCTACGGCAAAGTTGACGTCGGGACGTCTCCCATTGATGCAATGTATTTTGACTTTTGCAGGGGACTTTTGCAGGCATTTTCTAATTATGCAACATATAAAAAGATACATTTTTCACCAGACCTGAATTTTGGGCAAAGTTTTGTGAGTTTTTGAAAATGTTCAGGGGGTCAAATTCCTGTTCAAAGAGCCATCAAAACCATTCAGAGCCCATATTTTGTTAGTTATAATGTGTATACTG
Organism: Periophthalmus magnuspinnatus; assembly: GCF_009829125.3. Lineage (NCBI taxonomy): Eukaryota > Metazoa > Chordata > Actinopteri > Gobiiformes > Gobiidae > Periophthalmus > Periophthalmus magnuspinnatus. Next base: position 6,035,966 of record NC_047137.1, read on the forward strand.
CAAAAAATGTAATTTAGAAGAATTAAAATTACATTTAAATAATGATAATCAATATGAACTGATACCAGTGTATGGATGGGAAATTGCACTAATTTTCTTAAAACAGAGTTAACTTATTACACAAGAGATTGTGTTATGTAACTGTTATTTATCCTTTCAGAGCAGCGTTATGAGACGGTCTGGGCCAAAATCAGCCTGTAAATAATCTCATTGCATCCAATTTAAGGCCCAACTAGAGTATAGGCAGAACCGATACCAGCACAACTGATACATGATCCAGCAAATGATTCAGTATCAGACACTCTATACCAGTATCAGTGCATCCCGAGCTGAAACCAGTTGAAACTACAAAGAAATACGTTGAAATTATTCAAAAAATCTAGACCTGATTTCAGTTCATATAACACTTTAAATTATTTGGATTTATAAAGAAACTGTATAACTCCCCATGCCATTGATTCTCTATAGTAAGACTGTGCAACTAAAAGGATTTTAATTAAGATTGAGATACCATAAATGTTTGTGTTAAATGGCATTGATTAAAAGTCTATGCTGCTCAGGAAGTGAATATCTTTAACAGGACAATAAAAGGTGAATCAAATATTGTGATCGATCAAAAGAGAAATATTATCATTTTTTTGTTGTCATATGAGTCTCTTTCAGTCACTACCACACCACATCTGCACTGACCGGCTGCGCAGTGGAAGTAGATTCAGATTCAGATTCAGAAAACTTTATTGATCCCAGAGGGCAATTCATTTGCAGCATACTCCGAGCAATTCAACATACAACAAACACACAGTGTGTCAGTCCAAGCACAATATAGGAGCAATATACATAAAAACAACTGTGCAAAACTTCAAGAACCCCTACCCTTGGAATTTAACAATTTAATCGCTGAGGGCACAAAAGAATTTGAAAAACGATTAGTTTTCCTTATTGGAGCATAAAAGCGACGTCCTGAAGGCATCATGATGAAGTCAGGAGCCAGAGGATGGAGGGGCTGAGCCAGGAGACACTTGGCTTTGCTCAGCACCCGCTCCTCCCACAGAGAATGCAGCTCCCTCTGTTTAACCCCTGTAATTTTTGAGCAGGTTTTAACGATGTTTTGCAGTTTGTTCCTATCCTTCAAGGACAGAGACTGAAACCAGCAAATGAAGGAAAAAGTGAGCAAACTCTCGATAAAAGAACAATAAAAGTTGTTGAGAATATTTCAGTTTACATTAAAAGAGTTCAGTTTTCTCAACAGATACATTCTTTGTTGCCCTCGTTTAACAATGCTTTCAGTGTTTAGATCAAATCTCAATCTGTTGTCTATCACGGTGCCTAAACACTTGTAATTATCGACAACATCTCCATGTATGACACTGACACTATGAGAAGGTGCACGTCTAAAATCAATAACCATATCCTTCGTTTTGGCGACATTCAAATCCAGGTAGTTGTCCTCACACCACTGGACAAACTGCCCCAGCGCAGGGCCATGATTTATCTCAGATCCTGCAACTAGCGACACCAGGACCGTGTCATCCGAAAATTTAATGAGGAATCTGTTTTCCTCATTAAATGTAGGCTCAGGCATCGTGGCTGGGAGTTTGATCCACTGGAAACACTGAAGGTCGATCTTCCACAAATCTGACAATATCATTTCACCATTGTAGCCCCCACATATAAATACATCTGTAATGAACAAGGGGACAACATGTTAGAAACGATTAAAGGGCCCATATTACACTATTTTCTGATCTATGTTATAATGTTTCCTCATCACAAACACATCTGGAGTTGTGTTTTGTTTCATTCACACGTTTAACACACAAACCCTGCATACTTCAAACCCTGAGTTCTTCTCTCAAACTGAAAACACTCTGTTCCACCTTGTGATGTCATGTGGTAATACAGGAAGTGCTCCACTGTGTTTTTTAACTCCATACACCTTCACTAGAATCGTTTGGATGATTTCAGTCCTTGCATTGCTCTTCTGAGCTAAAGTTAAAAGGTAGTTTTTAACTTGAAAAGTACCACTACATGACATCACAAGGTAGAAGAGAGCATTTTGAGCTTTGGAGATGTATCGAGACTAATAATAAAGAACATATGGGAATGAAACAAAACACAACTCCAGGTATGTTTTTGAGGAGGTAACAGTATTAGAACATGATTAAATCTCACAAAAAACATCTTTTTTGTGATATAGGACCTTTAATACTTGAATACAAGAGAATAAAGATTACTCAAACATGCATGAGCCCTTCTCAATACAACTTTGAGAGGGTAAACAATTGTAACCCGTTTAAATGTCTCCTTTAAGTCAAATAACTTGTTCAAAATATTAACCACCCAGCCCTTTTTTTTAACTGTATTTCTTGTAAGATCAGAATATTCACTGGCATTCAGATGAAGCTGTAACATTAGATATCAGGAGGAAAATTGAGGTAGAGGACAGGTAAAATTTTTCACAGGATGGTTCACTTGGTAGTGTTTGTCCACTGATCTGAAGGTTGGCGGTTCAAATCCCGCTTTCAACATAAACAACGGTAGACCGGACACCTCCACTGACAGTATGTAAAGCGCTTGTGTCTTGAAGCTGGAAAAGCGCTATATAAAAATGCCAGTTTAAAGTCCTGCGATTTATTTGCCAATAACTCCCCAAAATAAGAAGTTCCTGCCTTTTCTGTTTGAGCATTGCAATTTAAACATGACAGTAATATGTCTGTCCCCTCAGTATTTCAGCACAGAGTAAGTTTGTGGTGGGAGCCGTGGTGAGTGCGACCTATGGCTCTATAACAGAGATGACCTTCTACATCACAGGACTGTTACAGGGCCACAAAGCAGGAACCAAACGTTATGAGGAGGTCGTCAAAGCTGCACTCACTGGCACCTTACTGGGCTGTATACTTTTTCAAACCTGTAAGTCTTCCATATTACTGCAGACGAATACTAAACAAAAGTAAGTGTTTAGATTATCATTTGGTGTTTTGGTTCTCAAGACAATTATCCAATCAGAAAGCAGAATGAGCCTCACGGGAGTCTCTCATTTGGGTTTCCAGTTTCAGTGCTGAAATCCAGCTGGTTTAAACGCCACTGTGGCAAGAAATGGTGAAAAGTTCCACTCTACTAACCCCTAAATGGATGCTTTGTTTAATACTCTCATTACTAACCAGTAGTTTAACAATTTTACTCATTTATTTGTATATTTCTGCCTCTTTTTATGTTGTATTCTTTGGTCAGGGAGTCTGTATGATCACTGGAGGCATTAAGCACAGAGAGCAGAGGTTCAACAGTCGCTCGGCAGGAGTCAGTTCAGCTCCGCTCTTCATTTCCATCGGAGGTACAACGACTTCATAAACTGCTACAAAATGCAAAAGTGATCACACACCTTTTTGGTTTCAGGGGTTTCTGCTCTGATCCTGTTCTCAAAGACGTTTGGGAATCTGGTCTGTGTCCCAGGAAACAGCGGTGTCCCCTTCATCTGTAAGGACTGACCGTACGACTCAGTAAGAAGTCAGATGTATTCACAAGATTAAAGTGCAATGGAAAAAAATGAAGACTAGCAGTGGTTCTGGATGCTTTGTGAATGCAGTGTACGTGAGTTTACGCATCAGACGTCACGGATCAGATCCACTACACGGGGGACTAGAGTTCACTTCTGTCCGTCCCTCCTCTGTGTTATTCTGTCCCTCCAGTGTCTGACCCTGTGGTGGAGACACATGGACAGACAGACAGACGGGCAGAGACAGAGAAGGAAGTCAAGTAATAATCCCAAAATGTCATTTTAAAGAGAACTCCTTCACATAAAAGTCAATAGAAGTAATAGTAATAGTGTCAGTAGTATCTTTATGAAGCTTAAGCATGTAGCTTTTGTGCATAACCATTGTCAAGTTATTCATCTTGATTTGTGAGAATATATTTTTATTCTTCTACTATTCTTGTACTTTGAGTTGCAATACTAAAATTTTCCCAGTGAAGCAAATAAAGGTGCTCTCATCTTATTTAGTATCAGCTGTGCATAATGGAGGGTTAAAGTTCTCCATCCACTATGATGCTCCATAATTTCCTGAAGCATATCTTTTAGTTTGTGTCAAGTTATAGATTTCAAATGCATGATTCCTTCATGTTTTGACATTTGGTCCAAAGGAAATGTTACTTTGAAATTTCAAAATTGTGATGGCTAGACACTATTTCATACCCTTTGCTCTCTGATGATAAATGCAATATATTTGCAAATGAATGTTGCAGTACTCTGCAGACGTGTGCGCGTGCCTTGTATTCATTCTCGAGTATCACCAAAAGGGGGCACTGCTCCACTGTTTATTTGGTTGCCAAACTCTGGAACTCAAAAGCAAAGGTATTTTGGAGGTATTATTGGCAGTTTTTTGTTAAATTTGAGTCATTTGATAATGTTTTAGTAGACGTGTGCCACAGCATTTTTTAAACAACAAGTGTCCTGGGACTCAAGAAACACTGGCCTAATCCTAAACCTAAACCTCTCATAATCATTGGATAATTGAGTCCATGGTGAGGCACTGCTGGTGCCTCTCCACACGTCTCTTAGTATTTGAACGATAAAAGTAAAAATTCAGCCATTTTGAATTAAAAAAAAAAAAGAATTAAAATTGCAAAGTTAAATAGAAAATAATTTTATAGTGCAAATCATTGGATAAATATAACCATTTAATTTACTTTTTCCTGTGTGATGACCTGACTGCGCGTCACTGGGGCCCAGGACTCTGCGCTTCCGCTTAAATCAGTCCAATGGCAAATAAATGGCAAATAAACACACTGAACAACAGCAATGTTTGACTTTTTCAGTGTAGGTGCAGTGTCTTCTCTCTCTTTGGCAACAGCGAAAAGCTCCTTCACTTTGGTCCAGCAGGTTCCTGTTGGTCAGTCTCTCTGCGCTGCTTTTTGAACAAACATGCAGAATAAGCCCGAGTGAGATGTGAGAAACTACGGAATGTCTGGGCCCTGGACTGTCCAGGCTGTCCCACCACGCGGTCAAAAACAATGTCAGTGTGGCGCCAAAAAGCTGCTAAAGGCTTCAACTCCGACACATGCTACAAGACACTCCCGGGACTGTGAGCCCGGGTCCCGCAGGTCTGTCCCCTCTGCGCTCCCAGGGACTGGCCCCGGGTACGTTTGTCTCATCTGCGTCTCGTCCCCTCTATTAGACATAAAACACTTCTCCTGGGGGCCTCACAGGTGTGCGCAAGTAAGTTCAATGTAAAGGGCGGAAAGTATCTCATGAAAACAGGAAAACAATATAATATAATATAATATATTAATATTGTTCTCACCAGTCTCTGAGGCTGTGGGTTTGGCGGGTTACAGTTTGATTCAATATAATGTTTTCTTGCTGTTTTCTTTGCTTAAATACACCAACACGACAGGACAGTGTACAACTCGTCTTTTTATTCAACATCTCATCTCCCTCGCGCCCTGTGCGCGTCACGCTCATTACATTTTTATGGGTGCGCTCCTCAAATGCGCTGTACTGCAACAATAATAGGAACCAAAATTATTATTAAAGTAAATGTAATTCATCCAAGCATAATATAATAAATAATATTAATTGTTAATAAAATAAGTACAAAATAATAAACAAAATACTAATGACCCAAATAAATGTTAATACATAAAACAAAATAATATATTATAAATAAATCAAAGGTTACACGCGCTATAAAATACAAGCCCAGTGAACTCCACAATTCAAAAAATGCACTTTAAAATAAAACTATGAAACTATAAACTCGCGTGCGTCCTCGCGTGCGTCGTCACGTGCGTCCTCGCGTGCGTCGTCACGTGCGTCGTCAAGCGCGCACAGAGCTGCTGTTGCCTAGCGCCCAGGTGCATTTTTTGAACTTCACTGCAAATTTTGCAACTTTGGCTGCGATCGGAAACCTGCATTGGTGAACTTCATTTGACGATTTCTTGAGAAAGGAGACATCACTTCAAGACATATTCACCCAGACTTCTACTGACCGTCCCCTGACCAGAACTACGAGACTTTACTGACGACAAAACGCGAGGTGGGATTGTTTACCGGTTCACTGTTAGTCCCCGTTTGACTTTACTACTCAAAAAACAACCACTAGTTAAACTCAAAGGTCTTTTATCAAAGTCTAGATCAGGGGTGTTTATTATGTTGATCGTGATCTACCAGTCGATCGCGAAGGCATTTTGTGTAGATCACTTCCCGTCATCCATCCAGTCACATGACTAATATACAGGACAAACAGTCAGATTACACCTGACCCTGGGTCACATCATGGGCGCTGCATAAACAAGCACGAGTTAGTTTAACCCTATAACGTCGGATCCTATCGTCGCTGATAGAGCGCAGTTGCGGACTTTCCATCAGCGTAACTCCGCAACTAGTCGTGCTCTCATGTAAATTCACACGGCGTCTCAAAGCGGAGACATGGGGCTATCTAAATATTTTACCATCATTACAGTAATCTGCCTCTGTTGTCCCTCGAAGGTGACGAATGACAGTGCGGGTGCTGCGGGGTTTTCCCAGTCATTTATTCGATGCGTAAAAGAAAAAATACAGATGGATGTGTAAAATAGAAGTAGTTGTGTGAAAAAATGCAGTAAATTCTGATACTTCATTTAACATGATTTTTATGGCAATAAAAAAAGACAAAACCGTAATCAACATGATTAGCTCTGTTATCGCTTTCAAACGAAAAATGAACAATTTCACTCCTGGCTGTCAGAAGCTTCTGCCTGAACTATGCATCCCTCACTGATTCTATTCAGTGCAAGTCAGAGCAGTAATCATCATTCAAGTAATTATGAACATGTAGGAAGTTCAATTGTGTTGTGCAGTATTATCTCATGACGTTGTGCAAGGTCCATCAAAATGCACTGTACATGTAAGAATTCATAAAACATTTACAAATAAATACATGTTTAACATTTTTGTATTAGGTGGTAGATCTTTCAGACACGATCATTTTAAAAGTAGCACATACTGGAAAAAGTCTGAGCACCTCTGGTCTAGATCATGGTTATGATAAGTTTACTTAAAGAAATGTGAGCTCTTGAGGTTTACATGAGGTCAAATGAAAAACATGACACCTGCAGAAGGAAACAGCTAATGAGCAAATTGTGAGCAAATACAAGGAGAAAATCAAACATGTACTTTTAGGCCTCAAACACTGTTAGGGCCCAAGAAATGGAGCCATAGAGCACTCAGACCAGCTTTGGCATCACATATACAGACCTTTTTCTAGTTTAATAAGGGCTAAAGTTTTTTAAAGGTGCATCTGATTTTGTGAGACTCTGGACCAAATGACGATGACACATTCCCCTGAGTGCCTCCAGTTCACTGTAATGCTACACTCAAATGTGCTGCCCACACCCTGAGGTTAAACTATATATTGACCATATATAAACATTCTATGACGCTGAATCTGTAATAAGCTTAGAGGTATGATTCTATAATAATATGTCAATTTTAAAGGAAAAAACATTAGTGAATATAAAATAGTATTAGGACATAAAGGGGCTACAGACTTTGGAAAGGGCTGATAAAGAACTGGACACTGCTGGCTCTGCACTGATAAACAAGTATATAAACAAGTATAGGGACTGACAAAGCCGAACACATCCAATTATTTACACCGCAAAAGTATTTAAGTTGTATATTTCAGAGAAAAAAAAACTGTTAATCTTCTGACACATTGGCTTTATTTTCATATTTTACAAAGTTGTAATAATTATACACAAAATAAATCAACAACTGCATAGGCCTGACCTGATAACACATTTTGAAGTGTGATATATGGCTGTAGAAAAGAGATGATAAACCATAATATTGAATGGGATTATGCCAGTGACCCTAAAGCAGGATTATCCCCCCAAAAACTACTCTATATGTACAGTAATGTTCATGAACATGAGCTGTAGTACATAAATGTAACACTTAATGCCTTATAGCCTCACGACAAGAAAACATACCCACGAGAAATACAGTGAGGCAAATAAGTATTTGAACACCCTGTGATTTTGCAAGTTCTTCCACTTTATATTTTATTTATTATTTTATTTCATTTATTTGTATGTTACTTCTGCAAATAAGTATTTGAATACAAAATCAATTTGGTACAGTAGCCTTTGTTTGCAATTACAGAGGTCAAACGTTTCCTGTAGTTTTTCAACAGGTTTGCACACACTGCAGGAGGGATTTTGGCCCACTCCTCCACACAGATCTTCTCTAGATCAGTCAGTTTTCTGTCACTGAGAAACAGGGAGTTTGAGCTCCCTCCAAAGATTTTATATTGGGTTTAGGTCTGGAGACTGGCTAGGCCACTCCAGAACCTTGATATGCTTCTTACGGAGCCACTCCTTGGTTATCCTGGCTGTGTGCTTCGGATCATTGTCATGTTGGAAGACCCAGCCACGACCCATCTCCAATGCTCTGAGGGAAGGAGGTTGTTCCCTAAAATCTCGCAATACATGGCCCTCTCTCCTTAATACAGTGCAGTCGTCCTGTCCCATGTGCAGAAAAACACCCCCAAAGCATGATGCTAGCACCCCCATGCTTCACAGTAGGGATGGTGTTCTTTGGATGGTACTCATCATTCTTCTTCCTCCAAACACGGCGAGTGGAATTAAAACCAAAAAGTTCTATTTTGGTCTCATCTGACCACATGACTTTCTCCCATGACTCCTCTGGATCATCCAAATGGTTATTGTCAAACTTACATGTGACATGTGCACTGACATGTGCTGGTTTAAGCAGGAGAACCTTCCGTGCCATGCATGATTTATTACTGATGTATTACAGTAACCTTGGAAACGGTGGTCCCAGCTCTTTTCAGGTCATTGACCAGCTCCTCCCGTGTAGTTCTGGGTTGATTCCTCACCTTTCTTAGGATCACTGAGACCCCACGAGGTGAGATCTTGCATGACCTGACAGTCATGTTTAGCTTCTTCCATTTTCTAATAATTGCTCCAACAGTGGATCTTTTTTCACCAAGTTGCTTGGCAGTTGCCCCGTAGCCCTTTCCAGCCTTGTGGAGGTCTACAATTTTGTCTCTTGTGTATTTTGACAGTTCTTTGGTCTTGGCCATGTTAGTAGTTGGAGTCTTACTGATTGTATGGGGTGGACAGGTGTCTTTATGCAGCTAACGACCTCAAACAGGAGCTTCTAATTTAGGATAATAAGTGGAGTGGAGGTGGACTTTTTAAAGGTGGACTAACAGGTATTTGAGGGTCAGAGTTCTAGCTGATAGACAGGTGTTCAAATACTTGTTTGCAGTAGTAACATACAAATAAATTATTTAAAAAAAATCATACAATGTGATTTTCAGATTTTCTTTTAGATTATATCTCTCACAGTGGGCATGCGCCTAAAATGAAAATTTCAGACCCCTCCATGATTTCTAAGTGGGAGATCTTGAAAAATCACAGGGTGTTCAAATACTTATTTGCCTCACTGTATATGAGTGTTGCATATATCATGTGTTGAGTTTGTCTTTGAGATAAACAGTATTAGAGATGGGTCAGACTCCAGTGTGGACAGTGCTCTGTCTTTATAATGAGTTTAACCCTTTATATTCTTTGTCTGTGCTGTGCTCTTGGATGTTTGCTGTCAGCATGTGAGGAGCAGTGTGTGACATATTCTTTTCCTCTTCACAGATCTGTGTGATCCTTGGCTCAGTGTTTCATCGGGCGTCTAGACCTCCTGCAGGACCCCGCCTCTGGCCCTAAGTCCACACTCACACACAGACACACACACCACCCTACCTTCTCTCCCTCTCTCCTTCCTGCTTCTGCTATGCCCTCCTTTTCTAAGTTTCCCAGGCCTGGCTGGAGCTCTGCCTCCTCCTCGTCTGCTGCTCCCTCTCGCCCCCCCCACCCTCTCTGATAGTCTTGCTAAGAACCCTTGTGCTCCTCCTGCTAAGCGCCCTTGTGCTCCTCCTGTTAAGCGCCCCTCCTCTGCTCAGCCCTCCTCTGCTCCTCCTGCTAAGCGCCCTTGTGCTCCTTCTGCTAAGCCCCTTCCTCCCCCTCTTGCTAAGCTCTTTTCTGCTCTTCCTGCTAAGCGCCCTTGTGCTCCCCCTGCTGAGCTACTCCCTCTCCCTCCTGCTAAGCTCCCCCCTCTCCTTCCTGCTGAGCTCCTCTTTGCTCCTCGTGCTGAGCCCTGCTCTGCTGCTCCTGCAAAGCCCCTCCCTCCCCCTCTTGCTAAGCTCTTTTCTGCTCTTCCTGCTAAGCGCCCTTGTGCTCCCCCTGCTGAGCTACTCCCTCTCCCTCCTGCTAAGCTCCCCCCTCTCCTTCCTGCTGAGCTCCTCTTTGCTCCTCGTGCTGAGCCCTGCTCTGCTGCTCCTGCAAAGCCCCTCCCTCCCCTGCTGAGGTCTTCCGCTACTCTTCTCCCTCTCCCTCCTGCTGTGGTTCTCTTTGCTCCTCGTGTTAAGCCCTCCTCTGCTCCTCCTGCTAAACCCCTCCCTTCCCCTCCTGCTAAGTCCTCCTCTGCTCCTCCTGCTACACCTGTCTCTCCCCCTCCTGCTAAGCCCTCCTCTGCTCCTCCTGCTAAACCTCCCTCTCCCCCTCCTGCTAAGCCCTCCTCTGCTCCTCCTGCTAAACCCCTTCCATCCCCTCCTGCTAATTTCTCCTCTGCTCCTCCTACTAAACCTCTCCCTCCCCCTCCTTCTAAGCCCTCCCCTGCTCCTCCTACTAAACCCCTCCCAACTCCTCCTGCTAAGCCCTCCTCTGCTCCTCCTCCTAAGCTCCTTCCTTCTCCTTCTGCTAAACTCCTTCCTCTCCCTCCTGCCAAGCTCGACCCTGCTCCTCCTGCTAAGGTCCTCCCTCCTGCTAACTCTCCTCTGCTGGTCCTCCTAAGCTCCTCCCTCGTCGTCCTGCTAAGCCCTCCATTCTTGCTAAGCTCCGTGCACGTTTCTCCCGTGCTCTTCCTAACTTCCCTAAGCCCCCCTGTGCACCTCCTGCCAGGGGCCTAAAAGTCCCTAAGCCCCCCTGTGCACCTCCTGCCAGGGACCTTCGGATCATTCCTCTTCCTGACGCTATGCTTCCTCCCCATAACACTCCTCTCCATGCTCGTCGGGCCCTTAAACGTCTCAATTCCGCTAAGCATACTTGTCCAGCTAAGGTTGCTAAGCTCACCTCCTCTTCTCTGGAGGTCGCTGAGCCATTACCTGCTTTTGACAATGTCCCCAGCCCTAACCCAACCCCTCTTATCCCACAGGCGGAGGTGGAGTCTGTGCCCCTGTTCCCTGGACCTAAGCCGGATGGGGTGGTGCGGATGGAGGCTGACCTGCAGGGGCGTGAGCTGGACCGGACGTGCTGGAAAAGGTAAGTGAAGCACAGATGCCAATTCCACCGGAAAAACACAAGTACTAGTTATTTTTTTATAACCACCTTTCTGTCTCTGTGTTTCTTTGAAGGAACAGAAGAGGAGCTGGGGGTCCAACACCACCTCACAGTTAGGTGGAGTATCCTTTTTATAGCAGTATGTAAATTGTGTTGCAAGCTGAAACAAACAAAAAAAAGTTTAGTGTGGTGTATTATTACTGTGTTGCAAATAGCATGTAAATAGTGTGTTAGTGTTAAATGTAAAAAAAAAAGTGTGGTGTTGTTATTAATGTGTTGTAAATAGTTTTGTCTTTGTGTGTTACTGTTGAAAAAAAAAAACAAAAAAACAAAAAAAAAAACTGAAAAAAAAAAAAACCAAAAAAAAACAAAAAACAAAAAAAAGTAGTGTTTAGTGTGGTGTTATTTTTGTGTTGTAAATAGTTTAATCTATGTGTGTTACTGTTAAGAAAATAACAAAAACAAAAAAACAAACAAAAACAAAACCAAAACAAACAAAAAACAAAACAAAAAGTGTAGTATTTAGTGTGGTGTTATTATTATTACTGTGTTGAAATTAGTTTAATCTATGTGTGTTACTATTAAGAAAAAAAACAAACAAACCCAAAAACAAAACAAAACAAAAACAAAAAAAAAGTGTAAAGTTTAGTGTGGTGTTATTGTTATTATTATTATTGTGTTGAAAATAGTTTAATCTGTGTGTGTTACTGTTAAGAAAAACAAAACAAACAAAAAACAAAGAAAAAAAACAAAAACAAAAAACAAATCAAAAAACCCAAACAAACAAAAAGTGTAGTGTTTAGTGTGGTGTTATTATTATTATTGTGTTGAAAATAGTTTAATCTATGTGTGTTACTGTTAAGAAAAAAAACAAACAAACCCAAAAACAAAACAAAACAAAAACAAAAAAAAAGTGTAAAGTTTAGTGTGGTGTTATTATTATTATTGTGGAAAATAGTTTAATCTGTGTGTTACTGTTAAGAAAAAAACAACAACAAAAAACCCAAAAACAAAACAAAAAACCCAAACAAACAAAAAGTGTAGTGTTTAGTGTGGTGTTATTATTATTATTGTGTTGAAAATAGTTTAATCTATGTGTGTTGCTGTTAAGAAAAAAATAAAATAAAAATTTAAAAGTATAGTGTTTAGTGTGGTGTTGTTATTATTATTATTGTGTTGAAAATAGTTTAATTTCTGTGTGTTACTGTTAAGAAAAAAAATAAAATAAAAAATTAAAAAGTGTAGTGTTTAGTGTGCTGTTATTATTATTATTATTGTGTTGTAAATTGTTTCATCTATGTGGCTGGGATTAGAGTTGTAGGATCCTAAAAGGAGGCGGATCACTTTATGCACTGGAAATACTCAACAACAACTTGCAAAGTGTCCAGCCAGTTCAATGTGAGCGGGTTTCCCCAAGCAACCGTCGCCAGAATGACTCTAAATAAACTGTTTTATTATCAGCATTCAAAAGTGTCAAAAGTCATTGACTAAGCTGTGTTGTTGTATTGTTGATTTTGAGGTTTTATGTGTTTTTATCAAATATTAATTAAGCACAGTTTTGTTTTCATGAATACAAACAGCAGCCACAACAGTTCTTAGTAAAAGCTATGTCCAAGTTTGCACACATATAATAGTGCTTCAACACATTTCCATCCAATCTGACCTGATAGGATGGAATACTAAAGCCTTCTCCAGCCCATTATATCTTTACAAAGCCCATTGGATCTTTGCAGCAGGAGCTTTTGGTGACTCCAGAAGTGAGCAGGAGTCAACACAGGAACCTCAATTGCTGCATACAGAAGATCACAACCAGGTCACAAGTATTTTATGTATGCTTTAGATAGGAGATAGGTCATGGTGAGGAAATACTTTTCATTCAGGCTGGAGAAGAGGAATAAAGAACGGCTAAAACAGAAGAAAAAATTGCATCAAACATACAACACAGAGCAGACAGTGGATTTTGACTGACGTTTACAATGACATGTTGAATGTTTATTATGTATTGTAGATATTAAGGTCTGATCTTATTTATTCCTGGATCTTCTGATGCAAATACAACAAAATTTTATACAGTCTACAGAATAAAACAGACCACGCTTTTCACTAAATGTTTTGTCTATTTGTGAATTACCCATGTTACTGTTGGGGAGGTTGTGGAGGGTCCGCCAGTTCGGGGCCACAGTGGAGGTAAGGTCCAGGATCAACCCGCACGGAGACAGGACCATGCCAAAGATGAGGATGCCCGGAGTGCGCAGAGACTCACGGATCCACTCCTGAGTATCACGGTTCGGCATGCTGGCTCTCCTACTGTTACTGTCCGTGTGTGTTTTCTGACCAGACGGTACTGGTGCCAACAAACTAGTCTGACTGAAACCAGGAGAGGGGGGCGTGGCACTACCTCTGTCTCAGTCTTCAAATAGGACAGGTGTGTCATATCTGAACTGCACGTGAAGCAGGCGAGAGGGAGGGAGAGGGACAGGGAGAGGAGGTTTCGACTTTAACATCAAAGTCAATACAAAAAAGGATTTCTATGTAACTTAAAGGTGTGCTATGTAACTTTTCCGATCAGCTACCTGCTTAACTTCATCATTGTAATGTTCCACAGTATGACATTAAACTTAGCTGTCTTGAATTTATTCAGTAGATGTGTTTTCATGTCTCAAAAATACATTGTACAAATTTCCATTCTTACTGTGAGCGGGGCTACCTCTCCACAGACGTGAGCTCTAACTTGTCATCACCTGCTTGTCTCCGTGAGCATATATAAGTTTATTACCATACAGTGTGGAACATTCCAGGCAAAACATTAACATCGCCATGGAGACAAGCAGGTGGCAGACCATCCATCTGAAAAGTTACACAAACCTCTTTTCCATAGGGCCAGTGTGGGGGTGGTACGGTGCGGACCCTGAATGTTTCCACTGCATAAAGCGATCTTTATACTACCTTCCAAAGTGGTCTGGAACACTTGGGACCTGGGAATGGCTCGTTTTTAATATTTTTTCTGGTTTACGTTTGAGTTTCAGTGAAACTTGCTGATAGTAACTTAAGTGATCAATGGGTTTATTTGGTTCAGTTCATTTTTCTCACTATAAGCTCTGACACAGTATTCAAGGAGCTGCAAGAGAAACTATGAGGGCAATGTAAACCAACCCAACTGACTTTGCATACTCTGCACATGACGTAGGGCTATAGTGAAATCATGTCTATAGCATCACCTACACTGTGAACACCAGAAACCTATAGGCCGATTCAAGCACTACAGCATTTAATAACCATGAAATAGTTTCAGTTATGTTATATATTTAGGTGAGGCTATCAGTGGAATTCCAAAACAGATGACAGTAAGGCCATATATTGTGGATACCTCTGGAACTAACTGAGACTGGGTTTAATTAGGCCTATTGTTTGCTATAATCTGGATAGTGCAAAAAGATGTGTGATTATTAAGTGTCAATCCAAGATGGCCGACTTCCGGTTTGTCAGAGGGCGCGGCCATAATAATATTTTTTGTTTGGCATTACTTGAAGAATGTGTGTACCGAATTTCGTGGTTCTACGGCAAAGTTGACGTCGGGACGTCTCCCATTGATGCAATGTATTTTGACTTTTGCAGGGGGCGCTGTCGTGCCATTTTCTAATGATGCAACATATAAAAAGATACATTTTTCACCAGACCTGAATTTTGGGCAAAGTTTTGTGACTTTTTGAAAATGTTCAGGGGGTCAAATTCCTGTTCAAAGAGCCATCAAAACCATTCAGAGCCCATATTTTGTTAGTGTTATAATGTGTATACTGCAAAAAATGTAATCTAGAAGAATTAAAATTACATTTAAATAATGATAATCAATATGAACTGATACCAGTGTATGGATGGGAAATTGCACTCATTTTCTTAAAACAGAGTTAACTTATTACACAAGAAATTGTGTTATGTAACTGTAATTTACCCTTTCAGAGCAGCGTTATGAGACGGTCTGGGCCAAAATCAGCCTGTAAATAATCTCATTACATCCAATTTAAGACCCAACTAGAGTATAGGCAGAACCGATACCAGCACAACTGATACCTGATCCAGCAAATGATTCAGTATCTGCTCTGACACTTTATACCAGTATCAGTGCATCCCGAGCTGAAACCAGAAACCAGATGAAACTAGAAAGAAATATGTTGAAATTATTCAAAAAATCTAGACCTGATTTCAGTTCATATAATACTTTAAATTATTTGAATTTATAAAGAAACTGTATAACTCCCCATGCCATAGATTCTCTATAGTAAGACTGTGCAACTAAAAGGATTTTAATTAAGATTGAGATACTATAAATGTTTGTGTTAAATGGCATTGATTAAAAGTCTATGCTGCTCAGGAAGTGAATATCTTTAACAGGACAATAAAAGGTGAATCAAATATTGTGATCGATCAAAAGAGAAATATTATCATTTTTTTGTTGACATATGAGTCTCTTTCAGTCACTACCACACCACATAGTAGAAGTAGGCGGGCTTAGGCATCGTGGCTGGGAGTTTGATCCACTGGAAACACTGAAGGTCGATCTTCCACAAATCTGACAATATCATTTCACCATTGTAGCCCCCACATGTAAATACATCTGTAATGAACAAGGGGACAACATGTTAGAAACGATTAAAGGGCCCATATTACACTATTTTCTGATCTATGTTATGTTTCCTCATCACAAACAAACCTGGAGTTGTGTTTTGTTTCATTCACACGTTTAACACACAAACCCTGCATACTTCAAACCCTGAGTTCTTCTCTCAAACTGAAAACACTCTGTTCCACCTTGTGATGTCATGTGGTAATACAGGAAGTGCTCCACTGTGTTTTTTTTAACTCCATACACCTTCACTAGAATCATTTGGATGATTTCAGTCCTTGCATTGCCAGTCTCTTCTGAGCTAAAGGTAAAAGGTCTTCAATGTTTTTTATGTAAGTTTTTACTCAAACTTTTATATTTAGATTTTTCACATTTACTGGCTCGATCACTATTGGTTGCTTGATTACAACTTTCTTGTTGTTGTTTGTTTTAATCTAGGAGGTAGGATTTGTGCTTTTGTTCAGTGACATCCATCTATGGCCAAGCATTTTTAGTGTCATTCTGTGCAACTATATATTTATGGATGGAAAGTGCGACTATTTTCAAGGTAAGTACTCGCACCGTCCACTTTAAAGGTCCTATATTACACAAAACTGACTCTTGTGAGCTAATCTAAAAGCACAAGGATGTCAAGATAACACAATGTTAAGATTATTCCTAAAAATAGAAACCCACATTTTTATTTCAAACTGACTTTAGTCAAAGACAAAAAATGCCCCAAAGTCCATATTCACACTGAATATCCACATTGATAGGCCAGTCACACTGATCATATCCAGAGTTAAAAAAAAAAAAAAAAAGTGTTATTATGAGATAATTGGGTTTTATTCAAAATGCTTGTAGGCTGTACATGACAAAAACTAGCATCTAAGGGGTTAATAATTTTTGTTAACTTACAAAGTCAATATATCATTTTGAAGAAAAGCCTTCACAAAAAATAATTAACATTTGACAATTTTATGGCAGTTTAAAAATTGAAATACACAATTTTTTACTCCCATTTACTTTACTCAATAGAAAAAGCCATATTCACATTGATAGGCCAGTCACACTGATCATAGTCAGAGTCCCATAGTGACAAAAACTGGCATCTAAAGAGTTACTAAATGTTAGTGATTTATAATAATAATAATAATAATAATAATAATAATAATAATAATAATAATAATAATAATCCCAAAATGTCATTTTAAAGAGAACTCCTTCACATAAAAGTCAATAGAAGTAATAGTAATAGTGTCAGTAGTATCTTTATGAAGCTTAAGCATGTAGCTTTTGTGCATAACCATTGTCAAGTTATTCATCTTGATTTGTGAGAATATATTTTTATTCTTCTACTATTCTTGTACTTTGAGTTGCAATACTAAAATTTTCCCAGTGGAGCAAATAAAGGTGCTCTCATCTTATTTAGTATCAGCTGTGCATAATGGAGGGTTAAAGTTCTCCATCCACTATGATGCTCCATAATTTCCTGAAGCATATATTTTAGTTTGTCTCAAGTTATAGATTTCAAATGCATGATTCCTTCATGTTTTGACATTTGGTCCAAAGGAAATGTTATTTTGAAATTTCAAAATTGTGATGGCTAGACACTATTTCATACCCTTTGCTCTCTGATGATAAATGCAGTATATTTGCAAATGAATGTTGCAGTACTCTGCAGACGTGTGCGCGTGCCTTGTATTCATTCTCGAGTATCACCAAAAGGGGGCACTGCTCCACTGTTTATTTGGTTACCAAACTCTGGAACTCAAAAGCAAAGGTATTTTGGAGGTATTATTGGCAGTTTTTTGTTAAATTTGAGTCATTTGATAATGTTTTAGTAGACGTGTGCCACAGCATTTTTAAAACAACAAGTGTCCTGGGACTCAAGAAACACTGGCCTAATCCTAAACCTAAACCTCTCATAATCATTGGATAATTGAGTCCATGGTGAGGCACTGCTGGTGCCTCTCCACACGTCTCTTAGTATTTGAACGGTAAAAGTAAAAATTCAGCCATTTTGAAAAAAAAAAAAAAAAAAAAAAAAGAATTAAAATTGCAAAGTTAAATAGAAAATAATTTTATAGTGCAAATCATTGGATAAATATAACCATTTAATTTACTTTTTCCTGTGTGATGACCTGACTGCGCGTCACTGGGGCCCAGGACTCTGCGCTTCCGCTTAAATCAGTCCAATGGCAAATAAATGGCAAATAAACACACTGAACAACAGCAATGTTTGACTTTTTCAGTGTAGGTGCAGTGTCTTCTCTCTCTTTGGCAACAGCGAAAAGCTCCTTCACTTTGGTCCAGCAGGTTCCTGTTGGTCAGTCTCTCTGCGCTGCTTTTTGAACAAACATGCAGAATAAGCCCGAGTGAGATGTGAGAAACTACGGAATGTCTGGGCCCTGGACTGTCCAGGCTGTCCCACCACGCGGTCAAAAACAATGTCAGTGTGGCGCCAAAAAGCTGCTAAAGGCTTCAACTCCGACACATGCTACAAGACACTCCCGGGACTGTGAGCCCGGGTCCCGCAGGTCTGTCCCCTCTGCGCTCCCAGGGACTGGCCCCGGGTACGTTTGTCTCATCTGCGTCTCGTCCCCTCTATTAGACATAAAACACTTCTCCTGGGGGCCTCACAGGTGTGCGCAAGTAAGTTCAATGTAAAGGGCGGAAAGTATCTCATGAAAACAGGAAAACAATATAATATAATATATTAATACTGTTCTCACCAGTCTCTGAGGCTGTGGGTTTGGCGGGTTACAGTTTGACTCAATATAATGTTTTCTTGCTGTTTTCTTTGCTTAAATACACCAACACGACAGGACAGTGTACAACTCGTCTTTTTATTCAACATCTCATCTCCCTCGCGCCCTGTGCGCGTCACGCTCATTACATTTTTATGGGTGCGCTCCTCAAATGCGCTGTACTGCAACAATAATAGGAACCAAAATTATTATTAAAGTAAATGTAATTCATCCAAGCATAATATAATAAATAATATTAATTGTTAATAAAATAAGTACAAAATAATAAACAAAATACTAATGACCCAAATAAATGTTAATACATAAAACAAAATAATATATTATAAATAAATCAAAGGTTACACGCGCTATAAAATACAAGCCCAGTGAACTCCACAATTCAAAAAATGCACTTTAAAATAAAACTATGAAACTATAAACTCGCGTGCGTCCTCGCGTGCGTCGTCACGTGCGTCCTCGCGTGCGTCGTCACGTGCGTCGTCAAGCGCGCACAGAGCTGCTGTTGCCTAGCGCCCAGGTGCATTTTTTGAACTTCACTGCAAATTTTGCAACTTTGGCTGCGATCGGAAACCTGCATTGGTGAACTTCATTTGACGATTTCTTGAGAAAGGAGACATCACTTCAAGACATATTCACCCAGACTTCTACTGACCGTCCCCTGACCAGAACTACGAGACTTTACTGACGACAAAACGCGAGGTGGGATTGTTTACCGGTTCACTGTTAGTCCCCGTTTGACTTTACTACTCAAAAAACAACCACTAGTTAAACTCAAAGGTCTTTTATCAAAGTCTAGATCAGGGGTGTTTATTATGTTGATCGTGATCTACCAGTCGATCGCGAAGGCATTTTGTGTAGATCACTTCCCGTCATCCATCCAGTCACATGACTAATATACAGGACAAACAGTCAGATTACACCTGACCCTGGGTCACATCATGGGCGCTGCATAAACAAGCACGAGTTAGTTTAACCCTATAACGTCGGATCCTATCGTCGCTGATAGAGCGCAGTTGCGGACTTTCCATCAGCGTAACTCCGCAACTAGTCGTGCTCTCATGTAAATTCACACGGCGTCTCAAAGCGGAGACATGGGGCTATCTAAATATTTTACCATCATTACAGTAATCTGCCTCTGTTGTCCCTCGAAGGTGACGAATGACAGTGCGGGTGCTGCGGGGTTTTCCCAGTCATTTATTCGATGCGTAAAAGAAAAAATACAGATGGATGTGTAAAATAGAAGTAGTTGTGTGAAAAAATGCAGTAAATTCTGATACTTCATTTAACATGATTTTTATGGCAATAAAAAAAGACAAAACCGTAATCAACATGATTAGCTCTGTTATCGCTTTCAAACGAAAAATGAACAATTTCACTCCTGGCTGTCAGAAGCTTCTGCCTGAACTATGCATCCCTCACTGATTCTATTCAGTGCAAGTCAGAGCAGTAATCATCATTCAAGTAATTATGAACATGTAGGAAGTTCAATTGTGTTGTGCAGTATTATCTCATGACGTTGTGCAAAGTACATCAAAATGTACTGTACATGTAAGAATTCATAAAACATTTACAAATAAATACATGTTTAACATTTTTGTATTAGGTGGTAGATCTTTCAGACACGATCATTTTAAAAGTAGCACATACTGGAAAAAGTCTGAGCACCTCTGGTCTAGATCATGGTTATGATAAGTTTACTTAAAGAAATGTGAGCTCTTGAGGTTTACATGAGGTCAAATGAAAAACATGACACCTGCAGAAGGAAACAGCTAATGAGCAAATTGTGAGCAAATACAAGGAGAAAATCAAACATGTACTTTTAGGCCTCAAACACTGTTAGGGCCCAAGAAATGGAGCCATAGAGCACTCAGACCAGCTTTGGCATCACATATACAGACCTTTTTCTAGTTTAATAAGGGCTAAAGTTTTTTAAAGGTGCATCTGATTTTGTGAGACTCTGGACCAAATGACGATGACACATTCCCCTGAGTGCCTCCAGTTCACTGTAATGCTACACTCAAATGTGCTGCCCACACCCTGAGGTTAAACTATATATTGACCATATATAAACATTCTATGACGCTGAATCTGTAATAAGCTTAGAGGTATGATTCTATAATAATATGTCAATTTTAAAGGAAAAAACATTAGTGAATATAAAATAGTATTAGGACATAAAGGGGCTACAGACTTTGGAAAGGGCTGATAAAGAACTGGACACTGCTGGCTCTGCACTGATAAACAAGTATATAAACAAGTATAGGGACTGACAAAGCCGAACACATCCAATTATTTACACCGCAAAAGTATTTAAGTTGTATATTTCAGAGAAAAAAAACTGTTAATCTTCTGACACATTGGCTTTATTTTCATATTTTACAAAGTTGTAATAATTATACACAAAATAAATCAACAACTGCATAGGCCTGACCTGATAACACATTTTGAAGTGTGATATATGGCTGTAGAAAAGAGATGATAAACCATAATATTGAATGGGATTATGCCAGTGACCCTAAAGCAGGATTATCCCCCCAAAAACTACTCTATATGTACAGTAATGTTCATGAACATGAGCTGTAGTACATAAATGTAACACTTAATGCCTTATAGCCTCACGACAAGAAAACATACCCACGAGAAATACAGTGAGGCAAATAAGTATTTGAACACCCTGTGATTTTGCAAGTTCTTCCACTTTATATTTTATTTATTATTTTATTTCATTTATTTGTATGTTACTTCTGCAAATAAGTATTTGAATACAAAATCAATTTGGTACAGTAGCCTTTGTTTGCAATTACAGAGGTCAAACGTTTCCTGTAGTTTTTCAACAGGTTTGCACACACTGCAGGAGGGATTTTGGCCCACTCCTCCACACAGATCTTCTCTAGATCATTCAGGTTTCAGGGCTGTCACTGAGAAACAGGGAGTTTGAGCTCCCTCCAAAGATTTTCTATTGGGTTTAGGTCTGGAGACTGGCTAGGCCACTCCAGAACCTTGATATGCTTCTTACGGAGCCGCTCCTTGGTTATCCTGGCTGTGTGCTTCGGATCATTGTCATGTTGGAAGACCCAGCCACGACCCATCTCCAATGCTCTGAGGGAAGGAGGTTGTTCCCTAAAATCTCGCAATACATGGCCCTCTCTCCTTAATACAGTGCAGTCGTCCTGTCCCATGTGCAGAAAAACACCCCCAAAGCATGATGCTAGCACCCCCATGCTTCACAGTAGGGATGGTGTTCTTTGGATGGTACTCATCATTCTTCTTCCTCCAAACACGGCGAGTGGAATTAAAACCAAAAAGTTCTATTTTGGTCTCATCTGACCACATGACTTTCTCCCATGACTCCTCTGGATCATCCAAATGGTTATTGTCAAACTTACATGTGACATGTGCACTGACATGTGCTGGTTTAAGCAGGAGAACCTTCCGTGCCATGCATGATTTATTACTGATGTATTACTAACAGTAACCTTGGAAACGGTGGTCCCAGCTCTTTTCAGGTCATTGACCAGCTCCTCCCATGTTATTCTGGGCTGATTCCTCACCTTTCTTAAGATCATTGACACCCCACGAGGTGAGATCTTGCATGGAGCCCTAGTCCGAGGGACACTGACAGTCATGTTTAGCTTCTTCCATTTTCTAATAATTGCTCCAACAGTGGATCTTTTTTCACCAAGTTGCTTGGCAATTGCCCCGTAGCCCTTTCCAGCCTTGTGGAGGTCTACAATTTTGTCTCTTGTGTATTTTGACAGTTCTTTGGTCTTGGCCATGTTAGTAGTTGGAGTCTTACTGATTGTATGGGGTGGACAGGTGTCTTTATGCAGCTAACGACCTCAAACAGGAGCTTCTAATTTAGGATAATAAGTGGAGTGGAGGTGGACTTTTTAAAGGTGGACTAACAGGTATTTGAGGGTCAGAGTTCTAGCTGATAGACAGGTGTTCAAATACTTGTTTGCAGTAGTAACATACAAATAAATTATTTAAAAAAATCATACAATGTGATTTTCAGATTTTCTTTTAGATTATATCTCTCACAGTGGGCATGCGCCTAAAATGAAAATTTCAGACCCCTCCATGATTTCTAAGTGGGAGATCTTGAAAAATCACAGGGTGTTCAAATACTTATTTGCCTCACTGTATATGAGTGTTGCATATATCATGTGTTGAGTTTGTCTTTGAGATAAACAGTATTAGAGATGGGTCAGACTCCAGTGTGGACAGTGCTCTGTCTTTATAATGAGTTTAACCCTTTATATTCTTTGTCTGTGCTGTGCTCTTGGATATTTGCTGTCAGCATGTGAGGAGCAGTGTGTGACATATTCTGTTCCTCTTCACAGATCTGTGTGATCCTTGGCTCAGTGTTTCATCGGGCGTCTAGACCTCCTGCAGGACCCCGCCTCTGGCCCTAAGTCCACACTCACACACAGACACACACACCACCCTACCTTCTCTCCCTCTCTCCTTCCTGCTTCTGCTATGCCCTCCTTTTCTAAGTTTCCCAGGCCTGGCTGGAGCTCTGCCTCCTCCTCGTCTGCTGCTCCCTCTCGCCCCCCCACCCTCTCTGATAGTCTTGCTAAGAACCCTTGTGCTCCTCCTGCTAAGCGCCCTTGTGCTCCTCCTGTTAAGCGCCCCTCCTCTGCTCAGCCCTCCTCTGCTCCTCCTGCTAAGCGCCCTTGTGCTCCTTCTGCTAAGCCCCTTCCTCCCCCTCTTGCTAAGCTCTTTTCTGCTCTTCCTGCTAAGCGCCCTTGTGCTCCCCCTGCTGAGCTACTCCCTCTCCCTCCTGCTAAGCTCCCCCCTCTCCTTCCTGCTGAGCTCCTCTTTGCTCCTCGTGCTGAGCCCTGCTCTGCTGCTCCTGCAAAGCCCCTCCCTCCCCCTCTTGCTAAGCTCTTTTCTGCTCTTCCTGCTAAGCGCCCTTGTGCTCCCCCTGCTGAGCTACTCCCTCTCCCTCCTGCTAAGCTCCCCCCTCTCCTTCCTGCTGAGCTCCTCTTTGCTCCTCGTGCTGAGCCCTGCTCTGCTGCTCCTGCAAAGCCCCTCCCTCCCCTGCTGAGGTCTTCCGCTACTCTTCTCCCTCTCCCTCCTGCTGTGGTTCTCTTTGCTCCTCGTGTTAAGCCCTCCTCTGCTCCTCCTGCTAAACCCCTCCCTTCCCCTCCTGCTAAGTCCTCCTCTGCTCCTCCTGCTACACCTGTCTCTCCCCCTCCTGCTAAGCCCTCCTCTGCTCCTCCTGCTAAACCTCCCTCTCCCCCTCCTGCTAAACCCTCCTCTGCTCCTCCTGCTAAACCCCTTCCATCCCCTCCTGCTAATTTCTCCTCTGCTCCTCCTACTAAACCTCTCCCTCCCCCTCCTTCTAAGCCCTCCCCTGCTCCTCCTACTAAACCCCTCCCTACTCCTCCTGCTAAGCCCTCCTCTGCTCCTCCTCCTAAGCTCCTTCCTTCTCCTTCTGCTAAACTCTTTCCTCTCCCTCCTGCCAAGCTCGACCCTGCTCTTCCTGCTAAGGTCCTCCCTCCTGCTAAACTCTCCTCTGCTGGTCCTCCTAAGCTCCTCCCTCGTCGTCCTGCTAAGCCCTCCATTCTTGCTAAGCTCCGTGCACGTTTCTCCCGTGCTCTTCCTAACTTCCCTAAGCCCCCCTGTGCACCTCCTGCCAGGGGCCTAAAAGTCCCTAAGCCCCCCTGTGCACCTCCTGCCAGGGACCTTCGGATCATTCCTCTTCCTGACGCTATGCTTCCTCCCCATAACACTCCTCTCCATGCTCGTCGGGCCCTTAAACGTCTCAATTCCGCTAAGCATACTTGTCCAGCTAAGGTTGCTAAGCTCACCTCCTCTTCTCTGGAGGTCGCTGAGCCATTACCTGCTTTTGACAATGTCCCCAGCCCTAACCCAACCCCTCTTATCCCACAGGCGGAGGTGGAGTCTGTGCCCCTGTTCCCTGGACCTAAGCCGGATGGGGTGGTGCGGATGGAGGCTGACCTGCAGGGGCGTGAGCTGGACCGGACGTGCTGGAAAAGGTAAGTGAAGCACAGATGCCAATTCCACCGGAAAAACACAAGTACTAGTTATTTTTTTTATAACCACCTTTCTGTCTCTGTGTTTCTTTGAAGGAACAGAAGAGGAGCTGGGGGTCCAACACCACCTCACAGTTAGGTGGAGTATCCTTTTTATAGCAGTATGTAAATTGTGTTGCAAGCTGAAACAAACAAAAAAAAGTTTAGTGTGGTGTATTATTACTGTGTTGCAAATAGCATGTAAATAGTGTGTTAGTGTTAAATGTAAAAAAAAATAGTGTGGTGTTGTTATTAATGTGTTGTAAATAGTTTTGTCTTTGTGTGTTACTGTTGAAAAAAAAAAAAAAAAAAAAAAAAAAAACAGAAAAACAAACAAAAAAAAAAAAAAAAAAAAAAAAAAAAGTAGTGTTTAGTGTGGTGTTATTTTTGTGTTGTAAATAGTTTAATCTTTGTGTGTTACTGTTAAGAAAATAACAAAAACAAAAAAAAAACAAAAACAAAACCAAAACAAACAAAAAACAAAACAAAAAGTGTAGTATTTAGTGTGGTGTTATTATTATTACTGTGTTGAAATTAGTTTAATCTATGTGTGTTACTATTAAGAAAAAAAACAAACAAACCCAAAAACAAAACAAAACAAAAAAAATATAAAGTTTAGTGTGGTGTTATTGTTATTATTATTATTGTGTTGAAAATAGTTTAATCTGTGTGTGTTACTGTTAAGAAAAACAAAACAAACAAAAAACAAAGAAAAAAACAAAAACAAAAAACAAATCAAAAAACCCAAACAAACAAAAAGTGTAGTGTTTAGTGTGGTGTTATTATTATTATTGTGTTGAAAATAGTTTAATCTATGTGTGTTACTGTTAAGAAAAAAAACAAACAAACCCAAAAACAAAACAAAACAAAAACAAAAAAAAAGTGTAAAGTTTAGTGTGGTGTTATTATTATTATTGTGGAAAATAGTTTAATCTGTGTGTTACTGTTAAGAAAAAACAACAACAAAAAACCCAAAAACAAAACAAAAAACCCAAACAAACAAAAAGTGTAGTGTTTAGTGTGGTGTTATTATTATTATTGTGTTGAAAATAGTTTAATCTATGTGTGTTACTGTTAAGAAAAAAAATAAAATAAAAATTTAAAAGTATAGTGTTTAGTGTGGTGTTGTTATTATTATTATTGTGTTGAAAATAGTTTAATTTCTGTGTGTTACTGTTAAGAAAAAAATAAAATAAAAAATTAAAAAGTGTAGTGTTTAGTGTGCTGTTATTATTATTATTATTGTGTTGTAAATTGTTTCATCTATGTGGCTGGGATTAGAGTTGTAGGATCCTAAAAGGAGGCGGATCACTTTATGCACTGGAAATACTCAACAACAACTTGCAAAGTGTCCAGCCAGTTCAATGTGAGCGGGTTTCCCCAAGCAACCGTCGCCAGAATGACTCTAAATAAACTGTTTTATTATCAGCATTCAAAAGTGTCAAAAGTCATTGACTAAGCTGTATTGTTGTATTGTTGATTTTGAGGTTTTATGTGTTTTTATCAAATATTAATTAAGCACAGTTTTGTTTTCATGAATACAAACAGCAGCCACAACAGTTCTTAGTAAAAGCTATGTCCAAGTTTGCACACATATAATAGTGCTTCAACACATTTCCATCCAATCTGACCTGATAGGATGGAATACTAAAGCCTTCTCCAGCCCATTATATCTTTACAAAGCCCATTGGATCTTTGCAGCAGGAGCTTTTGGTGACTCCAGAAGTGAGCAGGAGTCAACACAGGAACCTCAATTGCTGCATACAGAAGATCACAACCAGGTCACAAGTATTTTATGTATGCTTTAGATAGGAGATAAGTCATGATGAGGAAATACTTTTCATTCAGGCTGGAGAAGAGGAATAAAGAACGGCTAAAACAGAAGAAAAAATAGCATCAAACATACAACACAGAGCAGACAGTGGATTTTGACTGACGTTTACAATGACATGTTGAATGTTTATTATGTATTGTAGATATTAAGGTCTGATCTTATTTATTCCTGGATCTTCTGATGCAAATACAACAAAATTTTATACAGTCTACAGAATAAAACAGACCACGCTTTTCACTAAATGTTTTGTCTATTTGTGAATTACCCATGTTACTGTTGGGGAGGTTGTGGAGGGTCCGCCAGTTCGGGGCCACAGTGGAGGTAAGGTCCAGGATCAACCCGCACGGAGAGAGGACCATGCCAAAGATGAGGATGCCCGGAGTACGCAGACTCACGGATCCACTCCTGAGTATCACGGTTCGGCATGCTGGCTCTCCTACTGTTACTGTCCGTGTGTGTTTTCTGACCAGACGGTAGTCGTGCCAACAAACTAGTCTGACTGACAGGGAGAGGGAGAGGAGGTTTCGACTTTAACATCAAAGTCAATACAAAAAAGGATTTCTATGTAACTTAAAGGTGTGCTATGTAACATTTCTGATCAGCTACCTGCTTAACTCCATCATTGTAATGTTCCACAGTATGACATTAAACTTAGCTGTCTTGAATTTATTCAGTAGATGTGTTTTCATGTCTCAAAAATACATTGTACAAATTTCCATTCTTACTGTGAGCGGGGCTACCTCTCCACAGACGTGAGCTCTAACTTGTCATCACCTGCTTGTCTCCGTGGACATATATAAGTTTATTACCATACAGTGTGGAACATTCCAGGCAAAACATTAACATCGCCATGGAGACAAGCAGGTGGCAGACCATCCACCTGAAAAGTTACACAAACCTCTTTTCCATAGGGCCAGTGTGGGGGTGGTACGGTGCGGACCCTGAATGTTTCCACTGCATAAAGTGATCTTTATACTACCTTCCAAAGTGGTCTGGAACGGCTGGTTTCTAATATTTTTTCTGGTTTACGTTTGAGTTTCAGTGAAACTTGCTGATAGTAACTTAAGTGATCAATGGGTTTATTTGGTTCAGTTCATTTTTCTCACTATAAGCTCTGACACAGTATTCAAGGAGCTGCAAGAGAAACTATGAGGGCAATGTAAACCAACCCAACCGACTTTGCATACTCTGCACATGACGTAGGGCTATAGTGAAATCATGTCTATAGCATCACCTACACTGTGAACACCAGAAACCTATAGGCCGATTCAAGCACTAAAGCATTTAATAACCATGAAATAGTTTCAGTTATGTTATATATTTAGGTGAGGCTATCAGTGGAATTCCAAAACAGATGACAGTAAGGCCATATATTGTGGATACCTCTGGAACTAACTGAGACTGGGTTTAATTAGGCCTATTGTTTGCTATAATCTGGATAGTGCAAAAAGATGTGTGATTATTAAGTGTCAATCCAAGATGGCCGACTTCCGGTTTGTCAGGGGGCGCGGCCATAATAATATTTTTTGTTTGGCATTACTTGAAGAATTTTGTGGCTCTACGGAAAAGTTGACGTCGGGACGTCTCCCATTGATGCAATGTATTTTGGCTTTTGCAGGGGACTTTTGCAGGCATTTTCTAATTATGCAACATATAAAAAGATACATTTTTCACCAGACCTGAATTTTGGGCAAAGTTTTGTGAGTTTTTTAATATGTCCAGGGGGTCAAATTCCTGTTCAAAGAGCCATCAAAACCATTCAGAGCCCATATTTTGTTAGTGTTATAATGTGTATACTGCAAAAAATGTAATCTAGAAGAATTAAAATTACATTTAAATAATGATAATCAATATGAACTGATACCAGTGTATGGATGGGAAATTGCACTCATTTTCTTAAAACAGGGTTAACTTATTACACAAGAGATTGTGTTATGTAACTGTTATTTATCCTTTCAGAGCAGCGTTATGAGACGGTCTGGGCCAAAATCAGCCTGTAAATAATCTCATTGCATCCAATTTAAGGCCCAACTAGAGTATAGGCAGAACCGATACCAGCACAACTGATACATGATCCAGCAAATGATTCAGTATCAGACACTCTATACCAGTATCAGTGCATCCCGAGCTGAAACCAGAAACCAGTTGAAACTAGAAAGAAATATGTTGAAATTATTCAAAAAATCTAGACCTGATTTCAGTTCATATAACACTTTAAATTATTTGGATTTATAAAGAAACTGTATAACTCCCCATGCCATAGATTCTCTATAGTAAGACTGTGCAACTAAAAGGATTTTAATTAAGATTGAGATACCATAAATGTTTGTGTTAAATGGCATTGATTAAAAGTCTATGCTGCTCAAGAAGTGAATATCTTTAACAGGACAATAAAAGGTGAATCAAATATTGTGATCGATCAAAAGAGAAATATTATCATTTTTTTGTTGTCATATGAGTCTCTTTCACTCACTACCACACCACATAGTAGAAGTAGGCGGGCTTAGGCATCGTGGCTGGGAGTTTGATCCACTGGAAACACTGAAGGTCGATCTTCCACAAATCTGACAATATCATTTCACCATTGTAGCCCCCACATATAAATACATCTGTAATGAACACGGGGACAACATGTTAGAAACGATTAAAGGGCCCATATTACACTATTTTCTGATCTATGTTATAATGTTTCCTCATCACAAACACATCTGGAGTTGTGTTTTGTTTCATTCACACGTTTAACACACAAACCCTGCATACTTCAAACCCTGAGTTCTTCTCTCAAACTGAAAACACTCTGTTCCACCTTGTGATGTCATGTGGTAATACAGGAAGTGCTCCACTGTGTTTTTTTAACTCCATACACCTTCACTAGAATCATTTGGATGATTTCAGTCCTTGCATTGCCAGTCTCTTCTGAGCTAAAGGTAAAAGGTAGTTTTTAACTTGAAAAGTACCACTACATGACATCACAAGGTAGAAGAGAGCATTTTGAGCTTTGGAGATGTAGACAGACTAATAATAAAGAACATATGGGAATGAAACAAAACACAACTCCAGGTATGTTTTTGAGGAGGTGACAGTATTAGAACAAGATTAAATCTCACAAAAAACTTTTTTTTTTGTGATATAGGACCTTTAATACTTGAATACAAGAGAATAAAGATTACTCAAACATGCATGAGCCCTTCTCAATACAACTTTGAGAGGGTAAACAATTGTAACCCGTTTAAATGTCTCCTTTAAGTCAAATAACTAGTTTAAAAAGAAGCTCTATAACAGAGATGACCTTCTACATCACAGGACTGTTACAGGGCCACAAAGAAGGAACCAAACGTATGAGGAGGTCATCAAAGCTGCACTCACTGGCACCTTACTGGGCTGTATACTTTTTCAAACCTGTAAGTCTTCCATATTACTGCAGACAAATACTAAACAAAAGTAAGTGTTTAGATTATCATTTAGTGTTTTGGTTCTCAAGACAATTATCCAATCAGAAAGCAGAATGAGCCTCACGGGAGTCTCTCATTTGGGTTTCCAGTTTCAGCTGGTTTAAACGCCACTGTGGCAAGAAATGGTGAAAAGTTCCACTCTACTAACCCCTAAATGGATGCTTTGTTTAATACTCTCATTACTAACCAGTAGTTTAACAATTTTACTCATTTATTTGTATATTTCTGCCTCTTTTTATGTTGTATTCTTTGGTCAGGGAGTCTGTATGATCACTGGAGGCATTAAGCACAGAGAGCAGAGGTTCAACAGTCGCTCGGCAGGAGTCAGTTCAGCTCCGCTCTTCATTTCCATCGGAGGTACAACGACTTCATAAACTGCTACAAAATGCAAAAGTGATCACACACCTTTTTGGTTTCAGGGGTTTCTGCTCTGATCCTGTTCTCAAAGACGTTTGGGAATCTGGTCTGTGTCCCAGGAAACAGCGGCGTCCCCTTCATCTGTAAGGACTGACCCTACGACTCAGTAAGAAGTCAGATGTATTCACAAGATTAAAGTGCAATGGAAAAAATGAAGACTAGCAGTGGTTCTGGATGCTTTGTGAATGCAGTGTACGTGAGTTTACGCATCAGACGTCACGGATCAGATCCACTACACGGGGGAGTAGAGTTCACTTCTGTCCGTCCCTCCTCTGTGTTATTCTGTCCCTCCAGTGTCTGACCCTGTGGTGGAGACACATGGACAGACAGACAGACGGGCAGAGACAGAGAAAAAGACAGAGAAGGAAGGAGAAAAAGACAGAGAAGGAAAGAGAGAAAGACAGAGAAGGAAGGAGAAAAAGACAGAGAAGGAAAGAGAGAAAAAGACAGAGAAGGAAAGAGAGAAAAAGACAGAGAAGGAAAGACAAAAAAAGACAGAGAAGGAAAGACAGAAAAAGAGAAGGAAAGAGAGAAAAAGAGAAGGAAAGACAGAAAAAGACAGAAGGAAAGAGAGAAAAAGACAGAAAGAAAAAGATGGAGAAAGAGAAAAAGACAGAAGGAAAGAGAGAAAAAGACAGAGAAAGAGAAAAAGACAGAGAAAGAGAGAAAATGACAGGGAGAGTGGGAAAAAGGCAGAAAGAAAGAGAAAAAGATGGAGAAAGAAAGAAAAAAGAAAAATAGAGAGAAATAGACAGGAAGAAAACTGACTCTTGTGAGCTAATCTAAAAGCACAAGGATGTCAAGATAACACAATGTTAAGATTATTCCTAAAAATAGAAACCCACATTTTTATTTCAAACTGACTTTAGTCAAAGACAAAAAATGCCCCAAAATCCATATTCACACTGAATATCCACATTGATAGGCCAGTCACACTGATCATATCCAGAGTTAAAAAAAAAAAAGGGTTATTATGAGATAATTGGGTTTTATTCAAAATGCTTGTAGGCTGTACATGACAAAAACTAGCATCTAAGGGGTTAATCATTTTTGTTAACTTACAAAGTCAATATATCATTTTGAAGAAAAGCCTTCACAAAAAATAATTAACATTTGACAATTTTATGGCAGTTTAAAAATTGAAATACACTATTTTTTACTCCCATTTACTTTACTCAATAGAAAAAGCCATATTCACATTGATAGGCCAGTCACACTGATCATAGTCAGAGTCCCATAGTGACAAAAACTGGCATCTAAAGAGTTACTAAATGTTAGTGATTTATAATAATAATAATAATAATAATAATAATAATAATAATAATCCCAAAATGTCATTTTAAAGAGAACTCCTTCACATAAAAGTCAATAGAAGTAATAGTAATAGTGTCAGTAGTATCTTTATGAATCTTAAGCATGTAGCTTTTGTGCATAACCATTGTCAAGTTATTCATCTTGATTTGTGAGAATATATTTTTATTCTTCTACTATTCTTGTACTTTGAGTTGCAATACTAAAATTTTCCCAGTGGAGCAAATAAAGGTGCTCTCATCTTATTTAGTATCAGCTGTGCATAATGGAGGGTTAAAGTTCTCCATCCACTATGATGCTCCATAATTTCCTGAAGCATATCTTTTAGTTTGTCTCAAGTTATAGATTTCAAATGCATGATTCCTTCATGTTTTGACATTTGGTCCAAAGGAAATGTTATTTTGAAATTTCAAAATTGTGATGGCTAGACACTATTTCATACCCTTTGCTCTCTGATGATAAATGCAGTATATTTGCAAATGAATGTTGCAGTACTCTGCAGACGTGTGCGCGTGCCTTGTATTCATTCTCGAGTATCACCAAAAGGGGGCACTGCTCCACTGTTTATTTGGTTACCAAACTCTGGAACTCAAAAGCAAAGGTATTTTGGAGGTATTATTGGCAGTTTTTTGTTAAATTTGAGTCATTTGATAATGTTTTAGTAGACGTGTGCCACAGCATTTTTTAAACAACAAGTGTCCTGGGACTCAAGAAACACTGGCCTAATCCTAAACCTAAACCTCTCATAATCATTGGATAATTCAGTCCATGGTGAGGCACTGCTGGTGCCTCTCCACACGTCTCTTAGTATTTGAACGATAAAAGTAAAAATTCAGCCATTTTGAATAAAAAAAAAAAAAAAAAAAGAATTAAAATTGCAAAGTTAAATAGAAAATAATTTTATAGTGCAAATCATTGGATAAATATAACCATTTAATTTACTTTTTCCTGTGTGATGACCTGACTGCGCGTCACTGGGGCCCAGGACTCTGCGCTTCCGCTTAAATCAGTCCAATGGCAAATAAATGGCAAATAAACACACTGAACAACAGCAATGTTTGACTTTTTCAGTGTAGGTGCAGTGTCTTCTCTCTCTTTGGCAACAGCGAAAAGCTCCTTCACTTTGGTCCAGCAGGTTCCTGTTGGTCAGTCTCTCTGCGCTGCTTTTTGAACAAACATGCAGAATAAGCCCGAGTGAGATGTGAGAAACTACGGAATGTCTGGGCCCTGGACTGTCCAGGCTGTCCCACCACGCGGTCAAAAACAATGTCAGTGTGGCGCCAAAAAGCTGCTAAAGGCTTCAACTCCGACACATGCTACAAGACACTCCCGGGACTGTGAGCCCGGGTCCCGCAGGTCTGTCCCCTCTGCGCTCCCAGGGACTGGCCCCGGGTACGTTTGTCTCATCTGCGTCTCGTCCCCTCTATTAGACATAAAACACTTCTCCTGGGGGCCTCACAGATGTGCGCAAGTAAGTTCAATGTAAAGGGCGGAAAGTATCTCATGAAAACAGGAAAACAATATAATATAATATATTAATACTGTTCTCACCAGTCTCTGAGGCTGTGGGTTTGGCGGGTTACAGTTTGACTCAATATAATGTTTTCTTGCTGTTTTCTTTGCTTAAATACACCAACACGACAGGACAGTGTACAACTCGTCTTTTTATTCAACATCTCATCTCCCTCGCGCCCTGTGCGCGTCACGCTCATTACATTTTTATGGGTGCGCTCCTCAAATGCGCTGTACTGCAACAATAATAGGAACCAAAATTATTATTAAAGTAAATGTAATTCATCCAAGCATAATATAATAAATAATATTAATTGTTAATAAAATAAGTACAAAATAATAAACAAAATACTAATGACCCAAATAAATGTTAATACATAAAACAAAATAATATATTATAAATAAATCAAAGGTTACACGCGCTATAAAATACAAGCCCAGTGAACTCCACAATTCAAAAAATGCACTTTAAAATAAAACTATGAAACTATAAACTCGCGTGCGTCCTCGCGTGCGTCGTCACGTGCGTCCTCGCGTGCGTCGTCACGTGCGTCGTCAAGCGCGCACAGAGCTGCTGTTGCCTAGCGCCCAGGTGCATTTTTTGAACTTCACTGCAAATTTTGCAACTTTGGCTGCGATCGGAAACCTGCATTGGTGAACTTCATTTGACGATTTCTTGAGAAAGGAGACATCACTTCAAGACATATTCACCCAGACTTCTACTGACCGTCCCCTGACCAGAACTACGAGACTTTACTGACGACAAAACGCGAGGTGGGATTGTTTACCGGTTCACTGTTAGTCCCCGTTTGACTTTACTACTCAAAAAACAACCACTAGTTAAACTCAAAGGTCTTTTATCAAAGTCTAGATCAGGGGTGTTTATTATGTTGATCGTGATCTACCAGTCGATCGCGAAGGCATTTTGTGTAGATCACTTCCCGTCATCCATCCAGTCACATGACTAATATACAGGACAAACAGTCAGATTACACCTGACCCTGGGTCACATCATGGGCGCTGCATAAACAAGCACGAGTTAGTTTAACCCTATAACGTCGGATCCTATCGTCGCTGATAGAGCGCAGTTGCGGACTTTCCATCAGCGTAACTCCGCAACTAGTCGTGCTCTCATGTAAATTCACACGGCGTCTCAAAGCGGAGACATGGGGCTATCTAAATATTTTACCATCATTACAGTAATCTGCCTCTGTTGTCCCTCGAAGGTGACGAATGACAGTGCGGGTGCTGCGGGGTTTTCCCAGTCATTTATTCGATGCGTAAAAGAAAAAATACAGATGGATGTGTAAAATAGAAGTAGTTGTGTGAAAAAATGCAGTAAATTCTGATACTTCATTTAACATGATTTTTATGGCAATAAAAAAAGACAAAACCGTAATCAACATGATTAGCTCTGTTATCGCTTTCAAACGAAAAATGCAATTTCACTCCTGGCTGTCAGAAGCTTCTGCCTGAACTATGCATCCCTCACTGATTCTATTCAGTGCAAGTCAGAGCAGTAATCATCATTCAAGTAATTATGAACATGTAGGAAGTTCAATTGTGTTGTGCAGTATTATCTCATGACGTTGTGCAAAGTACATCAAAATGTACTGTACATGTAAGAATTCATAATACATTTACAAATAAATACATGTTTAACATTTTTGTATTAGGTGGTAGATCTTTCAGACACGATCATTTTAAAAGTAGCACATACTGGAAAAAGTCTGAGCACCTCTGGTCTAGATCATGGTTATGATAAGTTTACTTAAAGAAATGTGAGCTCTTGAGGTTTACATGAGGTCAAATGAAAAACATGACACCTGCAGAAGGAAACAGCTAATGAGCAAATTGTGAGCAAATACAAGGAGAAAATCAAACATGTACTTTTAGGCCTCAAACACTGTTAGGGCCCAAGAAATGGAGCCATAGAGCACTCAGACCAGCTTTGGCATCACATATACAGACCTTTTTCTAGTTTAATAAGGGCTAAAGTTTTTTAAAGGTGCATCTGATTTTGTGAGACTCTGGACCAAATGACGATGACACATTCCCCTGAGTGCCTCCAGTTCACTGTAATGCTACACTCAAATGTGCTGCCCACACCCTGAGGTTAAACTATATATTGACCATATATAAACATTCTATGACGCTGAATCTGTAATAAGCTTAGAGGTATGATTCTATAATAATATGTCAATTTTAAAGGAAAAAACATTAGTGAATATAAAATAGTATTAGGACATAAAGGGGCTACAGACTTTGGAAAGGGCTGATAAAGAACTGGACACTGCTGGCTCTGCACTGATAAACAAGTATATAAACAAGTATAGGGACTGACAAAGCCGAACACATCCAATTATTTACACCGCAAAAGTATTTAAGTTGTATATTTCAGAGGAAAAAAAAACTGTTAATCTTCTGACACATTGGCTTTATTTTCATATTTTACAAAGTTGTAATAATTACGGTAGACACAAAATAAATCAACAACTGCATAGGCCTGACCTGATAACACATTTTGAAGTGTGATATATGGCTGTAGAAAAGAGATGATAAACCATAATATTGAATGGGATTATGCCAGTGACCCTAAAGCAGGATTATCCCCCCAAAAACTACTCTATATGTACAGTAATGTTCATGAACATGAGCTGTAGTACATAAATGTAACACTTAATGCCTTATAGCCTCACGACAAGAAAACATACCCACGAGAAATACAGTGAGGCAAATAAGTATTTGAACACCCTGTGATTTTGCAAGTTCTTCCACTTAGAAATCATGGAAGGGTCTGAAATGTTATTTTATATTTTATTTATTATTTTATTTCATTTATTTGTATGTTACTTCTGCAAATAAGTATTTGAACACAAAATCAATTTGGTACAGTAGCCTTTGTTTGCAATTACAGAGGTCAAACGTTTCCTGTAGTTTTTCAACAGGTTTGCACACACTGCAGGAGGGATTTTGGCCCACTCCTCCACACAGATCTTCTCTAGATCAGTCAGTTTTCTGTCACTGAGCAACACGGAGTTTGAGCTCCCTCCAAAGATTTTCTATTGGGTTTAGGTCTGGAGACTGGCTAGGCCACTCCAGAACCTTGATATGCTTCTTACGGAGCCGCTCCTTGGTTATCCTGGCTGTGTGCTTCAGATCATTGTCATGTTGGAAGACCCAGCCACGATCCATCTCCAATGCTCTGAGGGAAGGAGGTTGTTCCCTAAAATCTCGCAATAATACAGTGCAGTCGTCCTGTCCCATGTGCAGAAAAACACCCCCAAAGCATGATGCTACCACCCCCATGCTTCACAGTAGGGATGGTGTTCTTTGGATGGTACTCATCATTCTTCTTCCTCCAAACACGGCGAGTGGAATTAAAACCAAAAAGTTCTATTTTGGTCTCATCTGACCACATGACTTTCTCCCATGACTCCTCTGGATCATCCAAATGGTCATTGTCAAACTTAAGACAGGCCTGGACATGTGCTGGTTTAAGCAGGAGAACCTTCCGTGCCATGCATGATTTATTACTGATGTATTACTAACTGTAACCTTGGAAACGGTGGTCCCAGCTCTTTTCAGGTCATTGACCAGCTCCTCCCATGTTATTCTGGGCTGATTCCTCACCTTTCTTAAGATCATTGACACCCCACGAGGTGAGATCTTGCATGGAGCCCTAGTCCGAGGGAGACTGACAGTCATGTTTAGCTTCTTCCATTTTCTAATAATTGCTCCAACAGTGGATCTTTTTTCACCAAGTTGCTTGGCAGTTGCCCCGTAGCCCTTTCCAGCCTTGTGGAGGTCTACAATTTTGTCTCTTGTGTATTTTGACAGTTCTTTGGTCTTGGCCATGTTAGTAGTTGGAGTCTTACTGATTTTATGGGGTGGACAGGTGTCTTTATGCAGCTAACGACCTCAAACAGGAGCTTCTAATTTAGGATAATAAGTGGAGTGGAGGTGGACTTTTTAAAGGTGGACTAACAGGTATTTGAGTGTCAGAGTTCTAGCTGATAGACAGGTGTTCAAATACTTGTTTGCAGTAGTAACATACAAATAAATTATTTAAAAAAATCATACAATGTGATTTTCAGATTTTCTTTTAGATTATATCTCTCACAGTGGGCATGCGCCTAAAATGAAAATTTCAGACCCCTCCATGATTTCTAAGTGGGAGATCTTGCAAAATCACAGGGTGTTCAAATACTTATTTGCCTCACTGTATATGAGTGTTGCATATATCATGTGTTGAGTTTGTCTTTGAGATAAACAGTATTAGAGATGGGTCAGACTCCAGTGTGGACAGTGCTCTGTCTTTATAATGAGTTTAACCCTTTATATTCTTTGTCTGTGCTGTGCTCTTGGATGTTTGCTGTCAGCATGTGAGGAGCAGTGTGTGACATATTCTGTTCCTCTTCACAGATCTGTGTGATCCTTGGCTCAGTGTTTCATCGGGCGTCTAGACCTCCTGCAGGACCCCGCCTCTGGCCCTAAGTCCACACTCACACACAGACACACACACCACCCTACCTTCTCTCCCTCTCTCCTTCCTGCTTCTGCTATGCCCTCCTTTTCTAAGTTTCCCAGGCCTGGCTGGAGCTCTGCCTCCTCCTCGTCTGCTGCTCCCTCTCGCCCCCCCACCCTCTCTGATAGTCTTGCTAAGAACCCTTGTGCTCCTCCTGCTAAGCGCCCTTGTGCTCCTCCTGCTAAGCGCCCTTGTGCTCCTCCTGTTAAGCGCCCCTCCTCTGCTCAGCCCTCCTCTGCTCCTCCTGCTAAGCGCCCTTGTGCTCCTTCTGCTAAGCCCCTTCCTCCCCCTCTTGCTAAGCTCTTTTCTGCTCTTCCTGCTAAGCGCCCTTGTGCTCCCCCTGCTGAGCTACTCCCTCTCCCTCCTGCTAAGCTCCCCCCTCTCCTTCCTGCTGAGCTCCTCTTTGCTCCTCGTGCTGAGCCCTGCTCTGCTGCTCCTGCAAAGCCCCTCCCTCCCCTGCTGAGGTCTTCCGCTACTCTTCTCCCTCTCCCTCCTGCTGTGGTTCTCTTTGCTCCTCGTGTTAAGCCCTCCTCTGCTCCTCCTGCTAAACCCCTCCCTTCCCCTCCTGCTAAGTCCTCCTCTGCTCCTCCTGCTACACCTGTCTCTCCCCCTCCTGCTAAGCCCTCCTCTGCTCCTCCTGCTAAACCTCCCTCTCCCCCTCCTGCTAAGCCCTCCTCTGCTCCTCCTGCTAAACCCCTTCCATCCCCTCCTGCTAATTTCTCCTCTGCTCCTCCTACTAAACCTCTCCCTCCCCCTCCTTCTAAGCCCTCCCCTGCTCCTCCTACTAAACCCCTCCCTACTCCTCCTGCTAAGCCCTCCTCTGCTCCTCCTCCTAAGCTCCTTCCTTCTCCTTCTGCTAAACTCCTTCCTCTCCCTCCTGCCAAGCTCGACCCTGCTCCTCCTGCTAAGGTCCTCCCTCCTGCTAAACTCTCCTCTGCTGGTCCTCCTAAGCTCCTCCCTCGTCGTCCTGCTAAGCCCTCCATTCTTGCTAAGCTCCGTGCACGTTTCTCCCGTGCTCTTCCTAACTTCCCTAAGCCCCCCTGTGCACCTCCTGCCAGGGGCCTAAAAGTCCCTAAGCCCCCCTGTGCACCTCCTGCCAGGGACCTTCGGATCATTCCTCTTCCTGACGCTATGCTTCCTCCCCATAACACTCCTCTCCATGCTCGTCGGGCCCTTAAACGTCTCAATTCCGCTAAGCATACTTGTCCAGCTAAGGTTGCTAAGCTCACCTCCTCTTCTCTGGAGGTCGCTGAGCCATTACCTGCTTTTGACAATGTCCCCAGCCCTAACCCAACCCCTCTTATCCCACAGGCGGAGGTGGAGTCTGTGCCCCTGTTCCCTGGACCTAAGCCGGACGGGGTGGTGCGGATGGAGGCTGACCTGCAGGGGTGTGAGCTGGACCGGACGTGCTGGAAAAGGTAAGTGAAGCACAGATGCCAATTCCACCGGAAAAACACAAGTACTAGTTATTTTTTTTATAACCACCTTTCTGTCTCTGTGTTTCTTTGAAGGAACAGAAGAGGAGCTGGGGGTCCAACACCACCTCACAGTTAGGTGGAGTATCCTTTTTATAGCAGTATGTAAATTGTGTTGCAAGCTGAAACAAACAAAAAAAAGTTTAGTGTGGTGTATTATTACTGTGTTGCAAATAGCATGTAAATAGTGTGTTAGTGTTAAATGTAAAAAAAATAGTGTGGTGTTGTTATTAATGTGTTGTAAATAGTTTTGTCTTTGTGTGTTACTGTTGAAAAAAACAAAAAAACAAAAAAAAAACCAGAAAAACAAAACAAAAAAAAAAAAAGAAAAACAAAAAAAAAGTAGTGTTTAGTGTGGTGTTATTTTTGTGTTGTAAATAGTTTAATCTATGTGTGTTACTGTTAAGAAAATAACAAAAACAAAAAAAACAAAAAAAACAAAACCAAAACAAACAAAAAACAAAACAAAAAGTGTAGTATTTAGTGTGGTGTTATTATTATTACTGTGTTGAAATTAGTTTAATCTATGTGTGTTACTATTAAGAAAAAAAACAAACAAACCCAAAAACAAAACAAAACAAAAAAATATAAAGTTTAGTGTGGGGTTATTGTTATTATTATTATTGTGTTGAAAATAGTTTAATCTGTGTGTGTTACTGTTAAGAAAAACAAAACAAACAAAAAACAAAGAAAAAAACAAAAACAAAAAAGAAATCAAAAAACCCAAACAAACAAAAAGTGTAGTGTTTAGTGTGGTGTTATTATTATTATTGTGTTGAAAATAGTTTAATCTATGTGTGTTACTGTTAAGAAAAAAAACAAACAAACCCAAAAACAAAACAAAAACAAAAAAAAAGTGTAAAGTTTAGTGTGGTGTTATTATTATTATTGTGGAAAATAGTTTAATCTGTGTGTTACTGTTAAGAAAAAACAACAACAAAAAACCCAAAAACAAAACAAAAAACCCAAACAAACAAAAAGTGTAGTGTTTAGTGTGGTGTTATTATTATTATTGTGTTGAAAATAATTTAATCTATGTGTGTTGCTGTTAAGAAAAAAATAAAATAAAAATTTAAAAGTATAGTGTTTAGTGTGGTGTTGTTATTATTATTGTGTTGAAAATAGTTTAATTTCTGTGTGTTACTGTTAAGAAAAAAATAAAATAAAAAATTAAAAAGTGTAGTGTTTAGTGTGCTGTTATTATTATTATTGACTAAGCTGTGTTGTTGTATTGTTGATTTTGAGGTTTTATGTGTTTTTATCAAATATTAATTAAGCACAGTTTTGTTTTCATGAATACAAACAGCAGCCACAACAGTTCTTAGTAAAAGCTATGTCCAAGTTTGCACACATATAATAGTGCTTCAACACATTTCCATCCAATCTGACCTGATAGGATGGAATTCTAAAGCCTTCTCCAGCCCATTATATCTTTACAAAGCCCATTGGATCTTTGCAGCAGGAGCTTTTGGTGACTCCAGAAGTGAGCAGGAGTCAACACAGGAACCTCAATTGCTGCATACAGAAGATCACAACCAGGTCACAAGTATTTTATGTATGCTTTAGATAGGAGATAAGTCATGATGAGGAAATACTTTTCATTCAGGCTGGAGAAGAGGAATAAAGAACGGCTAAAACAGAAGAAAAAATAGCATCAAACATACAACACAGAGCAGACAGTGGATTTTGACTGACGTTTACAATGACATGTTGAATGTTTATTATGTATTGTAGATATTAAGGTCTGATCTTATTTATTCCTGGATCTTCTGATGCAAATACAACTAAATTTTATACAGTCTACAGAATAAAACGGACCACGCTTTTCACAAAATGTTTTGTCTATTTGTGAATTACCCATGTTACTGGGTTTCAGATGACATCACAGTATTTTATACAATGGTGATCCAAAAAATAATATTGTTAAAATGCAGATTGTAGTTAAGAGAAGCGATCAGGTTAAATATTTGTGCATTTACCTTTTGGCTCATGGCAAAATACAATATAATCAATGTGGAAAACCTTCCTGCCATCGAAAAGTATGACATCATCGATTGTAGAATTTAAAAAGACAAACAAAAAACGCTTTGCAGAGGATGGTTTCGATCCACTGACCTCTGAGTTATGGGCCCACTGTGACTTCACCTGAAACGTAGTACAATACGTATAACACACAGGTAAACACTGACCTCCAGCGGTGGACTATGAAACTACACCCTGCATTTCTAAAAACACAGCTAATACACAAACCGCGCAGCTGAGGGCGCTATTGCTTCGATAATAAACCCACAGTGTAGACTCCAGAGGCAGACTCCAGGTCCAGTGCAGCTCTTCCACAGGCGCTCCGGGCTGAACACATGCAGAAGAGCCGGGGACACCTGAGCGCGCGGGCCCTCCCTCCAGGCGCGTGAACACTGCGCCAGCCACAGGGGTCAAAGGTCACTGTTCAGTTGACGGCTGTAAAGCAAATTGTAAAAATGTAAGTAAAATTAAGACATTATTCGTCTTGCTGCTGTTGACCAAAATATGAATCATTTTAATCAATATCACTACATTTAACACTTTAACAAATTAACAACAGTTGTGTGAAATACTTTTACTTTTTCTACATTTTTAAATGGGTACCTAAATATGTTTACTTAAGAAGATTTTTTTCATGTGATACTTTTACTTTAACTTTAATATCTTTTTACCTCTGTATCTGTATTTTTATTTACTTCTTCCACATCTGTTGTCAGTCACAGGGTTTTGTAGTGCAGCAATATTTAGTGTCTGTAGAAATAGACACTGCTCATTTCTTTGAGATGGATAGAAGATGTTATTGCTTTG
Source organism: Periophthalmus magnuspinnatus (assembly GCF_009829125.3). Taxonomy (NCBI): domain Eukaryota; kingdom Metazoa; phylum Chordata; class Actinopteri; order Gobiiformes; family Gobiidae; genus Periophthalmus; species Periophthalmus magnuspinnatus. The sequence continues at coordinate 6,078,073 of NC_047137.1, forward strand.
CTCTGACTGTTTCACAATATGGCATTAAAATGATTTATCTCCATGGAGACATGCAGGCGACATCACCAGGCCAAGTTACAGTTCAGATCTGTAAAGAGGCAAGCCGGCTCACTGGAATATTTTCTGTGTATTTGAACTCTAAAACAACTTAAGTGAATTAAATGCTAGATATACAAGTTTAATGCCACACTGTGGAGCATCACATGGAAATAAGCAGATGGTGGAGCTCCATTACAAAAATGATATAAGAGAATGTTTTATAAGTCATTCATTATAATGACTGTACTCATTTTATGATTAGTGATTATGATTAGTGTTTGTTCAAAATATTCTAAACAGATTCTGCTTAAACATTGAAAGAAAAAGTCCTTCACATAAGAAGCAGTTCAAACAATGGTTATCTTTGTCTATTTTATGAAAAAGTGTCTTAATGTTTCAAAGATAAGCACCACCATTAGGAATGTCAAGATTATTACATTTCAATAGATCATTGTGATTATTCAGGTCACAATATAATCAGATGAGCTAAAAAATAATAATACTTGCGAGCATTTTAGAAGCTAAATTAACTCATTTGCATTTAATCTGTTCTGCAAAAAAGTACAATTTATATGAAGTGCTTTTGTATCTGACTGTTAAGGTAAATGGTCACATTTTTCAAAAGGGGGGCGCTGTTTCACTTCATTTTAGCTAATATCTGATTTTAGATCTATTAAACATTATCAGCTGTAACTACATAAGGCAGAAAAGGATGTAGCCTTTCGTTTTGGACCTTAAAACGCGTTGGCTATTGGTCCATATAAAATGAAATAGTCTATTTCGTTTCCTCACGCGACAGCTGCACAGTTGGATCACTTTCCAGAAAGAACAGGTTGACCTACACCCAACAAAACCAAATAAAGGATGCCACAAGAATTAGGCAAACGTTGTTATGATTTGTGTGCTGTTCTCTGGTATTTTCCGAGGCTAATCCGTGATGGGCTGCCTGTAATAATCTGACGGCGATGGATGGAGCAGGAGCAGAGCATCATGTGTCTGCGTGAGCTCGGGCGGAAGTGTGCCCAGCGCACAGGAAGCTGTCAGTGTTGTTGTTGCCAGTGGGACTGTTGTGTTGTGGAAATGGCGACGCCTCGTCGCTCTTCTCAGCAGCAGCAGCAGCAGCCAGATTTGGGGCTGTCAACCCCGTCCCGCAGCAGGTCTCTCCCGGTCACTCCTCCGGTGTCCCCGCCGCCAGTAGCTGATCATGCTGGCTCAGGCGCGCAGGGAGCGCTGGATAACCGGGCGGATGGTGAAGTGAGTCCGGCCTCTCCCAGCAGCCCCGCGCTGGCCCTCTCCAGCAGCAGCTTCAGTAGCAGCACCGTGAGCAGCACTAGCTCCCCCAGTACCACCGAGAGCAGCGCCACCAGCGCCGTGTCCTCCCCGGACTCAGGGAGCGGTGCCGCGGGGAGCAGCGCTGGCAGTGGTGCCAGTGCAAATGGGGCTTTTCGGGAGCTGTTTGAAGCCTGTCGGAACGGGGACGTGTCCAGGGTGAAGAAGCTGGTGGATGCAGTGAACGTGAACGCCAAAGACATGGCAGGACGTAAATCCACTCCTCTGCACTTTGCAGCTGGTAAGCCAAACACAGTAGCTTTACTTGAATCTGTTTATACTTCTGTTTGTTAATAGTTTTTGTGATAGACGTACATGTGCCTTATGTCTAACCTACCATTTGTTCGACTCTCACAACACAACAGAGAAATATGGGGATGGATATTGCTAAAACCAATTTTTGATTATTTTCAGGCAAACTGAAAAATATTATTGAGTTGTGTAGGCAGACATAAATTGCTAAAGGCCTAATGCAGCCTACTTAATTAACAAAGAGTGGCTTGTTCTAATTCTTTCATTCTTTGACTACTTTCATCGTAGGCTTCGGGAGAAAAGATGTAGTGGACCACCTACTTCAGACAGGGGCCAATGTCCACGCTCGGGACGATGGGGGCCTCATCCCACTTCATAATGCCTGCTCCTTTGGACACTCAGAAGTAAGACTAATAATATCACTTTATCTAAATGGTTTGTAAAATTGTAAAGTTTCTTTTTTGAAAGCTCTTTAACTACTTTGGCTACCACAGCCTCAGTATTTCCATTGACAATGATAAAAAATGCACTGTTATTGACAATAGAATTTGTCAAATGTTTTGCCACTCAACCAGGCGTCTTCAGTTCTGGCACAGTACTAAGGGACTGGGACTCCCTATATCATATATACTAGTTAGTTAGAGCTGTACCAGCTAAATTTGACACCCTAAAACTGCCCATTTTTCAGTGCGTTATTTGTTTTTTGAGGGAGTGAGCAGACCAACAGCAGGTGATCCTCACACATATGCTCTGTGCTTGTCAGGTGGTGTCCTTGTTGCTGTGTCAGGGTGCTGACCCTAATGCAAGAGACAACTGGAACTACACTCCACTACATGAGGCGGCCATCAAGGGCAAGATAGACGTCTGCATCGGTGAGTGCAAAACCTGTACTTGGACATATTATGCAAAAAACTTTAGTGAGCTTTTTACAATGGTATTGGTGGTTTTCAGGGTTTAAAATGTGATGTCATACTGCTAGATGGGGCAAGAGGTGGGTTTTTTCTATTGCATTGATTACATTATACTTTGCAATTAAAGTATTGAAAGGGTAAATTCGTAAATCTGATCTTTTCTGCATATTTCAACAAAAATCTGCATTTTAATTCAATAAAGTTTAGCTGCCCCATCTGTATTAAATATTAATCACTTACAGAATGTTGTGGTGTAATCTGAAACCCAGCAATAACTTGTTTCCTCATCAGAAAAAAATACATCTAGCAAAAATACGTACAGTTAAATTCCTAAAGTTGCTTGCACATATTTAAACCATCACTGGACTTGTTCTGGGCATAACTGCAATCAACATTCATTATGGATATGTGGATATATTTACCAGTGGGTCTTGTTGCGAAATGGCTGTTCTTTAAAAACATTTTTGCATTTCATTCTTTCTGCTGTCATTGTCAAACTGCAAAACATGGCTTGCTCTGTGTTGTAATTTTCTGCAGTGCTAATGGAAAATAATACTTCAGTTTAAGAATCCTGTTTCCCGAGAGTCATTTCTGTGACTCAAAAACATTTATTGCTTTCTCTTCCAAAGTGTGACCCCTCCATCAACATGATTTTAATTTAAAGTGATACAGCCGAGAGCCGAGAGAGGGCAGCTACAGTGTCCTCCTCTATGGAAAGAAATATCTGAGGCACTCCTGGGTGGTAGCACAAAACGCGTGTGTGACTTGTTGGATGGTCATCTGGAATTTAGATTGGCTGACACTATGTAGTGGTTCACAGCTGAAAGAGAAGCAGGGAGGATAAGTGTTTTTATAACCTATACAGGGCCTTGAGTGCACCATTTTTTTCTCCTCCTTCTTTCCCCTTTTTTTACTTATACTGAATAAAATTTCTAGGGCAATAGGGAGAGGTATAGGGGAGTTCTTGCTAGACACATACCTTTTTTATTTACTTATTTATAGTTTTACTACATTTTTATGTAGTAAATAGATTAGATAAATAGATAAACAATAGAATATATATAAGAGTATGGTGATTGATTTGATTTTATCAGTTGCTCATGACTCCCATCTAGTGGTTCAGATTGTTTATATATCTAAACATTAGACTTTTTCTTTTTTAACCCATTGTCATAACTAACTGTTTTCCCTGCCCACCCACTCTCTTCTCACTCTTGATTTCGAACCATGATGGAGGAACTATTGCGGGAACACAGGCTGTTGCTTCCATGTAGTTTTCATCCAAGAAACTGCTGTTAAAGGGGCTGTACACATGTTTTTTTATATATGAATATGCTAGGTATGCACAAGGAAAAATGAGGAATAACTCTGGATGACTGAACTTTTAAAATGATAGTTTTAAGAGCGTAAAAGGTAGAGCACCTTTTTAATAGTGCATGTGATATCAGTCAGTCTAATTACTCCTGTCACAATAATAAATGTTGATGTACAATATATTGGAAATATAGACGATAATGATAATATTCAGTGCCATTATGCCACTTACACGACCACCCTAAAGCAGGATTTCGATTCTATATGTGCAGTATTTTAATGAACATGAGCTGCACTACATCAATGCAACACTTAATGAGTCATAGAAATCATTTAATCAATCCTTTATTGCTCAAATCTTCAGAAAAGTACAAAAAATAAAAAGTTTCCCACTAGTACAAAGAAAAAGTGGCCACGATAAATATTGAGCCCCAAAAATAAGTATTCCATCTATCATATATTGAACAGTAAGTAGATATTGTAATCATATACAGTAAATCTAATTTTGTTTTACTTTTTCCGTGCAAATACATTTGTTTTTATGACACATGCCATGGTTAAAGTAGAATTTAACTAAAACAACAAGTCAGACTAAAAGTCAGATGCCCTTGCATGACTAGAGATTGTAGAAGTTGGAGTGTCTCTCTTTTAGCTGTCACTACTGGATTTTTTGGCTCTGTACGTTTTTGGCCCGTTTGCAGCAAATTTGCGTCATGTTCCTTCACAGTCTTCACCAATTTATATTTTCACAAAAATAAGGAAGCACTCTATGTTATGGCCTAACTGTGTGCAGAGATAAAGCATAAATATATTGTTAGGATGTATTTTCTCAAAACTGTGAGTGAATTGGTTTTCTGATAGGACCAAATTTACCTAAAATAATACATTCACTTTTGAAGGTGACACAGTGCTTTTTATGGCAGCACAGTGAACAGAGTAGAGCTACTTTCTTAACAGCTGACAGGAGAATGGATGTTTAAGTGCAGTCAAGCCTCCCGTGGAGAGGCATTAGCATAGTGTAGTCCAGCTGACATGTTTTTATAGTACTGCGGTACTGTAGCACAAAATCTTGCAAGTCTTATTAGAAGCATTGGTTAAATAAATCAGTTTTTCAGTTACGGCAGCAATATGAAAAAGGCTGAAACTTGGAACTGAAACACATAATTATGTTAAAATCGCGTCTCTTTCTCAGGAACCCAATCTTGTGTCTCATGTTGTTGGAAATGTATTGTCCCTACTGTCTTAGCAAAGCATTAGAAGTCACATGATCTCCGTGTGCTCCCTGTCATTCTTCCAGGTTTGGGATTTAGAGACAAATCTGACAGGAAGAGGAGTCAAATCATGCTTAAATCCACTGAATGTAACTAAACATGCGGCCCCTCACTCCGCTGCCCCCACAAGCTCCAGAAGAAATTAATCTTTCATTACCAAGCCCTAGTTTTAGAGCTCAAAGTCAGGAAAACATCACATAAACAACCTTCAAATAAGAGGATCTTAGAAATCACTGCGCAACAATTGGCTCAGAGGTTAAGAAGTTCACTGAAATTCCATCAGTATGTATCAGTCTCAGTATACCATACCATAATCGTGTACTTTTGTATCATCAGTGACACTACTGAAGATAAGTCATATGTAGAAAAACAATGTCAGTGCCAGTGAAATTCACAAGGAATAGACTGTTTTTCCTGTAGCAGACTGTTAATTCACTTTGGCTGCTTGTAAATTAGAAAACGTCTTTTAAAGGGGTATTAATTTCTAACATATACCATATTTAGCTCACCCTTTGTTACCTTTTCTTGTTTTTAAAATTCTACATTTGCCGAAAACAGCATATTATCATGTTTTATAAGTTTTACTTCAGTTTTTGACGCTCTGAGTTTCCCCTCCCTTTGCCCCCTTCAAAGTGCTATCACAACACAATCAGTGTGCCTTCCGCTAATGACACTACTGCACATCACATCAGGTTTGTCAAGTTGGTGGGTACAGTTTTATGTCATGGTTTGTATATTTATAGAGAATTGTCATGCAAAAGTGTGGATGACATAGGCTTGTATTGGACATAATCTCACAGCTAACCATTTAGAGCAGGGGTGTCAAACTCATTTTCACAGAGGGCCACATCAGCAAAATTGTCACTCTCAAAGGGCCAGATGTAAATGTAAGACAGTATAAATGTAACTAAATGTAACCAAATATAATGTAAAATAAATGTAACTATCTTTTTATCTTGTTAATTAACCGTTTCTGTATTTATTACTTACTCAAATTACAAGTATTGCATATGGATTTGCATAGATATGAAAAAATGGCTGGGTAACTGTATCTCCTGATGAACTGATATTTTAAGACAGTCATACCTTTTAATTCACCTTGTCGCGGGCCACATAAAATGACACGGCGGGCCACATTTGGCTCGCAGGCCTTGAGTTTGACACATGTGATTTAGAGGGTTTGAATAATGCCCAGTACTCAAACATGCATGGATGACATCTAAAACCTCTTCAGGCTTGTTTTTGATGAGGAAACAACATTATAACATAGAAAGATTATAGCATATTACCCCCCCCCCCCCTCCCCTTATTTTCATTGCCCAAAAGTTATGCTAAAAGCTGTCAAAAGAGAATATAGGAGAATATTTCATAACAATTAATAAAAGTTATCCCCCATTTTATATTCCAGTAGGTTCTGCTACGTGTTCCAAATCTACTGTATTGTACTTGCAGCCTTGATAAGTGTAGCTTAGCACCTGAGTGTGTCTTTTCTATGTTCTGAAATGAGCGCTAAATTGTGTTGGCCATTTAAAAGGTCTTTAGTTTTATAATGTGCACGTTGAATCATCTCCGGTAGTGAAAAACGTGGTTATTTATGAATTGTTAGTATTTCATATAGGGATGTGGCTAAGCTGTTTTCTTTTTTCTTTTTTTGTTGGTGTAAGCTGGTGTGAGGAGTTTGTGTGCGTCAGCGTCCGTTCTGAAGCATACTATACACTTTGCATACCAATGTGTCCTCTTCTTTCCACCAAACGGAGCAGGAAGCTGAACTGAAAACGTAGATAAACAGCAGACATTTCAATTATTATATTAGTTTGGTTAGAATAGCAGATACATTAAAGCTAAATAACACTGTAGCAATACTGGGCAATACTGAAAATGAAATATTGATCTCATTCCTGTGATAATATGCTTTTTTGGTGCTATTGTGATATCGTGATCATCTAATTTTGTCTTAAATGAAACTCTATGGTCAAAGAAACATTACCTCTCCTATTTGTCACTCACTCAGGGCATTGCTGAGGCTGACCATTGGATTTAACCAACCGCGATGAAGTGTGACTTTCAAATGAAGAAGATGACTTTAGTTACCATTCAAGGCAATGAAAATTTACTAAGTCTTCATAAATCACAATAAATTAAATAAATTGTGATCTGCCTTCAAGAAAATCAGTTTAAGTCATTTAGGCCTATTGCCCACCAACAACGGACCAACAACAAAATATTCATTGCAATCTTAATGCTGATCAGAAAAATCACAATTAGATGTTTTCCCCAAATCGTTCAGCCTTATTTTCCACCCCTATTTTTCATAATCATGGGACTAGCGCATGATTGAATCTTTTTGGTTTGGAAGTTGTTATCACAATTGGATTGAGTTGGATTGATTGAGTCTCATGCCATTTTCTAACTATTTTTCCTTTTAAAATACATTTGTGCCTTGTCCACCTCCACCTTGAGGTTGCATGTAAAGTTCAGTCCAATTATCACCAGACTAAACCAGCTATTTGAATGCTGCGCTTGCATGTCCCAGACTCCCTGATAGAGAGACGACAGCCTGCGTGTTGACATTAGTGCCCTAGATGGAGCTCATTTAGAACAGAAGTGAGCTTGGGCACACTTTGTTATTCTGCTCATACCTGTTCGCTGTGACCCTCCCCTCTGCTCTCTCTCTCCTCTCCTCCCTCTCTCCCCTCTCTCTTCTCCCTGCATCGCTCAGTCAGTCGGAGAGACGCGAGTCTCTCCTAACACTGGCAGCCTGGTTCTTTGCCGCTCTGCTCGCTTCATCCCTCCAGTCTGTTGTTTTGCTTTCATTTCCCCCCCGCTATGCTCCCTGTTGTTGAACCTGATCATAATGCGATCTAAGCGGCTCATATCTCCATTGCTCCGCTGTGGTGTGTAGCGGAGGCAGCCACTCGCTCCTGTCTTGGCATGTCTGTTTACATCAGCAGCGTGGCAGGCAGGGCAGGGAGCAGCGCTAGTGCCGAGGAGCAGGAGGAGGAGCGGGACAAAGACAGTGCAGATGTGGAGAGGGAAGGAGGTCAAGGCAAAGCGGTGGTGGCAGGCTATGCACGGAGCAGCAGGACGGCAGCGTGCAGAGGAGTTTGTGTGTCCATACAAGAGCTCAGCTACTGTCTCTGTCTGCCCTGTTGTTGTACAGTGCTGCTGCAGCATGGAGCCGACCCCAACATCCGCAACACGGACGGAAAGTCTGCGCTGGACCTGGCCGAACCTTCTGCCAAGGCTGTGCTCACAGGTCAGTGCTCCTCTAAATCTCATATGGAAGTCCATATCTGTCTGTGCCTTTGTCAAAACTACACATGACTTTCCCTTTAGTGGACACTGAATAGGTAAAATTTTATATTGCAATTGTCGTTCTGAACATATACAGAACAGATAAAACATTGAAAAAATTTAAAATTACAGTAAAAAGAGCTGTCATTTTTCTGCACTTTTTCCCTCAATTTTGTGCTCCATTCAAGTTTTGAGAGATACTCGAGTCTCCACCAAGACATTTACAGGCACATTTTAGCATATTCCTGATGCATCGTTAACGAAGACTTATTGTGCTCGTTTCTGCTATATAGTTTTAAAGTACGACACCCGTGGATCATTATGTTTTAATTTGTACATTTTAAATCACAATATTCACCTAAAATGACTTAATAAACAAAACAAGTCCACTGTCTTCCGCCTTAGAAAACTGCAGTGCCCAATGGGAGTTGGCGTCGCCATAAACGTCAACAAAGTTGTCGGCACCTCCAATGGATAGCTGCACATCACCCTTGCGAGCTGCAATTTTTTTTCATTGGTAGCAAAATGACTGCGCAACAATGCTGAATCCTACGGATATCACTGATTAAGAAAATAAAATTGGAGATCAAAGTAAGTACAGAGCGGTGGGCGTATACCCGTGGCGGTGATTAGTAACATGGCGTCTTGAAAATAATCGAGTTAAAGATTGCTCAAACATGCAGGACTCACTCCTAGCTCTGAGTAAGCTTTTCAAATTGAGTGGTAGTTGGTTTATAATAACAAATGTGAATAAGGAGATGTGTTTGATGTTAGTTGACCTGTGCATACGATTTTCTTGTTTTGAATGAGCCACTACATGCTGTTTTCATAGGGATTATAAACAGCTATAATCCCTATCTATATTAAGTTTGATTTATGATATGCAAGTATGTTCTAGCCAACAATAATAAACAAAGCCAATGCATACTTCAGATGCGTGTTATTGAATGTAATATTTTTTGCATAGTGGATTAAGGATGGAGAGTGCTAAGAACTGTAAATGATCAACCCAAAATTCATTGTTATCTAGCTGCAAAAGATTTTTCACACAAGAACAGAACAGATTTTTATCATGCATGTTGAGCAAAAGCTGTTGCCAGTCCACTTAATTTGTCACCTCATTGAATTGAGAAATAGTAACACATTTACAAACCGTTTACTCACAAATTTGCATATACCGTAAATTTCGGACTGCAAGCCGCTACTTTTTTCCCACTATTTGAACTCTGCGGCTTACACAACGGTGCGGCTAATTTAGTGATTTTTACTGGCTAATGGCCACCGGGGAGCACTCTCTACCTGAAAATGCAAAAGTGAGAAAGACGTGGGGAAAGATTATGTGCTGGAGAATACACTAGTTTTGATTTTAAACTGTAATTTTGTGCCTCATGCACACACCCTCATCATGGAAAACACGCAAAGAAATGTATATGATGCAGCTTTTAAGATAAAGGCAATCGATCTGACCATCAAAGAAGGAAATAGAGCCACTGCACGTAAGAATGAAAAAGCATGTCTTAAATTAAAAACTCAAAAAAACCTTCATATACCATCTTTCTGTGTAAACATCTCATGTTACTACATATTTGTAACATGCGGCTTATATTCAAGTGCGACTTATAATAATAATAATTTATTTTATTTTCTTTCTAAATTTTGCTGGTGCGGCCTATATTCAGGTGCACTCATGAGTCTTAAATTTACGGTACACACAAATTGTAAAATAACAACATAATAATACCCATTTTACACAAAACATTATACAATTGCTTAAATTGGAGATAATCCAGACACACATCTTTTCTCCAGGAGAGTTTGTTGAGCTGGCTGGCAACGCTACAAATTCATTACCAGATTTCCAGCGCTGAATATCCTTGCTGGCTTCATAAAAACTCAGATGCCCAGATGTCTTGCAAACGATAAGTGATTGAAAACCTGCACAAACACTTTACTCACAACTTCCCCACACCTTGTTCCCACCTCGCCGTCCAATCTCGAGTCAGTCCAAGGCTGCGGGCACCTTTTCCTCATCCATCTATCTCATTTTGCAGCTCTTTTACTCTAGTCTGTGCACTACATCAGTTATTTTTTTTCATTTCGTGCACTTCTCCAAGGCTGTAGCCAGAGGTCATAAGTGTTTGTGTCTACGGCTCTACATTTTTATTTTTTTCTTGTAACCAGGGCTGAACTCATTGATCATCTGCTCATAAGAAGCTGCCTCAGTGTTGGCTTCTTTGGACGGTGTGCCTCTGTCTGTGCTTTCAGTGTTTTATTTTTCCTTTATCTTCAATTTGCTCTCTCATTCACTTCAAGAACTGAAATGTATTGTAGCAAAAAAAAAAATGCTCTGGAGTATGTGTATATATATATATATATATATATATATATATATATATATATATATATATATATATATATATATATATATATATATATATATATATATATATATTTTAGCATTCTACCTTGTTATAACATTGTTCCCTCATCAAAAACATGCCTGAAGAGGTTTTAGATGTCATCCATAATTTCACAATCTCTTCTGGGCCCTATTAACACCCTCCTTATGGTTAGCTATAAGATTCTGTGCAATGCTCAGCCCACAAACCTACGTCATCCATGCTCCCACTCATCTATTCTGTATAAATATAGTAAAGCATGATACAAAACTGTATACATCTTGACAAATCTGATGCGATGTTCAGTATTTTTATTAGCGGGTATTTTCATATAGCAGATTGTGCCAATCGTCTAGGATGGGGGTATCTGCCTTTTAACCATTTTTTTGTTATTGACTTCTGTGCTGCTAAACTCAACATACCAAACAAACGAACCATCTCAGTGCCTGAGTCCACAGAATATAAAAGTCCAAACAATTATTCATCCCAATTTAAAAAAACTTAAATTAAATATTGCTCTCAACTCTGATCAAAGATTATTCCAAAAATGTTGTATCATGGGACATGCTCAAAACAAATGAAAATGATTTGCTCCCTGAATACCACAATTCCTCCAACAACCGGATGAGCCTGAATAATGTGAGCTTTGCACAGGTGTTATAAAGTATCTGCTGAGGCACTTCGATCAAAAACATCTCCATGAATTTGCTTCCCCTTCCCATTTTTGTTTAATATAGTCTGTCTGAAATTTTAATGTCCTGAAAGTCCTTATATAATCTAGAAATCAATTTCAGAGCAGAATCATCCTGATATGTCCTAATAAAGTTCTTCATTATAGGTATTTCAAAAACATTTTTGTCTTTTGGCATAAAGCTTGTTATATAATGACAAATTTGTAGGAATCTGAAGAAGTCATAATTCAAATGGTATTATCATTGAATTGACTGAAAATCCCTGGTTTCTTTGAGAAAATATGTCCAATATGATGTTAAGCCTTGCCCCGCCCAGCGTTTATACATCTCATCCAATGTGTCTGGTGAAAAAGGTCATTAGAAGCCCACCTCAATATTTTATGGTTCATGCAAGTTTTTTTTTCTTTTTCTAAAATCTAACTGTACTTTCATTGGTAAATTGATCAACTGATTATCTTGTTGCATCTGTTTTTTAGTCTTTTGTCTTCTAGTATGGCCTGAATTGGGCATTCATTAGACATTTTAATTTCTATTTGCTTCCACCTGAGTTTGTAATCTGTATTACACCAATACACCAGGGTTCTAATTTGGGCTGAGGTGTAATAATCCTTCAAACAGGGCAAAGCAAGGCCCCCTTTCTCCTTAGCTAACCGAAGAGTCTTTAGTCTCCATCTTGGGCTCCTACCCTGCCAAAAAAACCTGCAGATTAATTCATCCCACTTATTGAATTGTTCATCACTAATTTGGATTGGACGTGTTTGAAATCGATACGTCATCCGAGGTAAATTGCTCATTTCAACAGTTTCGACTCGTGATTCAAAACTAAATATTGGTTCAACTCCACATCATACAATTTTGATAAATCCTTTGGAACATTCACTCCAAGATATTCTATATATTCAAATTCACAGTTTTCAGAATTCAGAATTTTAGAAGTTAGTTTTAATTACACACCTACTCAGTCACTAAGTAGCTGTGTTTTAGAAATATTCACTTTATACCCCGATATTGAACCAAAAGTGTCCAGGTAAGTGAAGACTTAGAAAAGATGAGTCTGAATTTGTCAAGTATATCAACACATCATCTGCAAATAAAGAGATTTTGTGTTCTTGGCCAAACATTCCCAACCCGGTAATATTTCTATTTCTATTTTGAGCAATACCCTGGCTCAACGCCTCAATAAAAATGGCAAAGCATAATGGACTGCTTGGGCATCCCTGTCTGTTTCCTCTCTCTATGTTAAATTATTTGCAAAGGGCTCTGTTTACTTTAATTCTTGCTTTTGGACATTTATATAATGCTTGAATTACCTTTATATTCTTTACATTTTTCCCAAAACTTTTACAAAAATTCCCAGTTAACACAATCAAATGCCTCTTCGGCATCAAGGCTTACAAGTAACATTTTATGCTGAGTTTAGCTATCTGATCTATAATGTATAAAGTTCACAGAATATTATCCTGTGTCTGTCTCTTAATAAAACCTTTCTGGTCCAGACTTTCAATTTAGGGTAGAATATTTTCTAGTCTTTGTTAGTCTTACAATCAAAAATGGCCTTTTTAAATTGAAGTTCAGTTATTTCTGAGATCAAGTTTTTGTTTTGTTCTTCATTTACTTTTGGTAGTTTAATTGTATCCAAAAATGCCGTCCTGAGACTACCACTACCGTCGGTTAAGTGTATGATTGTCTATAGAATATCAAAAATGCTTGTTAAATATCTTCCAATTTACAGCCTATAGTATCTGTTTGTGGATCTTTTATTTAGTGAATATTATCCAATTGTTGTCTTTTTAATTTAAAAGCCAATAATTTTGCAGATTTTCTTTCTTTTCCTTATTCATAAAATCGTTCCCTCATAAAAATTTTTTTTTTCTTTATTTCACTTGAGAGAATTTTGTCAATTTCATTCGTTCATTCGTTGTTTTGTCTATTTCGAGTTTCAAGCTCTGATTTAAATTAGCTTTATGTGCATTTTCCAAACATGTTAAAATGCATTTGAAGAATTGTTAAACTTGAATTCCTTTTCTTTTTAAAATTTGAACTGTATCCAATAATTTTCCATCTCATAACCACTTTAAATGCATCCCACACAATTGTAGGTATCACTTCCCTATTTTCATTTTCAGCTAAATAGTTTTTGATATCTTCTCTAATTTTATCCCTCACAGAATGCAACATACTTGTATTTAATCTCCAGGAAGTATCTTTTTTCCTTGACTTAAAGCTATGCCCATATATACTGGGGTGTGGTCTGATACATCCAACACCTATTTTACAATTAACCATTTTATGTAAATCATTTTTAAATATAAAGAGATAATCCAATCTAGAATAAAGATTTTGGGGGTGTGAGAAAAAAGTATAATTCTTTTGTATTGATTAAATTCCCGCCAAACATCAAGGAGTCCAAATTTTTTCATTGTCAGATTGAAGCTTTTAGTTGGGTTCCTCGAATTGGATGATACCAATGATGGGTTAAGTCATATGTTCAAATCACCTCCCAGAATCAAAATATCTTCTATCTCTAAACTAATGATTTCAAAAATGTGTTTATAAAACTTCCACTCAGATCCTGGGGGGGTATATACATTTATGATTGTAATCAAAGCATCCTGTAGATAACCTTTAACCAGTACACACCTTCTGTCTTCGTTTAAATTTCCATTTCCTGAAGTAGGGCCATCTCTTTTTCCTCCTTTTTCAACTTAGTCACAATTTGCTTCTTTTAATTGGATTCCCCAAACCATTAACATTTTAAGTTGCTACTCTAATTGTCTTAGTTCTCTGCATGGTTATTTCCAAGATACACTTCCTCCTTTAAATGAAACATGTACACCCCTAAAAACAAAAACAGAACTAGTAACAAACATCAAAACAGATTTTAAAAAACAAAAAGGGAACATATTGACTTCCAAACAAAAGACCACTTTGTTGGCCGTAGGGAAGGGAAGGAATACTCCATCTTCTCGCCCAGGAGCACCCTCTGTCTGTAGGGTCTTTTATCTTAATCAATGACCCGACTGGTGTATTTTCATGCTCGAATCACTGAATATATAGAACTATAGGAAAATTATTGGTGCAAAGTCAAAACACAATTATTTACTTTACTTAGTTATATAAAACATTACCTCACTTTGTCTACGAGTCCAAACATAAAAACCTTATGCTGTGTCGTCCTGATGTCGAAATGCCCGGATTTCTCTTTAAATCTTGGTGTCTGGGCTGCATCACCTTTCTTTCCACTCGCCTTCTGCCACATTTGCTGCTCTATTTGCTCCAAAAGCGAAGCGGAAGTTTTGACAACGTTAACCGACATTCCTCTCTTCACCATGTCCTCTGTTGCCTCCTTGGCCGACCGCTATAGTGCACTCTCAGCTTGGTCGGGAAAGGCGTCTGGAATCGGATGTTGTTCTTGCGGAGTGCCACGAACGCTTCTGTGTACTCTTTACGTTTACGTTGTACTTTGGGGCATAGTCATTGTTCAAATAGATCTTTTTGCCTTGAAAATCAAAACCCCTTTCCCACCACACCTGCCGTAGAATATCCTCCTTCGTCTGATAACTTGCGAACTTGGCCACAAAGGACCATGGCACGGCTCCAGTGGGGGGCCTCACTCCGAGTGCGCGATACACGCTCTCTCATATATTCTGACATTCTGACGCCTTGAACGCCCCTCTAGGTCCAGTAGTTTAGCTTCAACTTTACTCTAGAGTTTTGCTAGCTCATTTAGCATTTCCTTTGATGACTGGATGCACGTCTCTGCAGCCACTATTCTTTCTTCTGCTTCATCAACCCTCTTGCCGATATCGATTATGTCCTCTCTCATTGCATCTAATTGCTCCTTGTTGTCCTTCCTAAAATCACAAAGCTCTTTCAGGATGATCGTCTGTCTTTCACTTTCGCTTCATCGTCCTCCATGTAGCCATTGCTACTAGCTTGAGATAATATTTCTTCCTCTTCTTCACCTTGTTCCATTATTTGCTTTCTTACCTTTTTGGGCATTTTGCCATATTTATGTTACCCAAAGTCTTTTGATCAAAAATCTTTACGATTTTGAGTTAGTCTTTGGGTATATTGGTGAATTTGCAGTCACCATCACTTCAGACCAGAAGTCAGGATAGAACTCTTAAGGGGAAGTGACTTAGTGCAGAGCTCAGAGCAACTAAAACAAAAGTGAATAGAGCTTTTTATGTATGGTATCAAAATCTGTATTGAGACTTTTATTGACTGAAAGTTTTATTTCCCCTACAGTTATGCTTATCAACAGCCACTTTTAATTGGTGCTATGCTAGCAAGTGCTCTTTTTGACAATATATTATTTCACTATCAGGTTAAATACTAGGGTTAGGGCATTGGGACAGGCTTAGAAACTGAGTCATGGGGGAAAACATTTAAAATCAAGTCAGACATTTTTGTGTCATTACAACACAGGGAATAGATGGTGTTGGCCCGTTTTGGTAATTCAAGGAAATGGTGTCACCTATGCAATCACTGAATGTTTTTCATTTAATTCATCCAACTTTATTTAAACAGCCTACAGCGAGCCAATTACCAATTTAGTGTTTTGAGTAGCATTTTCACTATCTTGAGGGAGTCATATTTTGAACCGGCATGATTTATTAATTCAGTTAGACAGCTCTGAAGTTATGAATAAAACATTTTAAGGCACACGCTGGGAGCTGAAAAAAATCTGACCTTGTGCCTTGATTTGCCCTGGTATGAGACTTGCATTTGGCCAGATGGGAGTATAATGATTTTTGCACTGTAAAAGTTACTGTCGGAGTAGAGTGGCTTTATGTCATTCATAGTATCTTACTCAAAGGTTTTATTTCTATGTATAGCTGTTTATCGTTATCTCTGACACAACCTTTTTTTTTTGCATAATGTATGTTTTAAGGTTAAGGTTTGCTTTATTGTTCCGATTAAGAAACGTGTCCTCTGTATTTGAACCACAGCTTAATGCCACAGGGGCATCTCCTCATGAGCAGGGAGCACTGCAGCACACTTTTCTCTGTGATCTTGCTGCTAGGCCTGGTCAGGACTGTGTTAGCTGAGGACCTATTGTGCATGTTTTGGGTAGATGGGGGAAATCGGAGTGCCAGAAGGAAACCCACCCAAACACAGGGAGAAACATACAAACTCTGCACACAAAGGCCTGGGACAATAAGCTTTTTGACTTTTTGTCTATGTGGCAAATTACCTTTCCCAACAACAGTTAACTGATGGAATTGAATACATCCCGATTCCTGATTGTCTGACTTGTCTGTGATATCGTTCTAAACCAAGGAGGTACAGGCGCAGTGCCTTCTACCCCAGCATTCTGATTGGACTCTTTCAGTGTAAGATGAGTCAGAGTGTGCTGCCTGCATACGCTGATGATATGGAAGAAGAGAAAGTACAGCAGCCTGAAAAATGCCTGCAATGTCAAATGTGGTAAACATATGAGGGGCACCAGGTTGCTTTGTAGCAGCAATACGAAGTTACATATTTAAACTAAAACTTGGAAAGTATATCCAGGTTCATGACTTTAATTTTTTCTGGGCAGTCTTTTTGGCAGAGTTTTAAAGAACACATATGTCAAATTTCCTTTTTTGAGCATGATAGAATATTGTTTCCTCATTACAAACATACCTGCAGTTGTATTTCATGTCACTCAGGCTGGGTGGCTACCTAGTTTAATTGCTTTCCACATGGTAAATTTCTCTACTGCCAGTAGATGGCGAGCTGTACGAGATCAGACTATGGGAAGCGTTGAAGCTGTGAAATTATGTTGTTTATTATTTCATGTTTTAAATCATGAAATATCAAAGCAATGATGAAGAATGTTTAGAAGGAAATTAAGCAATATAATAAGATTATTTTTTTAACCCATTATAGACAATAGTTTACTATGTTACCTTAACTCTACCTCACAACAATTACCAAATCATCACAATATGTAATTGTACACATTAACCCTCATTATCAAAGCTTTTGATCAAAAGTCAAGCTCTTGTCACAGTGAGGTTGATCTTGATAAATGTTAATCCAGATTAAATTTCCCACTGAATACATGGTTACCCGTCAAGTTTCCTTGCACCATACAATTATATATTATCTTGAGTTTTGAGATTAAGAGTTTTCAAAAAGAGGCCTTGTCAGTGTGCATCTCACTGAAGAGTTTTAGTGGCCGGCATGGGACACAAAAACTTTTCCAGCTAATTATCTAAAGTTTTGTCATTACAAGCTCTTTTACACCAAATTGGTCTGGTGCAGACCTTGGGGACACCAATCTTGGATTAATTAAAAATATATTTCTGTAGAGTGGTTCAACTTGGTTGTTGGCCTCACATAACTGAACTTTTTTCATAGATTGAGCAAGAACCTAAATATTATGGAAGTTTCTATTAATGGAATCACACATTTGCTGTTGATTTTTAAATAAATACATCCATGATTTCTGATAGTTGGATTTTGTTTCTTAATGTTATCTGAACTATATAAACTCTAAAACACATCAAAAACACATTTTAATAACGAAGACCGCAACATTATTAAATCAAAATGTCAGAAAAAGAACAAACACTTGATTTTCATCAATAATACGCTAATACAATACAACAGAATAAATACTCTCTGTCTAAAACCTTTATTTAGATAAAAATGTAATCAAAAAGTCTCAATGTACAATATAAATTAATTATTTGACTAGTCTAGACTACTTAATGAGCCCTTCTTTACTTTAACATACATTGCACCTGAATACATATTGTCCATGCGAGGTACAGGTATACCTAACAAACTGCCCAACATCCCATCAGGCAACATCTCTGTCCTTTGTCTCTAATGTATCCTATTTGCAGACGAGTAAAGAGATTTTTCATTTCCAAACCCTCTCCGGGCTCACTATCTCTCGTGTTTTCTCTGGGGACATCAGCACTGCCTCTAAATCACTTTTTCTCAGCTCCACTTTGAGTGTTTACATGCATGCGGTTACATCAGCGCCTCCCCTCGCTCGGCCTCACTGTTAAATTAGATCAACTGCACGATATCACCCAAGAGACGCATACGCAGTGTCCACACGTCTCCCAACAGTGTGAAAAATAATGTCCCTGCTTGTTTGAATTGAAGAAAGCTTGTCTGCTGGCTGCTATATTCAAGCCCTGGTGTTTTTTTGGCCCCTTCACCCCATCACAGTGGCTATTACAATAAAGCTGTCATAGAAAAAAAAAAAGGTATTCAGGTTTTGGAGAAATTAAATTGGTTTATTTTTTTCCTCTCCCTTAGAAATATTTCAGCAGTATTCAGTGAAATGTGTGAATGGTGTGAACAACCACAAACTTAGTGCACTAAAGTGTGGTGTTTATTGCTGTATTATTAAACACAGTTGAAAAGTAGGAAATATCCATGCATATTTGAACAGCTGCACAGTCTGCATTTAATAACCTCCTTTTGTACCATGTGATTATATAGTATTATTGCTCTGGCCTATAATCATATTGAAGGGGATGTTCAACTGTATTATATAGTGGCACTCACAATTACAAAAAAATAAAATAAAAAAAGATGAATGAATACATTTGCATTTTACAATGTTATTATAATAAAATGCACTTTTATTTACATTTTCAGAGATGAAGTATGCTAATTTTAATTGCCTTGTATAATAATAATAATAATAATAATAATAATAATACAATCACATGCATAATTTTGCTAATGCACAGATTGCATAACTGTATATTTTGCATCAGAAATATTGGCAAAAGTTGGTCATCACAATATACTGAGTCAAACATGGGACTATTCATGTTTGGTTTGTAAGATCTGAAACAGTATAGAAAGCATTCTCGATCTTTTGTATTGTTTAAATGAAATGTTCTGTTGTTCAAATAGCCAACAAATTTCAGAGCTTATTTTACAGACGAGAATGTTACGTGTTCCGCATTTCTCAAGTTGTTCTGTTGTTGTTGCTCTGTCCTTGCAGGCCTGCCATAACAGAAAGGAAACTAAACTAAAATTCAACTGGGTGCATGTTCGATTAAATATATTTTTTATATTCGATATTTTCATTAACCAATTAATTATCTAGAATCAGGACATTTTAATTTGTAGAATATACTTTTGTTTGTGTACTTATGATCCACCTAGTCTTGACCTAATTACATGTATCTTACTTCTTCAAATTAGAAGTGGTAGAGTCAAATTCTCCTCGACTAGGTACACAAATGTAAGCAATGGGAATATAGAGACTACTTATGTATGCACTAAAACATCTTTATAATTGAGGCAGAGATGTGTTAGGTAAGTCGATGTAAAATGTTAGATAATCAGCAGTTCTGGCGTCCTAACTTCTCAATAAGATATTATGTTGGTGCCTCTTGTCACTTGTCTCTAGATTCCATTACCTCTCTGCTTTTTCGACACCTGCCGTGAATCCGTGGACTCTATAAAAATAACAAGAGCAGGATGAAATGTTGTCGTCCTGGTGCATGCCTTGCTGTTGTCAATGTGAATAAAGTTTGATGACATGGCCATCTGTTCGCTTTTAGAAAACTTCAGTCGAGTCATTATGTCTCATAAAATGTTAAGTTTGCACACAGTACATTCACTTTTTATTAGGTTGGGATATTTTTATCCAAAAAGATGATTTACATAATTGGCCTGGTTCCTCTTATATGAATATAATCTAACTCAAATATAAAAAGTTTTCCAAAAGTGATCCCAATAAACCTAACAATAATCCTAACTAATGTGGTTCATTCTGTAGATGTTTCGTTGTATTTGCTTCAAACTTTTTGATATTTCTAATTCTAATACACTTTTAAAACCTCAACTACTGCATTGTATCCACTTGGTTACTGATGAGGGTTGACAGTTACTGAAAATCCCTGCTCTCGTGTTAGTGTCTTAAATTATCTTGTACAGTTGAATTATTTCCAACATTCCCATACTAATCAAGCCATTCTAAGTGCTATGTTATTTCCTTTGCATGGCACCAGTCTGTCTCTCGTCTCTGCACCCTCACAGGCTTCATTATCATCCTCTTCCACCTGTGATGATGGTTCTCTTCGACACCCGTTTTGTCAGGTTTTTGTTTGGTGTTTGGTGCCGCTGACAGATTGACTGCATCTTGTTAGAAACTTAAAATATGCAGTTAATGGCAACCGCTAATTACCACAATCAGTGTCTCTCCACCTTTCTCAACTGTAAAGCCATCCTGTTTTTAATTAGTGTTGGCAGTGATGCATTAAGGCATTTCACTCTGAGACGTTTTTATTAGTACAAGCAAATAGGAGTAATGTAGAATTTTGATTGCTTTAAATTTTAATTCTGGCAGAAATCGTCAGCTTTCCACTGTTTTATTTAAACAAAATATTTTAAAATATTCAAGTTAGGGAGTGTAATTAGTTACGATTGCATTGCGAAGTTATGATTCAGATTGTCTCGTGCTGATCTTTGATAACAGAATTTCCGTTCAGATCCCCAGTCGCCTCAGGTAGTGGGTGCTGGTAGGCAAGGGTGATACTGTATTGAAGGCAGCTGTTCATTCATACGCGGGACATGTACTTTTCCCCATCTTGTTGATCAATTTGATTGATTCAACCAATCACAGTGAAGTGTGAGCTCATGGAATCTAATGTAAAGCTAATATATGAATAATTGTGACAAAAGCTCCCAGAAAGTTATTTTATCTTTGGGTCAAGTTCCTCACTCGTTGCTGGTCCTTACAATCAGCTCTACAAATGATTTTAAACACCAGTCGTTAGAAAGAAACATCAGCCTAGACCCTATTTCCCAACAGCATCGACTATAAACTTGTCTATAAAACTGGGATCTTACTACATTACAAGAGACAATAAGCTCTCAATAAGCTTTTAAGTCTATAGCAAATAATAATCTAAATGAAATAAGCAAGAATTTTCTTTCAAATATGAGCGAATGTTGATATTTTAGTGCTTTTATTGCTATTATAAATGTATCCTCTTAAATGCATCTTAAATTATTAGATGAAAGTTGGTTCAATAGTTGTCTAACATGCCCCTTATTTTTCCGGTAATTTAACTCTACGAAGCATCTAAAAATTCTGCTTATACATTTACCATAAAAGCCATTAAGCATGAGTCCTATACCGCGCACCTCATTTCCCTGCCTGTCCCATATGCTATGTTTTTTGTTTTGTGTGATTTAGAGGTCCTGTCCTATTCTTCATCTCTGCAGCGGTCCGCCAGCTCTGCGCTCCAGTCTTTGGTGATGGAAGTGTATATTGACCCATAAATTAGCTCCACCGTGCCGCCACAGCCAACACATCACACTGAGAAATGATGGAGCCTCTGTGTTCCCGCTTAGCTGCAGACCAAAGGAGGGAAAACAGGGAAAATGAGTTTTGCATGCTGCATTTTCACTTCTGAAAACCCAACTTGACGCTACAGAAATGGCGTCTGAAATTATTTGTTAAACAGTTATCACATAATATTTAGTGCAGGAGGGAAGGATTCAATAATGTGTGTTTACATGTTGCCCCATTTTCAAGTTGATGTTTTCAGCTATTTTTATCTATGCTACTCTACATTAGTGTTGTCACAATACTAAAATTTCAAACTTTCGATACTAAGGGTTTGACTCAATTCCAATACCACAATAATAAAAACACTTTATTTAGACAATAAAATGCCATTTTCAACATTAAATCATAGTACTTTCTTTTATATTACCATGTGTCTGTGTAATCCCTTAGTCATCCAGGTAGGTCCCATAGTGGTCCATGGGCATATACTAGACTTATACTAGTAATATATTTGATTCAACTTCAACTCATTCAAAATCATTCTTTTGCTATTCAGGAAAGGTTCATTTCTGTCCTGTGAATGTGACTTTTTCAGTATAGGTATGTGGTCAGAGTATCTTTGATGCTAGTTTTGGTATTGATTAGTATCTGATTTTTCTACAAGCAACAGTGGTTGCTAATTAAAAATGCAAACTTTGTATTTAGGAAAGCAATTTCCAGGGAAAACCCCACACTTCTTATGACCACCAAATAGACAACAGATGTATTCTGTTGAGAAGTATTTTATTTTTTAATTTGGGTTGTTAGCATTTCTGTTTATAACTTTTGAATTCTCCATGTTTTGTGTGTTTTCCAAATCCTGTTTCAAATGCAAATTGCATACAAATTTCTCACTGCAAATAGAGCTGGGTAGGTTTGGCAAGTACTAGTACTAAAAAAACACAGTTCGTTCGATGCCAGCTTTCAGCTCCTCGGCTTTATGTGCATCAATTAGCCAATAAATACACCACACTGATTTATCAACAGAGCAGGTGCTCACACATCATGAATGTGCTCTGCACCAATGAAAGGCACAAACAGCAGTTATGTTTTAACATAGTCTTACATATGTCCAAACACCGCACAGTGTATCATCTTACCAGTAAAACAGAAGAGCTGAAGAAACAGCATTCAGTGTTGCAATTTATCCACTCGTAAACACATCAGGTCTGGTAAGGCGGGCCTTTATAACGTCTCAGAGTCAAAATGCGTAGTAATAAATCCACATCCAGTTACAGACTGCAGTGTCCGTGTAAAGCCGAAACCAAACCGATAATATGAACCAAATCCGCCAAAATCATCCTCCTTGGTCCTGGTAAAAACGTAATTTCCAAGTAAATGTAGTGTAGTAAATATCCAGCGTGGAGCACATCTGTGTAAAGATGTATCCAAGCAAGTCCATGTAAAATTAGACGTCGTATGTCTAGACTATATGACAACCAGTACTATGTTTGAAAATATGAATAAATATAGTTATAACGTAATTCAAGGATTAATAAGATTGGTCATTAATTTACACGTGCAAAAAATACTGGCACCGAAAAAGGAACTGCTCAGGAACTACTGGTACCGGAATAAATGAAACAGTACCGAGGCCTAATTGCAAGTTGGATTTGACAGTGCCCACAGCTGTAGAACAATGGTTTGGTCATTTAGTTAATGACACATTCTGTATATTGTGAAAGACAAAGGATGTGCACTCCACAAAATATTGCAGTGTGCCAGCATAGATCAATTCTATATTTAGCCTTTCACAGTGGTGGGGCATACTTTCAGGCAGATTATGCATCAGTTTGATTAGATGACCGAGCTCATCTTTTTACCGCCTGAGCAAATTGGTATAAATTACCTGCCAGCATGTTCTTTAGGAGCAAAACAGTCAAATGAGATTCATTTTCTAAAACATGCATAAATAAATAACTGCAGCAAGTATTGAAATGTGCTGTTCCATATTCATTCAATGGAGATGTGTGATGTCCTTTTGGAGTGGTCACTGGATACTGTAGCCACCGTGCGGCTTATCAGACATAAGTGCAAATGAGCTGCTGATTTATAGTCTTTTATTGTTGTGAGTGACATACTGTAGGTAGAATGCAGTCAAAGTATTGTTCAGCATCGGTAAGGCACAGGTTAGTGACAGGCTGTATATATAAATTAACAACCTGCTATCCGCCATGTTCCAAATAGGAAGTGAGCATGGGCACGCTTCCGGCTTCATCGGCTCTGGCTCCAATTCACTTTTTATTAAAAAACTGTTACCTCTCTCTCCGTAACTGCTGCTGTCAGACTCGTCATTTGGTCTTAAAATGTTTGTATTAACCTGCTCTACATGATCCTGTTTTGAGTGACAGCAGTGCTAAGCGCCTGGTCCCTGCTAAAGCAGTGGTGCGAACTTGAAGAGCCGTTACTTTCAACATTCTCTGTATTGACTCTTTGGTTGCTATGATACTTGCGGGTGGACAATAATTAATCCACTATTCATGTTTAGTCGGCTACAAATAATAATTGTAGTAGACTATTGCGGGGTTTCAGATAACATCATAACATTCTAATGGCCAATAATATTTAATACACGTGTGGGCAGCTGAAATAAATATTATTAAAATGCAGATTTTTGATGAAATGCAGTGAATTCTACAGTCTAGTCACTAATAGAAATGATCAGATTCAACATTTGTGGGTTTACTTTTTGGTTAAGTAAACAAAGTACAATGTAATTAATTGGGGCAAGAGGCAGGTTTTCCATCTGGTAGTTAGACATCTACAATCTGAAAATCACTAGTGCAGACTCTAAAACGCATATGAAAAGACCTTTTTGTAACAAAGACAGTGGCATTATTAAATCAAAGAATCAAAAAGAAACAATTTAATCAATTATACACTTTTATTCTCTATCAACCAAATAACATTTGAAATATTGTGACTGAATGTTTTTAAATAATGTATTTAAAAAGTCTCAATGTGCAATAGGAATAGCACTAATAACTAACTAATTGAAAAATGGGTCACTGAATAGTTGACGGTTAAAATAATCAGTGGTTGCAGCTCTAGT
Organism: Periophthalmus magnuspinnatus; assembly: GCF_009829125.3. NCBI lineage: Eukaryota > Metazoa > Chordata > Actinopteri > Gobiiformes > Gobiidae > Periophthalmus > Periophthalmus magnuspinnatus. The sequence goes on from NC_047137.1 coordinate 6,102,932, forward strand.
GAGGAGGAATATAATATTCAGTACAATCAATGAATGACAGGAATGTTCAGATTATAGTTGAAGCTTAAGTACTGAAACATTTACTGCTGACGTTTGGTTCACACACAGTTCAATTTATAACTGATGATGTAAATATGGAAACTTAGACTTGTGAGAAGCCATCTAAAATGTATGTAAAGTATTATAAACATTAAAAATATTAAAATCGTAAGTAAAATTGTTATTGAATTAGATTTTGTATGTTGCGTTCAGTGCTTTGGGAAATATAATTGCAGCTACTTACATGACCTTGTTTGACAAATTTCTTCCCTTGAGAGCGAAAAACACACTACTCATGCTAAATGCATTCAGTTAAAATGTAATTGTATGCAACCTTTTGACACTTTTTTGGGACAGGAAAAAAGTAACACTGTGTTTTGAAAAGATGGAACTGCAATGATTTCACAGTGGAGAAGTTAACTTGACATGGAAACTTTTTACACAAAAATATTTTCAAAATGGAGATACAAAATCCTGATTATAGCATCTATAAAGTATATATTAAAAGTAAATATTAAAATATAAATGATCAAAAAGGTGCAAATGGAATTGTCTTTTTGTATAGGCTCATTCAGTTTTCATTGTTGTTGGCATCTTCCATCTGTTGAATAGCCCTCCTGTATTAACAATTTCTAGGATAATTCTTATCTCCAGTCACTATGATAATATTGACTTTTCTTTCCAATTAATCACATTCTAAGCACACATCCTGAAGGGCTTTACATTAACAACAAACCAGTGTATGCCTAAAACTCCAAATGAGTGATCGAAAGAAACTGTAATGATGCGAAAATACCCGGAGGAGCTAGCGACACTAACAAAAGCTTCACCGCTAGCTCTGGCCTTTACATTCTTCTCTCTTGTCATTAGGAATTGATTGTCCACTGTCCGTAAAGCACTTATTAGGGCACTTTCATCAAGTTGTTTTTGCCCTTGACCATGACCACTAACTTTCTGCCTGTCTCTCCTCTCCACGCCTGTCTTTTGTCACCCATCAATTATAGGGCTGTTTAATGAGCTAGCAAGCGTGTGGCATTCCCCGCCCTTCATCCTTGCTTCAGTCACGGTGTCATTTTGATCTTGCTTTGTCCGCTCGCTCCCCGCCCGTCTCTAGTGACTTGATAGCTTCTGAACAACTGTCTGTCTATTCAAATGCCTCAACGCATTGGCATAAGTAGCATGTTTTTAGCACATTTCAAAGCAACTTCTAGATATGTAACTTATGGAATTGTATAAAAAGTATTGTTGATTAAAGAGGGGGTCTATGGAGTAATAAATGCCAACACATTACATATTTAGATCACCATGCTACTCTTTATTGTTCCCCATCCCTTTGTTCCTTGCTCTAAGTCACTTCCCCTTCAGAGCGGCTTGAAACTACATGCCCGGGAGAGATCACTAGATTACTCAAACATGCATGAATGACATATAAAACCTCTTCAGGCATGTTTTGGATGAGGAAGCAACATTATAGCATGAAAGAGAAAGCTCCTCTTTAAGGATAAAACTCAAGAATGCTCCAATAAACTATCTTGTGATACAGTTTCTGGAACAATTTGAACTGTGATAGAATTTTGAAGTTACATTAACTTAAATTGAATGGTCAGATTTTACACTGTGATATTTCCCCAGAAACCAGATGCCACTTTTGTGCTTCCATTTGATTAAAACGGCAGCGATGGCAATATATTTAGTGTTTGATTTTGTTTTTGTTTGAATTAAATGAAGCAATAGCGGTAGTAGCAAAAATAGTGCAAATTGTGAAAACAGAATAGCAGCAAAAGCAATGGTAGTAGTAGTAGTAGTAGTAGTAATAGTAACAGTAATAATGGTAGTAGTAGTAGTAGTAATAGTAGCAGTAGCACTAGAGACTGTTTAAATATTTAGTTATTGTCTTTCTTTTTGTCATTAGTACTACTTTGACTTCTCCAGTATAGATTTCCTATCTTGCGAGATCTTTTGATATTGTACTTCTGCTGTCTCGCTGGGTAGAAACACGTGTATTGGTTTATGGATGCAGCTTCTCTACCCCGAGGCCTGACAGTTCATTATAATGAGTGACGGGTGTGTGGGTTATACCTGCGCAAAGGTGAGAATTTAAATGTTGTGATCGGACTTCTGCTGCTTTTAGTCATTGCATTTAAATACAAAACACAAGTCTGACTGGAATGTGTGACAATTGTGGCTCTTGTTTAGTAAGTTGGCTTATTGATAATTTGAGTTGTGATATATATATTATTCACTATTTAAAATTGATCTCTTCTAACCTTTAAATTCTCAGAGTTACAGGCTTATTAGCTTGTTTATACCTTTATATAGATGTCTTTTTAGAGTTAATTTAATAACTAAAAACTACTACTCACTACTAATGTTATGGCATTACTCACAATTACTTTTTTCAAATGAGTAAGTCATAATTTACTTTTTACTGCGTATACTGGCCACAGAGTTAGTCTACAGTGTTGTTAACCCAAGCAAATTTAGAACCGATAAAGCTGCAGTGAAATACCTCCACACATTTGAATAATCTTGCCTATGTTATTAAACTGAAAACCAGAATGAGCGGTAACTTGAAAATGGTATTTATTTTTCATAGGATTTTCACGGGATTTCTCGCAATAATAATAAACTTCTATTCATAAATTATACAGTCTTCTAAACCATTACCATTTGCCCCCAAATCGGACCACTAGATTTTAGGAGTTGTCAGGCCAAATTGCCACATTGCCCGAGGATGCAATTAATAGTGCCAATACCATGGTGTCCAGCTCCGTATCTGTGTCCTGACCGGCTGGATGTGTCTGGCACCTCTGGCATTAAATATGGATATCATTGCAGCCAGTGCCCGTCACTTGCCACTGAGCACCATTTGGCATAATCATTAAAAAACAGGGTAAGATTTGGTGCTGTCCAAAACGCACTTATTGTTATTCAGCCTGGAAACATATTCAAGGAAAAACAGCAGAAATGTTTAATGAGCATGTTTTTATCGATAGGCAAAGGTTAATATGGTCAGTCTCTAGCTCAAACCGCAATTTACGAAACTGGAGATTGGTTGGTTACTAAATGATCCATGCTCTTTCGTGCTTGAATCCACTTTTATATGCTGATAATTTGCGACATAAAGCACCTACAGCTGTATGCACGGACTCACCACATGCCCATCACTGTGGATTTGATTGGAAAACATATCATTTAAATAACATATCTTGGAATTATGTAACAGTCTGAAATCTAAATCCATCAAACATCATTTTATTACACAAACAAATATTGTATCCCAATGAATAACTGAAAAGAAACTGTTGAAGCAGCCTTTCTTTCTGTGTGGAGATGCGGTGTACGAGAAGACTTCGGCCTCTGCTTTGAAACTCTTGGATTCGCTATTTCACTGGACCCTTCGTTTGATTACAGATGATGGATTTGAAACCCATCACTGTATTCTCTGTGAAAAAGTGGGATGCCCATCAATGTCTATTAGAAAAGGGTAGCACTGTATAAAATGTATATATAAGGGACTACTTCAAAAACTGCTAGAATACCTCACCTGCTTGTTAATCATTGATACCAAAATATTTTAATACCAGATCACATGACAGCATAAGACCAGCTGCACCAAAACTGAGATGGGAAAGCTGTTTTGCTTCACAAAAATGGAATACACTTAAAGGAAAAGCAAAGTTGGGTGTGTTGGTTTCGCAATTTAATAATCTGGTACCAAACTTTATACACACACCAGCACCTGGTTTAAAAGTTTTATATGGATTTAAATACTTATTTGTTTGGGGCTTTTGTGTTTGTATTGTATTTTAAAACAGGGCACCCATGAAAAAGAGAGCCCAACTGCTCTCACTGGGTTCCCCCGTATAAAGAAACGATAAAGAAAAAAAGATAAAGCAACGAGTCCCTGTAAGTCCCTGGCAGTGTTTGAGCTTTCCATCACAGAAGTTTGAGTTGTTTTGACTTTGAGTTCATTTCTGTCACTCTCCTTGTTATTCCAGCACAAGAAAATAAAAGCCTGGAGGGGACGAATCCAGACAGAAAAAAGATGAGAACAGAGAGTGAGAAACCAAGTCCATTAGCAGCTATTAATTACCGCTGATTGGTATTCACCGACTCGCTGCCTCTGAGCCCGGAAGATCAATTCTCTGGACCGCCGACAACACACACACACAAAATAGTCCCGCCAACACCCCCTTCTCATTCCTTTGGCTTTGGTTTTTTTTTTGTGCTTTAAAGCCGCTCCCATCTGACTTCATTAACAGCGCATTAATGCACAAATCAGATTGCCATTCCGTTTAGGCTTGTATTGGGATTTTTCTAATCTCTGGATATTGGAGAACAACATTGGGGTGTAACATGGTTAGCTAAGTAGCATCCGATGTGATGTTGCTTCCACCACCTTAGGTAACAAATTTTAGTTAGAGAACTACCGGCAGTTGAAGCAAATAAATCCTGTGTAGCACAATATAAATGCATTGCCCTGTGGGAAACAACATTTCAGTGTTTAATTATAATAAGCCTGTTTTTTGTTTATATGTGAACAATTCAAGAGTGAAAAAGGGGTCTGTTTTACTTTTTCTTGCACTGCTGGGAAAGTTTTCGACTAGATAAGATTCAAGCCGTAAAAGGTTGAATTCCACATGCAAATTAAGTGCTAAAGTGTTTATTTATTGCAGCAGATGATTTTTTTAACAACATTTTACATTTAGAATAGTTTTTGTGATTTAAATCTGCTCTTGTCAGTGGCATATATTAGTTTCAGCATTATTGTTTATCGTATATGTTTACTTCAGCAAAATGATATAACAAAACCTATATCAAACTTCAAAATGTTATCGTGACTTAAAGCTACCTAACTACTTTCACTTAAAGTTTGATTCTAACTCGAAATGTCAGTATGACTCCATCTACGTTTTTTAGAAGGCTATGGTGTCTATAATGTTTTCAAAGTTAGAATTCAAAAGATATATTTTATTTTGAAATGTTAATTGCTATGAGAACAGTTCTAGATTCTGAAACACTGAATAGTATTTTTATTATAGTATTTTTTTATATAGTATTTTTTTGTTTTCAATGGCACTTTTCTGTGATATAAAACATCACTATTATGATTTCACCTCCTTTTATTCTTATTAAAAAAAATGATGTAAACAAGCGTTCGCTATAACTTTGAGCTAGTTTGTTTGCTACATTGACACTTGTGGTCTCTCTCAATTGTTATCGACTAGGCTTGTGCTTTTTGTTGTTTACATTGACTTGATCTGAGGGAATCAAATCAAACCAGTCCAGACCCAGCGGTGAAGTGCTCTCCTCCTTTGATCTGAAGCCTTCTTTTCTGAGGAGCCAACAGTGAAGCGATGGAGAAGGGTCAGGAGGGGCCAGGCTATCTCCACAAGACCTTTTAGCACATCACTTCTGACAGTCAGGTAAAGGTGCAGCCTCACACTAGAGCCCATAGGGATTTAGCACTATTCGGGTGGACTGAAGTCTTAAGTTAGTCTCCATCCAAGTTCGAGACTTGAATGGCCTCAGCTCTGCAAGTCATTCTCCTAAATAAAATACAAAATTTGTCTCACTTTGGCAATTTGAGTTGTCAGAGTGGGAGTGGGTCTAGAATACTGAGCAGTGTTCACTCAGTTTGAAGCCCTATGGCATCTAGTGTAATCTTGTTATTGAGACTAAATTTGTTTTACACCAGATTTCTGACGTCAAAAGGAGGGCATTACAGACACGCCACTTTGTCACTGATAACTTGTTGTCAGAAAGATGTATCTCAACTGGCTCAGAAGAGATATTTTTTTATTTAGAATATTTTTTAAAGTTGAAAGTCAGTTAAAATGCTTGTCTCATACCATAGGCCTTCAGGGAATAGCAACATTTTTTGGCAACTAGAAGTGAAAGTTTGAGCTGATTTGAAGAACGATAACTAGCTACATTTCACAGAGTTAAAGAAATGGAATAAATTCAAGACAAGTCATTAGCAGTTGCCTCTCAGTTTTAAATTATGAGCAATTGTTGACCTGACTGGCACGTACATTGTTTTGCTACATTGTATAAGTAAGACATGAATAAATTCTGAGTTAAGCTAATTGACAAAAATTAAGGCTGCAACTTACGATTATTTTGCTAAAGAAAGATTCTTTAATTGATTAGTTTTTTAGAACATGAAAAGCCAGGGAATATGATATTTTTAATCAACATCCAGACATAGCTAATTTGAAGCCACTTGAGGACATCCTGATGGAGATTATATTTACAGACTAAAGAGTTGTTTAATCAAAAACTCAAAATGTTCATGTAATTACTGTTCAGTCTGAGCACTAAAACAAGTGCAAGGAAAGTGTCTGATCATGGCATATTTTTAAGCTTGTGTATAGACCAGTTAACAATAATTCGATTACTAAATTGTTTGATGATTATTTCAATAAACTGGATTAATTGATAATTTGTTGTAGTCCTAATCTAAATTCCAAATGTTCCTCATCTCAAGTTGAAACTTTTGACTCTTGACTGATGATGCAACTTACATGACCTTTTCTCTCACTATTTTCCTAAAATAGACCTGTAACATACCCATAATACATTGCACGAGAATGAATGCCGCTTCAAACAAGTTTTTGTGCAAAACGTCCTACTTGTCATCATGCCACAGTGAGCTTTTCATTACAGGAATGACTTACCGAGTACAATAATAGGCTGTCATCCACAAAGACATAGCGACTGCATGGATATTCTGATAGGAGTAATGTATCTACGGAGAACAAAATGCCTTTTTTACGGTATCCCTGTCAAGTTGTCATAACGGCAGAGAGTACTAATCTCATTTCTCTACGGCACGACAGGTTTTCATCCGTTGAAATCAATTAGGGCCCTCGTCGTCCCTGGGCTTGCCGCGTTCGCCGGTTTTCCGAAACATTTGTCCCTTTGCCGTCTCCGGTTGTGCGACTCAATAAAGGAAGAGTTTCAAGTGCACGGACCGTGTCAGCTCAACCCCCTCTGTTTGTATTCTCCATTAGATCTTGGCTCAGAAGACGCCTGTCACCAAGCGACCCTTGTCTATTGTAAATTACTAGAAAATGAAATAGTTGCTTTGAAGAGAGATTCTCGATGGGCAGCCCGGCTTTAACATAGCACAAAATTAGTTGGCTTCAGAAAAATAATGAGATATATTTGAGGAGCGGGGGGAAGAGGGGCAGAGAGATGGAAAGAAAGTCGATGAATGGACGAAAAGCTGGAAAAGGGTACGGGTAGTGATAGATGGAAGCGAAGTAAACAAATGTGCAGTGAGGGAAAAGAGTCTGCGACAATGGCACGAAGGATGGAGATGCTTAGTGCCTGCTCTGACAGATGGACGCCGCAAATGGAGAGATGGCGCGACACAAAATCAAAAGGACGCCTTGAAAGTGAGAGGGTGCCGGTATGTGTGTTAACAGCCCAATCATGGTGACAAAGAGTTTCTGAAGGCTCCGGGAGTCTAATGGTAAGGCAATCTCACACCTGCGGACTGTGGGAGATGCCGAAGATTTTCCTTTGTGTGCGAGGCCAAGTGCGCGGCGTTCTTCGCTCTTATCAGTGACATGCTCATTGATTACTGTGATGACTGCGCTTCGATTGGTCCCTGGTGATAAACGAGCCAAAGCTTTCTTTCTCCACATTGCTCTACACTACGGAATGATGCGGTCTTCTAAAACAACAAAATGACCCAGCAAAAAAAGGACAAAATTATGTGTGCTGTGTGTGTGTGTGTGTGTGTTTTTTTTGTTTTGTTTTTTTCTTTTGTGATCTGTCTGTGTCATTTCCCCTTCTGCTCATATTGCCTAGTTTTCCGCATGGCTGCTCAACCCCACAACACAGACACTTTCTGTGTGCATATGACCATGTGCAGAGATTTGAATGGCAGAATTTTTTTAATGGTGTTCAAAGTCTCCAAATTTGTTTTGCGTTGTGACCGAGCCATGCTGACTTTTTGCGGTTGCCATGGCAGTTTGTTTATGATTTATGCTTCTTTGAGGATAGAAGACGGGTCACAATTTTCTGATTTGATTATTTTGATAACTAAAATGAAGGTTATGTCTACATTCTTTTTGTGACAGTCTCATTTCATTGTGTGAGACACTTATAACTGAACAGTTACTTAAATTTTAATCAAATTTAGGTCCAATTATTTCAAATTGTCAATGATCAACTTGGGGCATTTCAATGGATTTCAGACTTAAAGTTTGTGTTAAATAGCACTAAAGTCCATCTTGTGTATATGTATGTATATTTATGTGTGTGTGTATATATATATGGGAGAGAGAGATACATAAGTACACTTGATGAAGAGGTAACAAACAATATTTTCAATATTTAACATTTCAATACTGCATCTATATTGTAGTGTACCTATATAGGATTACTCAACTATCCATTGTTAAGTCTAATTCAGAAATGTATTTATATTTTCATATTCATATATTTATTCTAATGTCATTTTCTCTTGACACCTATTAGCATGCACTTGACGCTATGATGTGACCTATTGTTTTCCATATTAATTTCTCCGAAGCCGATGGGGCTGTTTTTGTTATTGCAGCGTTTTTCCTCTGAGGAGTGGGCCCTACAGCCTCCTTGTGGTGCTTTGTATTTGTGAAACACAGTGGAGAAAGTCTGCTGGCCCTTTTGTTGCTGCTTTTTCAGCCATGCCAACTAGTTTCCAGATACCATCACAAATTAGCATGTGTTGTTTCTCCTCTTTGTTATCCAGGAAACCTTTGTATGGCCCCACTGAGAAGAGAATATGGGATGATTCAGCTGGTGTCCATAGGTGAAATCAAAGAACAGCCCACTGTTTCTGACATCATATAAGTCACTGCTGTACTTTGCTGCTCTCTAATTTGTAAAAATGTAAGCAAAATGTACATGGTAGTTTTTGATGTTGTGGCTGTATGTGTGCAGGTGTAATATTTAGACAGGTGGAATTTTATGCACTTATGCAGTATGTTTCTGTTTTCCAATATTCGAGTTTGAGTTAATATGTTTAATGATGGTTAATTATAGAACTTGTTTTTAAATTGTAATAGTTTTTGTACCATTTTGAATCTCAGGAAAACAGAAAAAGAACTAACCGATTACTTACACAAGTGGTTCAACAATGACAAATCCTGCAAATGAATAAATTGCTTTAAATTGTAAATTCAAATAGAGAGTACAGATCAATCAACATTTTTTCATGGCCAATGCTGATACAGATATTTTGAAACTACTATATACTAGCGCACCAATCTGTGTAAGAGAAATGTATAAAAATAATACTAGCCCTGTTTCCCAAATATTTTGGAGAGCAGTGTATTCACATATCATCTGGAGTTGTATCTTGCTTCATTCACGCTTGTTTAAAGAATTTTGTGCAGTATGCTCCCCCTGAGCTGTCCAAAATATGTGGTTCAAATTTTCCCAAGATTCTTGCATCACAGGTAGAAACCATGTATCCATAAATCATCATCAGACTCGTAAGCATTTCTGCCATCAAATTGCATTCATTACTACTGGATGGTTTCATTAACATGTTTGGACGTGTTCCTTAATTAGCAGATATTTGTTTTTTTTTTCCTCATTGTAATTTCCTCTGCTGCCCCAGCAGACAGAGCCCTATACAGATTTCAGATGAAAAATAATAATAAATTAAGTCTTTTCAAGAGATGAGATGTCACAGCAAATGGACTTTAGAGCATGTTTAAAGTCTAATAACAAGGCAAATAATTGGAGATAAACTGATATCAGCCATAAATCTCCAGTAGGGGGCGATATTTTGTTTGGCCCAACTAGCTGCTTGAATATGCATGAAAAATACATGTATAAAGCTTTATTTGGACACTTAAGGCCAAAGAGGGTACTGCAAAATGTGACTCGACTGCTGTCTTTCACAGTTTGCATTAACACAAGGTCATGGATGAGTTTGTACTAAATTCAAACTAGATAATTTGTGGAAAATTACCAAAATTGTTTCTACATATTGGCCATCAGTTTCTCTGCATTCTAAACAATCTGCAACGACCATTAAAGAACCCATATCAGTCAATCTCTACAAATAACGTGTAATATGTGTTTGCTAATACAAATAATGGCAAACCAAAATATCACTCTATCTATATTCTCTACAGTAAGTTTTGATGAATACTAATATAATCACTATCCAGGCTATTAACAGCCTTACTCAACTATGTTTATTATATCCAATCATTCCATGGTGTGCAGGTTTTATTCATGCATCTCTGCCCAGTTTCAAACCACCCCATATCTCAAAGTAGCTGCTACTGCTCTTATAAGAGCTGGGAGGAAACATTAAATCATAAAAAAAGACTGAAACCCAATTAAACCGACCCCGACTTTGGCAAACTGCAGCCAACCAACCAAATGAAGGTAATTGCCCTTGGAGGACCTCAATAAAAACACCCAGTTTAAATAATGCTCTTCCAACACAAGGTCAAAAACACTGATGTTACCTCACAATGATTTACAAAAGTGTCCACCCGCAAACACCACAGCCCCATAGGTTTTTGGAACTCAGCAAAAAGAGTGGTGCTTACTTGCTGTCTGGATAGGCCGCCAAAAAAGCAATTAATCCGAGTCGTTCACTGTGGCGTACTGTTTGAAGCAATTAATCACATCGTGTTAGAGTATGTGAACAAGTGTGTGCAAGCAGAGGTATACCATACCCTCTTTTAATATTTGATAACAGTCTGTGTTGTTAACTTTATATTGTGGTTTAGCAGACTTTCTGATATACATCTAATTTATATGGGCAGCTAGAACATTATGTCAATACATCTTTGTTCAGTTTTGTAATGTTTCAGTTTATTCTAAGTAAATTATAATTTAATGTCTGGAATTACTTATTGCCCCACTCTGTAACATTCTTAGTCACCTGTTTGCCTCTATGAGACAAGTTACAGATCTGTCAAGAGGCGAACTGACCTTATTGACCTTCTTGGCATATTTATCCAGTGTGTTACTTTTAGTACGGGGCAGCTCCCCAAAAAATATGTTTTTTCTGCATATTTATTCCTGGTTATTTATTTTCTCTCTTTTATTGCCCTCTCTTTCAGCAGTAGTGACCTTGCTGGATTATTAGTGGCTGGAGCAGCTCTTGACTTAAAGCCAGTAGTTGTGTAACGGTGGATAAAGTGCGTCTCAGCGAGATGATCTGACACACAAACACACACACAACAGTGGACAGCTGGACAGCCAGACCACTCATGCTCTAGTCACTTTCACTCAGTGTCATTATTTGTAGGACTTCAGCAGTGTTACTCTGCAATGGCTGGAAGCATTCTCAATAGCATGAACAGTAACAGTGGTTCAAACCATGGTGCTATACTGTAAACAAAAGGAAGGTTAAACAAATCAATATACTTATTCTTAGCCTCCAGTAAGTTTTATAACAGTCATTTGTGTTGATAGGGCTGTTGATTCACCCCAGCCTTGCAGACTGTTGTTTGCAAACATGATATAGTTAGATAATTACGGCTTATTTTTGGTTATGATGCAAAAAAGTGTCACTTTTGATCAAACAGTATAATTTAACATGAATAAATACTTTACATACATGCAGTTGAAACCATATGTGTTTTTATATACACTACATAAAATTGCATACTTTTTTGGTCTGCCCATAAATTTTCTTTACGCTTGATCAGGATTTTGTGATGGCCACTCCAAAACGTTGTCTTTGTTGTCCTTTAGCCACTTTGTAACCAGTTTGGCAGTATGCTTCAGATCATAGTCCATTTGGAAGACCCATTTGCGCCCAAACTTTAACATCTTGGTTGATATCTTGAGATGTTGCTTCAGTATTTCCACATAATGTTCTTTCCTCATGATGCCATCTATTTTGTGAAGTGCACCAGTCCCTCCTGCAGCAAAACAACCACAACATGATGCTGCCACTACCGTATTTCACAGTTGGGATGGTGTTCTCAGGCTTGCAAGCTTCCCCCTTTTCCTCCAAACGTAACAATGCTCATTATGGCCGAACTTTGTCCTTGTGTGCATTTGCAAACTATAACCTGGCTTTCTTTCGGAGTAATGGCAGTGTCTTTCAGCCCCTGTTGGTACAGTATTTGTTTAATTGTAGATGACGACAGCTTCAGCCAGCATCTTCACAAGGTCTTTTGCTTTTATTCTTGGATTTATATATATATTTCGGACCAAAGCACATTCATTTCTGAGACACAGAACCTGTCTCTTTGTGCAGTGTGAGTAAAATTGTTTGAACAGATGAATGTGGCACCTTCAGGTATCTAGAAATTGCACCCACGATGTACCAGACTTGTGTTCTCTTCCCGATTGCTTGGCTGATTTCTTTTGACTTTCCCATGATGTTAGACAAAGAAACAGTGTGTTTCACTTATGTCAGACAGTGATGGAAAAAAGCATATGTGTGTTTTTATATAGTGTATGTAAACTTCTGGTTTCAACTGTATATCATATGCTGAATGGATTTACCTGCATTTCAGGCAACCAGAGGACACTTAATACCACAGTGCTAGATTAGACCAAAATAAAGAAATGGTAGTCACTTAAAATATTTTTTAAATAATTCTATTAAACTAACTTCACCACTATCAAGAAGAATAACCATATAAATATAAAATAAATACATGTACATAAAAGCTTACCTAATGTGCATGTGTATTTTGTAAGACAGTTGTAAATCCATGCTACATTTTGCTCAGGGGAAGATAGATAGACTCTCTAACCCCAATGGCAAAAAAGAAAAAGAAAATCAGCATATTGGACTGTGGCGGCTTACATTGAGGTGTGTCTCACCTTTACTGCACACCACTTCCCCATGGCAGCACATGGAGGGGTTTACATGAATATGAGAGTTCTCAATTAAAATTCAAGCAGTGACTGTGGTGTCTAATACACTGGCAGAGGAATGACACAGACGGACACATGGGAGCAGTGTGCTGCCTCTCACACAGCAGCACACAGAGGCACACATGATATCATCATTCAGGAGACATGCAGGCCTGTCCTCTTTCCAACCTGCCCCTGTCTCTGTTGTTTGGAGTCAGCAGGACGGTCCACACACAGACACATTCAAGAACACCAGCTATTGGCATTTGGCTGTTAGCTCTTGGGATTTTCATACTCTATGCCAGAAAGTGCAGTACTTATAATATAGTGCTGTTGCTATTGAACACTGCTTTATGCCACTTAGGCCAGTCACACATTTTGAAGTGTAATATATTGCTGAAGAAAGTATAAATGCCTTACACTTGTACTTTGCTTTACAGGCTTGTCAAAGCCTCTCAAAGCACTAGACTGTAGTCATTATTTATTCACTACACATTTGTAGCCACAGCTGCCCTGGGGCATAGTAAAGGATGCAAAGCTGTCAATCTGTGCCAACAACAGAACTTGGGAGACCGCTGCTCTAACTACTGAGCCACTGTCAAAAAACAAACAAACATGAGATGCAATAAATAAATAAATAGAAGAATAAAATACTTAGTTGTTAAATAAGGAGTGTCTTAGGTGTTTATAAAATCCTTCACAGCTCAAATCGTATTGTACTAGATACAAATAACTAAAAGATTCCTACCTGTACAAAGAAAAAGTCCCCATATTGACACCCAAAAATTGTAATTCCATCTATTGTGACACGCCTATGCCACTATAGTAAAGCTTTTTCTAATGAACTCCTAAAACAAGCTGCAATAAATAAGTATTGCAGATAACAAGTCAGATTTTAATATATTTACTTATAGCAATACGCCTGTTCACATAAGGTATATTTTATGTGATGGCATGAAACATTGGGACATCTTCACAGACTGCATATATCAATAGTCATAGCTAACATGCTAGCCGCCACATTCCAGATAGTAGGTGATCATGGGCGCGCTTTCAGCTCCATCAACTCTGTTTCCAATTCACTTTACATTGAAAAATTGTCACCCCTCCCTCTGTCGTTGCTCCAGAGATAATCGTCGTTTTGGTCTTAAAATGTTCGTATGAACCTGCTCCACGTGATCCTGGTGTTGCTATTTTGTCCATGATTTAAGATATGAACTTTAATAACAAACAAATCAGGTGCCTTCTTCCCCTGAGGTCGCTCCCACTAGCGTTAGCACCAAGTTTGATTTACAGTGTTGCTAAGTGCCCACTCTCTATTAAACCAGCAGCACACGCAGGAAGGGGTGGTACCTTCAACAGCCTCACTCCAGACTGGCTTTTTGGTTGCTATGCTACTTGTGGTTGGTATTCCAAATAAGGAATTTGGCTCCAAATTCGCTCTGCTAGCCTCGATGAGCTTCATTTGACTGGAGCCGAACACGATGGGTGTTGTCACACTCACTTAGTCCACTTCTTTATACAGTATATGGATCTCCTTCATTTCATAAGACGGTTAAAAATAACATATGTGGTAAAAAAAAGATCCCACAGGTATCTTTCTTCAGTGAAGGAATAAGTCAGTATGAAGAACGAACCAGGTCAATGCCATAACTTACCAAAATTAAAGCCATAACTTACCCAAGTTACAATCCATTTTGGAGAGCAATTATCACATTATAATTACAGCCCTGTGTATTCAGATTGGACATTTGTTTGAATATTTAGCATTGGATGGATTCTCAAAACAAACTCCTTAAGCACTTCAGCAGATTCTCATTGTCATGCCAGTAGTGGCGGGGAGCTCAGTGCACCTGGTTTTAACCTTGTGAGTCTCCAAAATACAACTGGCTTTGACCCAACGGACTTCCAATAATGACAGAGAAAGTCCATTAACCATGGCAATTAGATCCTCCAGCTTCAAGACTTCGTAAAGAGAAACTTATTGGAAGGCAGTAATAGCCCTCAATTCTCATTAACATAAAATTAATATGAAAAAAAATCTTCATTATTGCCTCAAATCAGCCAAGACAGTCAGTTGTCAGTGTTCTGTAACCATGCTTTATCCAATCAATTAAGTTATTGTTTCTCTGACATCAATCGGCTACAATCAGAAGGGGGCTTGTATATTGGATTGGAAAAATTCTGAATGATAAGGAATGCAAATTTTGTATAGTAAAATATTCTCGGTTATTGCCAAAATCTGTAAAACAGTGTAAAGCACCATACTGTGTGTAATGTGAATTGCCCATCCTTTGAACAGACTGGACTAGTGCGACCATAGAATGACTTCAACTTTAGTGTGTGGTGAGACTGAGCAGCCGGAACCAATGCTAACGACTTGTTAGGGGACATTAAGCAAGACAGATGACTGTGTGTTTTGGGCTTGATTTGTGTAACTAATTAAAGTGCTGAGTCATGCTTGGTATAGTTCGCAAAGCATGAATGGGCGAAGAAAAATGCATTTGATCAGAAAGAGGCTTTTATCACCCCAAACTTTTTCAGACTAGAGAAACTGCGAGACTGCTAGACATAAATACTGCAGTAGTCTGAGGCTGGACGTCAATATTGGATCACAACTGCATTTTTGGGATTTAAAATGTCATAAATGTGTAAGTATGGATATGGTGGAACATTTAAAAATCTCTTTGTCCATTAGAAAGTCCAAACATGTACCTATAGGTTAATGTGATCAGTGACCCCAGCTTCTATGACAGAGCTCGACTTGAATGTTTAAAACGAAAAAGAGTCTAATGCAGTTGTGAGCCAGCATTGTGCAAACTGTTTTGACCTTTTCGGAAATCAAAACCAACGTAGACATAATAAAACGTAGGTTCAACACACTCTTTTTAGTCTGAGGTAAATACAATAACTATTTTATGAATTTTATAAAGTGGATTCATAAGAAGAAAGGGCTCTCTGCTTTTATTATAAAGCACCTTGGAATACGACTGACCATTGAAATGCATTTTGAGTCACCTCATACGCAGTGACCATTATTCAAGATGCATAAAAGTGTCATGGGGAGGGTTACACTGCAGCAGCAATGTGTTAAGACTAGATAATCAGCGCACAAAGGTAGGGTTTTGAAAATTTCAATCAAATATACTGACAATAAGTGTAATGTTGACTTATTCTAAATCAGGGCGGAGTCTGGGCAGTTTTTGTGGTGCTTCATTACGTGTTTATTTTAATTAGCTGATTTGTATGTGCCCTTTTTATGCAGGTTACGGCACTGGCAACCCAGGTTCAGTTATGATTGTTGTTCTTTTTTAAAACCAGGCTACATACCCTACCTTTAAAATGTATGATCATATTAGTTTAGACTGCTTATTCGATTTAAACAATTCAATTTCATGGGATACTGTTGAAGTTTTATTCTTACATATTATTAATAACCGACTGTCTTTCTTTGTATGCATCTTTTCTTTTTTCTATATTTTGTGACTCTCCGGTCCCCCTCTTTCTCCCGTGTTTCTGCCTCATCCCTGCTAACACCAATTACACTGTGTCAAATCCATGCATGTCAGTTTGCACATCCCTAATCATCCTTTCTCTCTTTTCATCTACAGATCCTTTGTTCCTCCCTCCTCCCCCTCTCCCGGGCTGTAACCTTCTTATGCGCTGCTCACCCCACCCCACCCCTCCGTTTCCTACATCGTGTACACACTTCCCATTTATGTTTCTGATTCATCTTTGTATGATATCTTACCTGTGTACTACTTGGATAAATACAAAAATCTTTGTTATATCTAGGATCAAAACAGAAATTGTGACTTATAACTTAGGGCTGCACAATATGACAAAAAATTGATCTTTTTTTTTTTTATTGCACAGCCCTAACTGACCTGCAATATTGCTTATGTTTACTAAGAGAAAGCTCAGCGGTTACTATTATCATGCTATTTTTTTTAAGGTTTTGAAAGCTCCCTTAGTGCCCGAGTAATGCGCTGTCCAAGCTAAGAGTAATTACTACTGTTCCCTGTGGTATCTAGACAATAGAAACACTGAGCCACAACATAAACAGTGCAAATGCAGTTGTTTTCTTGTACCTTATGACCCTTATATATTTGGAGCTCATTGTAAAGGCGTTGTATTACATGAACTGATATTGCAAAGTTTTTCCTCTGATGATGCAGATGATCAAATTACCTTAAAATCCAATGCCTTTCCCTCTATGCCCACCTTAGTTTCATAATAACAATGTGTTATAAATCATAATTATGTTAGCTTCTCATTATGTCGGCAGGGTACAGCAAATTGAATTGTAATATGTAATAATGTGATTTTCAGTCCCTTAGTAGTCTGAGTTAGTGGTGGTTATATCCATCTCCCCCCTCCCTTCACCCACAGTCACAATTCCACCTAGCATTGAGCTGCAAAAGTTGTATTGCAAGCATTTTTATTTAAGGCGCATTTTGGATGATATTTCTTTGCTTGGAAGTATTGCATCAAAGTGCTTCTATTTTGGTCTCACTTTTCTCATGGACACAGATAATTTCATTTTAATGCCATGCTGTGGAACATTCCTGGTAAAGACAAGCAGGTGACCCTCCATCTGAAAAGTTACATGGTTCATTTTTTTTTTATTTATTTATGTATCTTTTGATGATTCAGTTGGGGGTTTGTCTTTTGCATTCCATTGTCAGATATAACCAGTGCCTTGGCAGTGGTCTTCACCCTCAATATGCTTTCTAGGGTCACTTTGCAAATATCACATTTTCAACATAATTTGCAACATAACCATAATCTAGAATTAGAAAAACATTTTACCATTTCTCTTATAAAATTCATCATGGTTGTTGCTTTTGAGGGCATCTGTCTCTCTTCCTCCCCCGGGAAATGCCACATTTGTGGAGGTGTGTGTTGTGACTGTGACAGCGGGGGGGCAGGGCTGAGCCAGTGAGGGAGGCAAAGCAAAGGGGGAGGGGTTTGTTTATTTCTGTTGTGCTTTCTGATGCTCCTCCTGAGTCCAGCAAAGGAGGGCTTTGGCAGAAGAAATTTTTAAAAAGCATAAAAATCAAATAATTACCCCACAAATATCTAACCAGAGGAGGACTTTTAGTGATATGATAGAAGCCAGGAGAGCTGCGTGGCTATAGAGACCGAGCAGCGCATGTGCCCATCGCTCCCCAAACAATGAACGCGCTGTGGTCGCTGCCGGCAACGCATCGTCACGGCAACCGGAGGGGTGCGCACACTGCGAGGAGAGATGGAGAGGAAGGAGTGGAGATAGTCAGGCAGAGCTTTCCGAAACCATAACAAAAGACCCGTATACCGTAAATGGCAGAGAGGATAGAAGGAGAACCGCGTTAACAGTGCCGCGTGTCCGATCATGTGCGTGTGTGTGTGGTCTGTGTGCATAAGCGGCCAGTTGTCTGACACCATGCTCTTCTGTAACCGTCTAGGTGAATACAAGAAGGATGAGCTGCTGGAGGCTGCGAGGTGAGTACCAACTGTTTTGTGTAATTGTGTGTCTGTTTTTATCAGTCTTTTCTTTCTTTTCCTTCTTTCTACCTTTCTCTCTCTCCTCCCTTGCTGTTGCCTGCCTAGCTTCCCTTGTCTCTCTGCCATTTACCACCTTTCATCTCGCCTTGTGCTGATGATGCTTTGTTTCCTCTTCTCTCCACCTTCCCGTGAGCACTCTGTGACACCTGTCCTTGTTCCTATTCGCATCGCTTCCTTTTTCCTAATCCTTGTTTATGTCCTCTCCGTGATTGGCTTGCCCTAAGGTGTTAGCATGATTTTATGTAGCAAGTTTGTTTTGGAATTTAAATCATCATATGACAATATGACAATACAACGTAGATGCTAAAATTTCATTTCTATGAAATCATTATTAAATGATTATCTATTTTCAGTACTAGTTTTAGTTTCTGTTATTCTAGATATCTTTATTCAATAACCTTTGTATTATTCAATGACGTTTAAATGTATATGTAAACACGTAGATAATTGAATAAAATAAATATATATGTTTTTATTAAACTCCACAGTGAGCAAGAGATTTTCATTCATGTGTTTTTATTATTGAAAAATGGCTGTGTAACTTTTTTAACCCTACATGTATTAACTAGAGTCAGATTTTTTTTTTTTCAATTAAGTGCAGGGAAGTGTGAAGAGATAGGGGTGATAGGTGAAAAGAAAATGCAGGACATTGTAGCATTACTCAAACATGCCTGCCATGAACTAATCAAAATAGAACTTTGAGTAAACTAGTGACATGGTTCAAACTGTTGAGAGTTTTACATAATATACAGTATGTGTAGCGTGTTGGGAATGACTAGTTTACAAATGAGTTCAAGCATTTAACTATTGAATGGAAATGTAAACAGTGTAAACAAGAGTTTAGCCTAGCTATCAATGCTGAGAATGATCCGTGGTAATGGGGTGCAAAGAGCACACCCACGCTGGCTAGTGTCTCTTTAAAGCTTGTTAACAATTAATACATTTTCTTTGTTTAAAAACTAAAATAATAACAAACACTTTGTATCATTGGCAACATACACAAGGCATTTATATCACAATAAATACTTCACATGTAAACAGACAACTGCATGGAAGACCTTGCATTTTAATCCAATTGAAATCGACAAAAAAAATGCATTATGCTTATATAACGCATGAGACCAATGATTCATTTGTACAAAGGCAATCCTCCATAGATGAAAGATGGCAGAAGACCGCTGGCCTTGCATCTAAATAAGTGCTTGCATTGAACTTGCCACTTGGCTATAATTCACCCTTCAATTCCCTTAGCAGTGTTCTAGTCCCCACCTCTCCCTCTGTCTGTCTGTCCTGTGTAGTCCTGTTTGTTCTCCTGAGTGCTCCACTCTGCTTCATTTCCGGTGCCCTCTTCCCTCTCCCCTTCTCCTTATAATTACACCGACCCATATCCTTTCTTTCCTTTTGCCTCCTGCGTATGCCTGCTTTGCCTAATCCCTGTGATTTTATGTTTACTATACCCCTCTGTGCTTCCTGTCTTTCCTCTTTGGCTTTCTTCCCTCTTGCTCGCCCTCTCTCTTACAAGCTCTTTTAGGCACATACCTGCACTTCTCTAGTCTGGGGCTAATTATTTGGAGCTTCTTCTGGCTTTATTTCCACAACAACAAACACATTGACCCATCTCCTTCCTTAGGTCAGCTATGTTTGCGCAACATTATTATGTTTTGAATGTACATAAGGAACAACTGCTTTATGATCTTAAACTTCATTGCTCCAACAAGGGGCTTTTTTGTTCACCAAAACCAGATACTGTAGAGGATATAAAATTGAAGCTACCAGCATCCGAACCGATCTGGCCCTCTTCATCTCTTGGACAGCGAAGGATGGGCTACACAGTGCAACAAGATGATTGGATAAGAGAGAACGCAGACTCAGGCAAAACAAGATAGCAGAAAGCAGATATAAACAGAAAAAAGTCATTTCTCCAAACGCTATACTTTCAGTAGTTTGAGCTGACATATTTAGCAAAACAAAAGTAGCTCATGTTAACAACAGCTGTTTCCTGTTTTTCAATGCACAGCACTCATGTGAAGATCAAAAATATTATATCTCCATTAGCCAAACCCAACGCAGTATATAAAGAGATGTTTAAATGCAGCATAGGGGTGGAGAAAATGAAATAATTGGAACTGCTGAGATGGGCTTGATTCAAATGTATAATTCAGGCACGATTAACATTGTCCCCTGCCCCTGGAGCTATGCCCAAAACGTAGAGACACAACTCTGTTCGAAGTGGCCTCACCAAACTGACCAATGCGTAGGGAGCCCCAAGACTCCATTCACATTGAGACGTGACTGTAGATAACCACGTCCTTATTTATATGTGCATACAGGCTGATTCAGCACATGCTTTATTGAGTTCTATACAGCAAAAACGCACACATGATCAAATATATTAATTATGTAGTGGTAGTGAGAAGAACTAATTAAAACAACATATTGGAAAAGCATTCGTATCATTTTTGGGAAGGGAGATAATTGATAGTCTGACCTTGATGGCTCTAGCTCAATATTCAAAGTCTTGGCATACCCTGTGCATGCTGTTATGTCCTTGGGCAAGAAACTTCTCCCAGATTGGCTTATCAAATCGCAGTATGTTGTTTGAGTTGTTACAGATTCTGCATATCCACTTTGTTTTTCTCTGCCTTCCTTTCACCTACCCCAAAATCTTTACACCTATATGACTTGTGCAAATTTGTCTAATTCCCCGAAATGGTTCAAAGGCAACAGCGAAAATGACAACACAACACCCTAAATTCTGACTCTTAATTAATGGACCTTAAATGCTACATCAAAGCTTACCGGATTATCCTGAGCTGCATCATACTATCTCTCCCCTCTGTGGATGTAATTATGTGTTGCTCATTTTGATATGTGCAGCAGGCATATCGACCCATCTTTTCTGCTGTCTTTTGGAGGTATGTTTGTGTTGTGGGCTGAGGTGCACGTGGGCTCGTTGTGAAAGCCTGTATGTTTTTGTTGCCCCCATCTCCAGTCTAGAAACGGCAGCACTCTGGTTTGTTATTTCGTGTGGGTGGCTGAGCTCTGGCTGCCTCAACAGCCTCTCTTGTTCCATCCCTCTTTGTGGCAGGGGAGGCAGCTGGCTCAGTGCAGCACTAGGCCAGTGTATGGCAGGGTCAGGGGCCATCTTGAGTCTGAACTGTGAACTCACTGTTTCACTCTCACAGCTGAGGAGTAGCCGGGCAGCTTGACCAGTGTTATTTTTCTGCCCGGTTTTATTTTAGTCTGCCTTTTTGTGGGCAAATGACTCCCACACATGGCTTAGTGGATGCTGTTTTTCACTACTAGATCATCAGACAATTTGTTTACCAAATAGTTTCCCGATGTTGGTGTATAGTCAGATAATAAACAAGGTATCATGAATATTATTTTGAGGCTATTTGTATGGATTTGAAATCATATCTGCGTAGAATAGAGACATGATTTGCAACTTGGGCAAAATGGAGCACAGTTGTTCTTACAGCTAGAAAGTCCCCAGTTTGATACCCTAGCCGGATAGTGTATTTTTTGTGGACCTTGCATTTTTCTCCAGTTAGTGCAGTTTACCCCATCAACCTAAAAAAAGAACAATAATGGGTAGTTCTTACAAATCAGTCCCAGAGCCGGGTCCACTCCCAGTTCCTAGACAGTGCATTGGAGCTTTTAAAGAGTGCATTTGAGTGAAAACATTTTACTAGCATTTTCATCCCCTAATATGACAATCAGCTGCTGCAGAACACAATGCATTAGTTTTAATGTACATTAGCTAGAGTTGGTTAGGGATGCAGTTTTCTTTGAGTTGGACAAGGAGGGTCCGCTAACCTGTATATCACTAGTCCCCAGGCACTACATTATTGGCATTATTGTTGCCAATTGCTCCTGACGAGTTGCTCTAGTGTTAACAATGGGTCAAATGCAAAAGGGCAAATTTCCCTACAGAGGCAATAATGAATACCTAACTTAAACTGATATTCCCAAGGCCTCCTTGGTAGATACTGATGTATCTCTGTTAGATAATTACATAGCCAGATTATATACACTGGAGGAAACTGTTCCATAGACTCCAATGAATAGGGTCTAAGCATTGACAGCAAAAACAAAACTAAAAACATAATCGTTAATTTCTCTGACAGCAGCTTTATTGCACAGGCCAAATGCGCGGTTGCTGCCAAAAGGTTTCAATCCAGTAAAACAGAGCTGTCACTGGGGGCCGACAATCAGCTTAGGGCAAACAAGCCAGTCGAGTCTGTTTTGTTCGATCTCCATTCTTACACCGCATTATCGATAAGCACACGCACTTTATGCATTCGTGAAAAATAGTAGGACATAATCTATTCTTACAGAGAGTGACAGAGACAAAGTTAAGTAAGTTGGCGTCACATCTTTGAGTCACAGTACATATTTATAGGCTTTTCTAAGTAATCACATTGTCTGTGTTTCACTGGAGGTGAAAGTTAGCAATTATCATCTTATTTTAAAATCATATAATGGAAGGCAGCTGTGAGTTGTCTACATAGCAACACTGACATGCGTTTATGGGTAGGTGATGTGTCTTGCCCAAGGACACAACACGATTTTGTATTCCCCGTAGTTTGGAATGGAACCACGAACTTGAGCTACCGCTACCCCATGAGATTGTACAATTTGTCATCCAAAAGTTAGCAATAAGCGTTTATTTTATTGACAAAAGGGGAGCTAACAACATATTCCCCAGCTGAACATTCTCTAAGTCTACCTTATCGTACCTGAATGATTCTTATCACAGTGTGCTTATGAAAGGGCCATGTTACTCAAAGATATATTCTGACTCTCAAACATGTTGATTAACTACGTGAGATTTAACTACCAAGCTGTGGCAATATTTAACGTAAGACTTCCAGGGAAGCAAAGCCATAGAAAGCTATCAGATATTAAACTATAACTTGACCTTTTATGACATTTAGCAAATTAAGGAGTCAGCTGACATCTTTAAGGCTGTTCACAGATGTGCAGATCCTTAAAATCACTCATTCTACTGTCACTCACTATATTTCCATGCACAGAGAACTCGGAGTGCGCTAAACAACCAAATGCAAATCATGTCTGCCCCAAAACCTGTCAGACCACGCATGTCCCAGTCTACATGTAGGTCAAAGAACCTAATAGGTGCAAACAGGGGGCTACAAGACAATTGGGGACATCTAGTATTTTAGCATTGGCACTAAAACTTTACAGCTGTAATTGCTGGTAATGCATATAACCACAATTTTGGCAAAAAATAAATTAGTCATGAGTTATGTGCGCTCCACCATGCAAATAACCACACTGAAGCTCCGGTAACACGTGCTAGTCCACAGGTGGAAAGACTCTAGTTTAGCATGTATTGGAGTAAACGTCCAAACACATGTCAAATACATTCCAGGCTGTTTCTTAGTACTGATCAACTTTTCCAGATGTGTTATTGGGATCTTTGACATTCAGTTCACAACACCTGAATCGTAGTTCCTGGGTTACAGGGACTAGGCCAGTTATCCGGTTTTCCTGCCGTTCATATAAACGTATAGTGAGTTTGACTGAGACCAATTGTTTGAGAAAGTTTAGTGCTCTTTAAGGATTGGGACTTTATTAGTACATGGCTGTTATCTAACCAACGCCATGTGTTCAAGTCTGGGGAGACCTGCTCAGTAACTTGCTGACTTCCAACCCTCAAGATGTTGTTGTGTTCGGATGACTCCTCTGTTTTGGCAGCTTGCAGTGAGGAGAGAAGGAAATGGACGTTTTTGCATCCAAACAAGTTGCTCTCCTCCCACGGGGCAGTTAGTCTGTGTGGTCGCTTTAATCCCTTTTTGTTTGTTTTGTTTGAAGCAAGATGTTTTACCACTTTCCTGATTCCCAATTCACCCATGGCATTTACAAACATCACAACAATTAAGCCTAAACACAAACTGAAGTCAAAGTTAAACTAAACTTATTGATAACCACATCATTTTTATGGGGACTGGTAACTCTAGTATAATACTGGGCAAATGGATCCGTGCTCTCTACCAATTTTTATGCCACTATGATAATAAAAAATCACAGTTTTTTGACATTAGAACATTATTTTCAACATAAATAATACTAATTTCTTCATTAATTTCTGCACCATGTGGTGTTTGATCAGTTTATTCCCATTTATTTATTTCCATTTATACTTCAAGGCCACTGTAAATCTATACAGTAAATGTCTAATATTATTCTGTTAATTTTCAAATGAGTATCTTTTTTTGGTACTAGTTTCAGTATTACTATGCGCATTCTATTGATTTCTTCCAACCTTAGTGACAGACTTGTTAATTGGCACAAAAAACATACATTTGCAAAACATTTTGGACTATATAGATTGTGGGTGAATGCAATGTATGGTAGAACAAGTCAAACTAAATTGTATAAAAACGAGCATAGACAGGACAGTATTGTTGGACCTTATGTTTTTGATAGTCAGAGTGGTGATGCTACAGAAACACTTCTTGCCGGCTATGCCTCCTCCTATAAAGCCGCTCTTTTAAATGCTTGTTGCAGTCAGACTCATCCCAAATCACCACACATTTCAAGCCGTAACCTCCCACTGAAAAAATCTTTGTCAATTTGAAACGGCAAATGAATTTTCTCAGCTTTACCCCGTTCCTTCCCCCGGGTCTCACATTTCTTATCTCTTTCTTCCTCATTTCTTCCCTATATTCTTTTGCTCAGTAGAAGTGCTAATCCTGTAGTACCAGTTTCTCTTTAAATGTATTTCCTGTGTGCATGTTTTTGCAGGAGCGGAAACGAAGAGAAGCTAATGGCCTTGCTCAC